>NC_142519.1:49861612-50226612 GCF_964205215.1 Stylophora pistillata
CGCAACGTTGAATAGTAATGTGGTGAATAAAGAATGGCTCAAAAGATCTTGAAAATGGATTACTTTCCACCGAAACACTCTCTCTGTAAGTCCAAGCATCCTTAGATAAACCACTAGTCCAAAACTTGACCCGGGCAAGGTTGCAGAAGGACAAAATTATCAAAAAAGTATAGAGCTCAAAATACAACATGGCAGCCGTTACGGCGCATTTACATAATTTTCCTCCATACACAGACTTTAGTAACCTGATAGAGAAGCTATTATAGTAATTATGAGTCCTTTATCATAATTACATGAAGTACAGATTTTATTCTGCTTGACAGAATTGCTCTGATATTTGTCCATTATCTGAAGTATGGATATACTTTAGGCTTAAACGGGATTCGAACTCGTGCCTCATAGCGCTACTATCAACTGAGCTAAAGAGCCACACATTGAAAGCGAGGTACAGTTGAAGAGGTTCTTCTTTCTCGTAGAGGGAACTCATATAATTTGTAATTAGGTAAATTTCATTTCATCGGCGGTATTGACACTCAAATAAAGCTTTATTACTAGCAGGTCAGCTAAGATCTTAGCAATTGCCGAAAATAAGCCGGAAAAGAGGAAATTCATTCTTTAACCCGGACATAGTCATTTACCAAAGCATGGTTCCAAATTTTGATAAAAATCTCACTCTCTTAGTTATCAATTGCACCACTTTCAGCCCTTATTTCACCCAGTTCAAGGTAACAGTATCAATCCAGGAGATTATAACCAATAAACCAATAAATTGTTCATATCCTCGTGATTAAAAGGACATATGTAACTTATCTTCAAATTACGGTTCTTTTTCTTTTATCACAATCTGATTTCCGTCATTAATAATCCCCGTAGGTTTTAAAACATGTCAGAGGAACACCTTTCATGGGCCTTTTTCCCCTAATGCAAGCAATGTAAAAAATTGTCGAATTGGACTTCTTACATTCGGAAACTCAGCCGTTCTAAAAGATGGTGTCAGAATTATAGTTCTCCGAGCTCAAGCTCGATCTAGACCTCAGTTGCTCTAAAGGACTTCAAATGTTTCTTTTTTTTTTTCATGATGCTTAGACTTATTACACTACTCTTTTGTCGGTTCCACACCAGGAGTTAACTCTTTTCCCCATGTTTCTGGTTTCTCACTTTTTCCCGTGTAAAGATAGATAACCTCAACTTTCCCTCCCCAAACCTATATAGTTTCCTAGCCCTTTAATATTTACTTGGCTTAAAAACCGATTACGATGCAACAACATCTCATGACTTGAACCATTCCTGCTAATAAAAATCAAGGTTTAGAAAAAACTTGTTTACAACATCACATCTTCAATCGTTTTACTTTATTCAAAAGCATCATAAGAGATATGTTGATGTGAACAATCACGTTAGTAGATATCATCCACGTATAGAGAAAGCTATTGACTGAATGTCTATTTCATGACAAACCGAGAGCACGTTCTCAGTACTTTCAACACAAAGTTGACTCTGATAGTCGAGAGAAAGTTTAGATTCTCGAGTGCTTAGCAAACCATCCAAAAACATTGCCTCGCTCCATTGAAATATGTCAGGTGTGCTAAACATTTTTCCAGAAAATTATTGCAAAATTTAAATCCACGTTGGCCGGATGAAAACGACACAGCAAAAATATACGATAGATAAAATGTTTAACCTAAACCCAGGATATGTCCACCATTACCAGACTTTAGCAACCTGAATACCTTTTGGTCAGCTTGAAAAAACGCTCTGATATTTGGCCATTATCTGAAGCCTGGATATACTTCAGGCTTGAACGGAATTCGAACCCGTGCCTCCCAGATACTAATTAAGCGCCACTACCAAGTGAGCACCAGAGCCACACTTTGGAAGCGAGGTACAGTTGAGAGGGTTCACCTTTCTAGTGGAGGGGACTCATATACCTTGAAGTTAGGTAGTTTCTAAAAGTTTAGCCTTTTCCGTAAATGAGCTTGAACGAGATGGTTTTTTTATCTGATTTTAATAATTATAATCCCAGTAAGTTTTAAAACAGGTCGGAGGAACACTTTTCGAAACCTTTTCCCCTAACGGAAGCAAGTTAAAAATAATCACATTAGCCTTCTTACCTTCAGAAACTCAGCCATTCGAAAAGATGGTGTCAGAGTTATAGTTCTCCGAACTCCTGCTCCGTCTAGACTTCAGTTGCTTTAAAGGAATTAATTAAATTTTTAAAATGATGTTTAGACTTACTACACTACTCTATTGTCATTCCCGCACCAGAGGATAACTTTTTCCCTAGTTCCTGCATGGTTTCGCAATGGGCTTCCCCTAACGCAAACAATGTAAAAATATAATCGACTTGGACTTGTTATATTCAAAATCTCAACCATTCGAAAAGATGATATGGTGTCAGAATTATAGTTCCCCGAACTCCAGCTCCATCCAGGTCTCAGTTGCTTTAATTAAAGGACTTAAATTTTTTTTTTTAACAATGCTTAGACTTATTACACTAGTCAGTTCCTCACCAGTGGATAACTGTTTTCCCATAGTTCCTTGTTTCGCACTTTTCTCGTTCAAAAATAAATAAACCTCAACCCTCCCTCCTGGCATAAAACCCGATTATGACGTAACAACATTTCATGACTTGAACCATTCCAGCTAATACAAATTAAGCTTTAGAAATAATTGCTTTACAATGTCACATGTTCAACCCTCTTACTTTATTCAAAAGGATTACAAGAGATATGTTGATGTGAACAATACGTCAATACTTATCGTCCATGCATAGAAAATGCTATTGATTGAATTTCTATTTCAAAACCGTGAAACCGAGAGCGCCTTCTCAGAATTTTCAATACAAGTTGACGTAGTTGAGCCGAGAAAAACTCTAGCTTCTTGAGTGCTTAGCAAACCAGCCAAACACATTGACTGGCTCTCGAAATATGTCGGGTGTCCAAAACATTTTTACAAAAAGTTATCGCAAAATTTGAATTTACGCTAGCCAGAAAAAGAATGACACAACAAAAATATACCATAGATAAAATGTTTAGCCTAAACCTAGGATATGTCGACCATCAACAGACTTTAGCAACCTGATAGAGGAGAGATATTACGGCAATGATCAGTTACTTATCATAATTACATGAAGAATGGCCTCTATTCGGCTTGAAAGAAATGCTCTGATATTTGTCCATTATTTAAAGCTTGGATAAACTTCAGGCTTAAACAAGATTCGAACTCGTGCCTCCCAGCGCTACTATCAACTGAGCTAAAGAGCCACATGTTGGAATCGAGATACAGTTGAGGAGGTTCTTCTTTCTCATGGAGGGGACTCGATCATACAATTTGTAATTAGGTAAATTTCATTTCATCGGCGGTATTGACAGTAAAATGAGGCTTTATTACTAGTAGGTGAGCTAAAAATTTTAGCAATTGCCGAAATAAGCCTAAAAAGAGAAAATTCATTCTTCAACCCGCACATTTACCAGAGTTTGGCTCCAAATTTTAATAAAAATCCCACTCTCTTAGTTATCAATTGCACTACTTTCAGCCCTTATTTCGCTCAGTTCAAGGGTAACAGTATCAATCCAGGAGATTATAACCAATAAACCGTTTATATCCTCTTGATCAAAAGGACATATTTAACTTTATCTTCAAATTATGTTTTTTTTTTTAATTTTTCATCACAATCCGATTTCAGTCACTATTAATCCCTATAGGTTTTAAAGCAGGTCAGATGAACACCTTACATGGGCCTTTTTACCCCAACGCAAGCAATGTAAAAAAATCATCGAATTGGACTTCTTACATTCGAAAACTCGGCCATTCTAAAAGATGGTGTCAGAAAGATAGTTCTCCGAGCTCAAGCTCCATCTAGACCTCAGTTGCTGTAAAAGGACTTAAAATGTTCCTTTTTTTTTTCATGATGCTTAGACTTATTACACTACTCTTTTGTCGGTTCCACACCAGGGGATAACTCTTTTCCCCATGTTTCTGGTTTCTCACTTTTTCCCGTGTAAAGATAAATAACCTCAACTTTCCCTCCCCAAACCTATATAGTCTCCTAGCCCTTTAATATTTACTTGGCATAAAAAGCGATTACGACGCACTAGTATTTCATGACTTGAACCATTGCAGAAAATACAAATCAAGCTTTAGACATAATTGGTTTACAACATCATGTGTTCAATCGTCTTACTTTATTCAAAAGCATCATAAGAGATATGTTGATGTGAACAATCACGTTAGTAGTTATCGTTCACATATAGAAAATGCTATTGACTAAGTCTCTATTTCATGACTCACCGAGAGCACCTTCTCAGTATTTTCAACACAAGTTGACTCTGATAGCCGTGAGAAACTTTATATCCTCGAGTGCTTAGCAAACCATCCAAAAACATTGGCTGGCTCTCGAAATATGTCGGGTGTCCAAAACATTTAACGGCAAATTATTGCAAAGTTTAAATTTACTTTGGGCAGAAGAAAATGGCAGAAGAAAATGGAAGAACAAAAATATACGATAGATAAATGTTTAATCTAAATCCAGGATATGTCCTCCATCAACAAAGTTAAGGAACCTGATAGAGGAGCTATCACAGCAATTATCAGTCACTTATCACAATTACATGAAGAGTAGTTTTTATTCGGCTTGAAAGAAATGCCCTGATATTTGTCCATTATCTAAAGCTAGGACATGCTTCAGGCTTGAACGAAACTCGAACCCGTGTCTCCCACATACTAATTCAGCGCTACTACTAAGTGAGCTACAAAGCCACACGTTGAAAACGAGGTACAGTTGGAATGGTTCTTCTTTCTAGTGGAGTGGACTAATATAATTTGCAATTAGGGAAATTTCATTTGATCGGCGGCATTGACAATGAAATGAAGCCTGTTATGTATGTAACACATGTTTATTAAATACATATTTCTGCGGAGTTTGGACTTTAGTCTCTATTTTCGATATTGGATTTTTTACGTAGATAATGAGAGTATCTTTGGAGTGTTCAATAACAGCATCAAAATATTTCAAGTGCTATTTAATGTAAGATGATAAATAAACATCAAACTGTACAGTCCTGAGTTTTTTACAAAAAAATTTTTTTCAATACTAACACAATTAAGAAACTGCGTGGTGATTTGTTTGGTCAATCCATCACGCTACAAGAGTTGCAAATAAAAAGAAAATATCTATTGTCTGCTTCACGACACATTTTTAAGCGACTAATACAGATCCTGTCACACGCTTGATTGGCAGGGTTCGAAATCCCATTCTCACTGTTATCAATTCCACTACTTTAAGAAAAAAAAAATGGGAGGAACACAATTCCGTTATATCAATCAAATTTATTCAACCCATATGATCACCCAGTTCAAGGTGATAATATCAGTCCCAATAAAAAAAAAATTGTTGAGAAGGACAAATTGACCTTAACATTAAAATCACGGCTTTGTATTTTACCTATCGTAACTTATCCCACTAAGTTTCAAAACAAGCTAGCGATCACCTTTCATGTCGTTTTTTCCCTAACAAAAGCAATCATAACAAAAAATAGTCGATTTGGATTTCTTGGCATACAAGGTATGCGCATGCTGTACTGAAGGAAATGGGTCATTCAAAAAAGTGATTTAAGAATTGTTTTTTCGAGCTTCGAGTGACTTCATAAAACGTTTCAAATGATGATAAGAGTACTACAGTACTCTGTTCGTGTGGAGTTGTCATTTGTTGGGTTGTGGATTTCTTGAGGCGTTCCCCAAACTTGCCCCAGAAGGAGTTTAACATCAATTAAGCTACCGTTTTACGACCTGGGTTCTTCTGAATCTGCTCAGAAACTAACTTCATTTTCTTCCGCTCCTTATACTCTCGCACATACCGGGCCTTGAGTTCTTGCATTGTCACCCACGATGGTCAACGGCTAGCGGCCTCTTGATTAATTATCAGCCAGGTGTTGACACAATTGGCAAAACGTCTCTTGGCTTTTTGTTCTTTGTGAAAGTTCCCAAAGTCCTCCTATGGTGCGATCGGGATGTTCACAGATTTGACCGCGATCTCGAAAGCACCTAGGATATCCCTGCCAAACGCAACCATAAGACTCGCGAATGGTACTTGTACAAGTATCATATCTATCCATGTAAACAACGAGTTGAACTCAAGTTTTATTCAGAAAATATTATGCCATTCCTCCCCGCCCCTTTACAGGAAGTCAATTACCATAATTTATCCAGTGCTTCCCAATAAAAATATTGGCGTAATCTATCATTCTTGTAAGCTCTATAGTGGAATTGCTGAACTGCAGAAACTCGGCCATTCGAAAAGATAATTTAAGAGCTCTACTCCAAAGAACTCCAGGTCCAGCCATTCCTAATTAGATTTTTTCTGACCAAATTGAAAAATCACAAATTGAAAGAACACAGTGACATAAACTGCACTCCGACAATTATGATTACCCTTTCAGCTTTGCCAATTTCGTTACTTGTATAGAAACCAAATCAAGGAGTTACCACCTGGAGTTTTCAATAACAGCTCACCTGTACATAACACACTGAGGCGTTAATATCTGATAGGTTTTCCCAGATATGACCATACAATCTCCTTATGGTAATAGTAGAAGAACCAAGTGGAGCCCAATTCAGTCTGTAATCATACAAGAGATTAACATAATAGGACAACCGCGAAGCAAGAAGTCCTGTTACCAATTGATCGAAACTATGACAAAATTCGAGAAAGTAACTAGACATCGCTTATAGATTATCAAATAAAAACAATAATTACCTCGGCGAAGTCGACGACAACAGGTTATCGTCCTTTTGTGCTCAATAGTTAGCCCAGTTGGTTAGAGCTGGACTGTTGTGCGGGAGGTCGAGGTAGATGGTTCGAGCCCCGACCGGACCAACACTCAAGGTCTTAAAATAACTGAGGAGAATGCGCTACTTTTCTTTAATGTCAAGAAATGGGTAGACATTCTAGTCTTCTTCTCGGATAAGGACAAATAAACCGTAGGTTCCGTCTCCTGCATCTATTAATTAGTTAATTTGGTTAGGCAGGGGACGTTGAAGAACCTACTCACGCGATTACTTTGATGTGGTCTGGCCTGTTTACTGGGAATTGAGGGGTAGGGGGCATCTTCAAATAAGTTTCCTTCGATTGTTTTGTAAACTGCTGATGCAGTTCGGCCAAAGTCCCCCGAAAAGTGTTGTGAGGAGCATTTGATCATATCCACATGTTAATTTGCGCAATATAAATATTGAATTATTATTATTATTGAATCATTATTACTCGGAAGCGAAATAACGTTATTTAACTTTGATAATAAAACTCTGCTCTGGTCTCTTTAAATCTCATTAGGGCTAAAAAAAACTTAAGTTTAATAAACCAGAAAAGACATCTAGTTAAGGATGTATCTTTTTCGTAGTGACTTGGATGACAACCAAATAGAAGAGCTGTCAACTGAAGTCAGCCATTCGAAAAGACATTGAAAAATTTTCAATTTTCTCTGACCAGACAGAAAGAGGGACAAAAAAAAAATACATGGATGATAAAATTGATGTTCAACCCAAATTTAGGATATATCCACCATCTACAGACTTGAGACATCTTGATGAAGGAGCTACCACCTGAATTCTTCCAAAATACAGCGATTATCAGTCATTTGTCATAAATAATTTCCGTTTGCCTCGAAGAAATGCTTTGATATTTGTCCGTTACCTTTCAAAATAAAGAGAGAGCGAGGCTTGAGGGAAACTCTGAGCTTCAAGGAAAAAAAAGAATAAGAGACAAACATTCAGTCTTATTTTTTGGTCAAACGGGAATATTGTGTTCATTCTCCTTCAAATATTTAATGAAGTGCGTTTAATAAGTCATTTATAAACTAACTGACGAAAACGAAAGTTAATTTAAGAGTTTTTAAGTTCAGGGGTCTTCAAAAGCGATAATACGCGATTAACAGAGAGTGGAATGATTTTTAGAGTGCGCGAGTTCATCAGAGGCGAGTACCTTTTTTCATTAGTTACAGGTGACTTAAATAAGATTTCTTAACTATCGCTGTTGACCAATTCCGCCCTCTTAGGGCACCTACTTCGTTTGCAATTGCGAACACATCTTTATGACTGGTAACAGTGAAGTAATGTTGGTAAATTTTTTCAATACCAACACAATCAAGAAACTGCGTGGTGATTTATTTGGTCAATCCATCACGCTACAAGAGTTGCAAATAAAAACAAAACATCTATTGTCTGCTTCACGACAAAATTTTACGCGACCAATACAGATCCCGTCACACGCTTGATTGGCAGGATTCGAAATCCCATCCTGTTATCAATTCCACTACTTTAAAAAAAAAAAGGGGTTGGAGGAACACAATTCCGTTAAATTAATCGAATTTATTCAACCCATATGACCACCTTGTTCAGGGTGATAATATCAGTCCCAATTAAAAATAAAAATTGTTGAGAAGGACAAATTGACCTTAATATTAAAATCACGGCTTTGTATTTTACCTATCGTAACTAATCCCACTAAGTTTCAAAACAAGTTAGCGGATCACCTTTTATGTCGTTTTTTCCCTAACAAAAGTAATCACAATAAAAAATAGTCGATTTGGATTTCTTGGCATACAAGGTATACGCATGCTGTACTGAAGGAAATTGGTCATTGGAAAAAATGATTTAAGAATTGTTTCTTCGAGCTCCGAGGGACTTCATAAAACGTTTTAAATAATGATAAGAGTACTACAGGACTCTCTTCTCAGTCCGAGACCAGGGGTAACTGTTTTTCCCAATTCCTTGTTTTGCTCTTGTCCCTTCCGAAAATAGATAAATCTCAGCCACCTCCCCCCAGTGCCTATTTATTTTCTTAGGGCACTCCATAGTCCTTTAGTAATATCTGCGTGCGACAGAAGCCGATGGCGATGTGATTATAATTAATGACCTAAATTAATAGAGCTAGTGCAAATCAAGCCTTAGACATAACTGGTTTACGACATCACGCACAACACATCATAGACCATAACTTTCTAAACGTATCAAACGTGCAGATATTTTCCGAAGTTTTAAGAAATGCTCAGCCAGACATCTTTGCCAGAGTAGAAGATAAGTCATCCTAAGGTGGAAAAATGCAACTTTCCCTTTTCTCCAGAGGGAAAAGCTAAGCAACAATATAAGGGGACTTCATGAAACTTTTTAAATGGTATTTTAAACCCATTCCTAGTTTAGTTTATCTAACCCAATTAAAACAGAAAAATGTTGAAAAAGACAGACAACATAGACTCACTCTAAGACCGCCTTTCTTGACATGTCAGTTACGAAGGAACCAGACAGACGCCTGAACACCATGCAGTGTCTACCGAATACCAAATCACACTGACTAGTACCTTGCGTATGATTCACTCCACGCTTGATTAGTGGAGCCCGGTATTGTCTGACCGGGCGAAGTGCCTTGTGACAAAGCCGTCAGTCATCTCCGAGGAAAAAGAACATTTGTCATCAGTTCTTGTTTCCAACAGCTATCCCTCCTCCTTTGTACAGAAGGTCGCGACAAAATAAAATAAAATAAAATAAGATAATAATAATAATAATAATAATAATAATAATAATAATAATAATAAAACTCTCCCGTGAGCAGAGAGCCCGTTAGTTTATGTAACCCAATTTAAAAAAAAAAACAAAAAAATTATCAAAAGGGAAAATAACATAGACTCACTGTAGGAATCATGATTATCCACTAAGGAGCGATCTTAGGTTCAGTTTTGTTCATTTCTTAGGTACTTAAATGGAAGTCAAATCGAGAAGCTACCAGCTGGAGTCTTCAATAACAACTCTGAGTTGACTGAACTGTAAGTGAGACATTCATAAGTTAACATTGGATGGATTCTTTAGGATAGATAGGATGCTTTAACAGAAATGTGATTTCGATCCTAATAATCCCACTAATGAGATGCAATGAATATATGAAGTTCATATATTTTGAACTGTGGTATTAGATACGTATGATGTGCGATCCTCGCAGTAGATAGCGCTATTTATGCAGTAGCGAAAATCAGACCTAAAAAAAATCAGGCCTGTACGGGACTCGAACCTCTGACCTCTGCGATACTAGTGCAGCGCTCTACCAATTGAGCTAACAAGCCAACTGGGAGCAGGCCGTTAAGTTGATTCGTAATAAAGCCGTGAAAGTGATAAATGAGATGCAATGAATATATGAAGTTCATATATTTTTTTCAGGTCTGATTTTAGCTATTGCATAAATAGCGCTATCTACTGCGAGGATCGCACATCATACGTAATCCCACTAAGTTTCAAAACAAGTCAAAGGAACACCTTTTATGGGGTGTTTCCCCTAAGACAAGCAATCATAAGAAATAATGATCGATTTGGACTTTTTCCATACAATTAATAAATATCCTGAACTGAAATAAAATGGGCCATTCCACAAGATGCTTTCAGAACTGTTTCTTCGAACTCCGAGGGACTTTATGAACCCTTTCAAAGGATGTGTAGACATGCTACAGTATTTTTTTCTCAGTCCCACACCAGGGGTAGCTGTTCTCCCCATTTCTTGGCTTTGCTCTTTTCCGGTGCGAAAATCTCAGCCCCCTCGACCCAGTGCCTATTTATTTTTTTCTGGAAAGTTTTGCGTAAGGAGTTCAAGTTATTGTTATTTGTTAGGTCCTCAGCGAGTTAGTGTCCCTTTCAAGAGTGTGGAGAAAAATTGTAAATACGAGAGAATGTTACGTCATAGCAACAATGCTTAAGATGTACGACTTTATTCTTAATTCCATAGAAAATATTCCTGTGTGGATTGGGTAACAATCAGATTGTAGGAAATGTCTTTACTTTTTTGAATTTTAAATTACAATTTTCGTCTTCCCTGTCGTATTATTTTTGTATTCACGCGCAGCGCACATGATTTTACAAGTTAGTCAATCAGGTCAAAGAACTTTAACCTTGCCATTGGAAATTGACGTGGTCAATTTTTCTCGGGCATCCTTTGTTGTTCTGTTTTTATGGAGTTGTTTACTGTTTTTGAGTTTTCGTTAAAGTCAATTTGTTATCCCTCAGTTTGGAATTCTAGGAAGTGTCTCAAAATCCGAATGTTGTGGATACTTTAACGCATCTTTGATTAATACATACTTCTGCGGAGTTTGGACTCTAGCCTCTTGTTTCGTTATCGATTTTTCACACAGATAAAGGGGGTACCTCTTGGGGTGTTCTATGACAGCACCAAAAATTTTCCAAGGGCTATTTAACAATTATTGCACGAGAGCAAGTCGAATATGAGATGATAAATAACCTAAAAAGTGCATAACCCCGAGCTGTTTATAAAAATCTCACATTTTGACAACGAACGAAAGTAAAGAGCTACTTTCTTTCTGAATGGAGTATAGCTAGTACCATTAGCTTCAGCTCAAGTTCTTTAGCCCTTTTCTGAAAACAGTGTTTGACCTAGTGCTAACCCATGAAATTCCCCTTTCCCACTACACATATAAACAAAACCCAGACACCTGCTCACCTGTCTCACCTGTCACCCTATCACCAGACACCTGCTCACCAGACACCTGCTCACCTGTCACCCTATCACAGCCCTTTAGTATCTTTTTGACTCACAGAACATTGACGACACTACAAAACTTTAAGAAATTAACCTGTAGGGTGAGTAAAAAGCTACCCCAGGGAAAATTGGTTCACAACATCTTTTTCTGGTATCACACGACACGAAGACTGTTAAAAACCGGTACGATTGGCAAGATTGAATATAAACGTATGGCAAGAGTCAATATAGTTTTGGAAACGATTATGTCGCTAGAACACTGCTACCTTGTAAACTCCTTTGGGTTTCTGTTCTATGTTAACCTTTGACACTCACTATTTTAACCATAAACTGACTCTGAACCTGAAATATTAATTTAGAACAGACCGTAAATTCAACATTTTTCCGTGATGCTGAATTCGAGAAAACTGTTTAAAATACATTTTTCGGCGTTTTACCTTTTATTGCTGATCGGTTAACCTATGGAAAATACCCTGTATTCTGCCATTCACAGCCGTTTTGCATAATAAGGACCCTAAAACAAGACTTCATGCCAAATTTAAGCCAAATCGGTGAAATGAAATGGCCGACGAAAGTTCGAAAGTTACAGACAGTCGCACTTAACTATCACTGGTGACCAATTCCTCTTTGTTAGGTCATCTACTTCGTATGCAATTGCGAGCGCATCTTTATGACTGCTAACAATACAGTAATCTTAGAAAAAAAATTTCCACTTACAGCACAGTCAAGAAACTTGATTCATTTGGCAAGAGTTGCAAGTAAAAAAGCATCTGTTGTCTACTTCACGACACACATTTTTAAGCGACTAATACAAATCCTATCACACGCCTGATTGGCGAGGTTCGAAATCCCTTTCTTATTATTATCAATCCCACTACTTGAAAACAAAGGGGTCGGAGGAACACAATTTTCGCTATGTTAATCAAATCAATTCAACCAATATGATCACCCAGTCCAAAGTAATAGTATCAATCCCAATGCATATAAAAAATTGTTCATAAGGACAAATTTACGTGACCTTATTCTTAAAATCACGCTTTTGTATTTTACCAATCGTAACTAATCCTACTAAGTTTTTAGCGCATCACCTTTCAGGTTGCTTTTCCCCTAACAAAAGCAATCACAACAAAAAATAGTCGATTCGGATTTCTTGGCATACAAGATACGCGCATGTTGTACTGAAGAAATGGGTCATCGAAAAAATGACTAAGAATTGTTTATTCGAGCTCCGAGGGACTTCATAAAACGTTTTAAATGATGATAAGAGTACTACAGGACTCTCCTCTCAGTCCGAGACCAGGGGTAACTGTTTTTCCCAATTCCTTGTTTTGCTCTTGTCCCTGGCGAAAATAGATAAATCTCAGCCCCCTCGCCCCTGTTACCATTTATTTTCTTAGGACATTCCATAGTCCTTTAGTAATATCTGCGTGAGACAGAAGCCGATGGTGATGTGATTATAAGTTATATATGACCTAAATTACTAGAGCTAGTAGAAACCAAGCCTTAGACATATATGGTTTACAACATCACCTACAACACATCATAGACCATAGCTTTCTAAATGTATCAAGCCTGCAGATATTTTCCGTAGTTTCAAGAAATGGTCAGTCCGAAATCTTTGGCAGAGTAGAAGATAAACCATCCTAAGGAGGAAAAATGCAACTTCCCCTTTTCTCTAGAGGGAAAAGCTAAGCAACAGCATAACGGGAACCCACAACACTTTTTAAATGGTATTTTAAACCCATTCAACTTTAGTTTATCTTACCCAATTTAAACAACAAAATGGTAAGAAGAACAAATAACAGACTCACTCTAAGATAGTCTTTCTTGACACATCAGTTACGAAGGAACCAGAGAGGCCCCTGAACGCCATGCAGTGTCTACAGAACACCTAGTCACACTGATCGGTACTTAGTATACGATTCACACCACCCTTGATTAGTGGAAAGCGGTATTGCATAGCCCTCTCCTCCATCTATTTATTAGTTAATTTGGTTAGGCAGGGGACGTTAAAGAACCCACTTCACGAGATTACTGTGATGTGGTCTGGCCTGGTTACTGGGAATTTGGGGGAGGGGGCATCTGTTATATTCGCCTTCATTTGATTGTAAACTGCTTAGTAGTCTGGCAAAGTCCCCCGCACAGTGTTGTGAAGCGCCATGGGTTCAAGATATGAGCGCTATGTAAATACAAGTTATTATTATTATTATTATTATTATTATTATTATTATTATAATTAACCGGGCGAGGCGCCTCTGACAAAACCGTCAGTCATGTCCGAGGAAAAGAAACACTTATCATCAGTTTTTGTTTCCAACGATTATCCCTCCTCCTTTGTACAGAAGGTCACGACGAGCAGAGAGCCCGTTAGTTTATCTAACCCAATTTAAACTGCGGTATTTCGACCCTAGCCTCCTGCTTCGTCATAGGATTTTTTACACAGAAAATCGGGGTACTTTTCGAGCGTTTAATGACAGCACCAAAATTATCCAAATGCTAGATGACAATTACTTTACGTTGAAACGCATTTTCCTACGTTTTATCATTTACATGTATTGTTGATCGGTTAACGCATGAAAAATACCATGTATTCTGCCATTCACAGCCGTTTTGCGCATTCTAACGTTATGTTCACTGGAGTTAACCAGAAAGCATGCATTTTCCGGTGTTTTCTGCAACGGTGAATTCGTGCAAGGCATACATTTTCCCGCGTTGACCGCCGCCCGGTTAATCGCTGTTCTACCCAATTAGGGCAAGTGACCCAACTGCCTGATAAGCTCAGTTTCCTCAAATGATCCAAACGGCTCAAATGACTGAATTGCCCCAAATGACCCAATCGGGGTCAATCTTCTAAATATTAGACAAGACATCCACTGGCGTTTTCATGGAGCAGGATTAAGGGCAGGGAATAATGATCACAATATCGACGAACATCTTGTTCTTCAGGGCGCTGACCGTCATCATTTCCCAGAGAAAAAAAACACTAAAAATGCATTGCTCGGACGCGTTCGGTAACAGCTGAAAAACGTTTCGGAAAACGAACTATTTTTTGACGTTTCTATGAGGCAAGAAAACAATCGACGAACATCGTTCATCGATTTATATAATATATAGTAGAATTACTAATCGTTCATCATTAGTAATTCTGCGTGAAAACGGTTGGAAGATGCAGCGCTCGTGCGCTCATGAATACTGCAGAAAATCGAACAGGAAAACAGTTCAAGCTGTTCACGAGCGTTTCAATACGGCAGGAAAAAAATAGACGAAGAACAGGTCTTCATGGCTTAATCACGGTCGTTAGTAATTCTGTGAGAAAACGCTTGGCAAATGCAGCATTCGCACCCTTAAGAAAACTATAGAAAAACGTTCAGGAAGACAAGCCCTACACTTGCGTTTTTGTGGAGCAGGGAAACAATGGAAAAACATCATGTTTTCATGGCATTCACCATAAGTTATTCTGTGAGAAAACGCATGGCAAGTGCTGCGTCCGTATGCCTAGGAAAAATATAGAAAAATGTTCAGGAAAACAAGCTATACACTAGTATTCTCGTGGAGCAGTAAAACAATCAGCAAACATCATCAAAGTTTGTGAATATGTGAAAGTCATATATTTGAACTGTGGTCAAAGAACGAGTATGAGAGCGATCTTTGCAGTAACGAACACCACTTAAGCAGTTGATTCAGCACTTCATGGGTTTATTACGAACCAACCTAATGACCAGCTCCCAGTTGGCTTGTTAGCCCAGTTGTTGGAGCACTGCACCAGCATCGCGGAGATCATGGATTCGAATCCCGTACAGGCCTGAACTTATTTCAGGCCTCATTTTCACTACCACTTAGGAGTGCGTGTCCACAAAAATCAAAAATTGAGCGGCAAATTTAAAAATTTCAGAATCGGCCAACGTACCCCATAGAGGTCAGAATATTTTACAGCCCTCCTTTTCACTACTGCTTCAGTAGTGTTCGTTACTGTTAAGATCGTCCTCTGAGTCGTTCTTTAGCCGCAGTTCAAATATTATGACTTTCATATTTTCAGAAACGTTGATTCATCAATTTTCGACGGGTTTATTACGAACCAACGTAATGACCAGCTCCCAGTTGGCTGGTGAGCTCAGTTGGTAGAGCAGTGCACCTGTATCGCAGAGATCATGGATTCGAATCCCGTACAGGCCTGAACTTATTTCAGGCCTCATTTTCACTACCGCTTAGGAGTGCGTGTCCACAAAAATCAAAAATTGAGCGGCAAATTTAAAAATTTCAGAATCGGCCAAACCTTCGCTATTAGTAGTCCATATTGAACTATTTATCGCTATGGGGTTAATTTGTCAATTGGTGTTTCCTTTTGGCAGAAAATGATGATACCCGATTTTAGGGCCAAGTATTGAAAAATTAGGCTCAAAAATTAGCCATCTTGAAGCTGATGGCCTCCCATAACTATAAATTCAGAAGACATCCAGTTGCAATCAGCTTATTTTGCAATGTTTGCAGGTTTCATATTATAATTCCTATGAAATTTGAAAAACACTAAGATATTGACTGAGACCTGAAAGGAAGCCCTCTGTTTTTCCATGGAAATAACTAGTAAACTTCAAAAAATAATTTACCCTACTACCTTTATCACAAATCAAATGAAAATTTTTATTTAGAATGCCGAAGAAATGGGATGTTAGCTGATATAAATTTTTTTTCTGGGAAATTTAGGTTGTGCTAGGTGAAAGTGTACTCAAAATTGCAATTTTTCGGGAAATCAAACAAGAGAGTGCGTGAAAGACCGTGACAGACAGCTCTCTCATTCCAGCCCAAAAGCCCAAAACTGGAATAAAATATATCTTCTTGTTGTTGCGGAGTTTTGTTATTTATTACTTTTTTGAGAAAATACAGGAGCTAATGGAATGCTTGTTTTATCACTAACTTGTACAATTTTATTATGTGAAGAGTATATAATTATGCAGCACATTTACAGTTTTCTTTCAGGTGAATGATGCTGTTTTACCGGTACAAGAGTTAATTAATTGATACCATTTCTACTTTTAGAGCAGGCACCAGCTGGAAATAATTTATAGTTTAAAGAATCAAGATTTTATCACTGATCACTAGGGGCTATGCAATTGTTGATCTAAAAGCCTTGAAATGAACTATTTATCATTGTTGTTATAGTTGCTAGTCATAAACAAGTTATGACCCCAATTCAATTATAGGGAACTTTTCCCACAGCCTGTCGCACGCTATGCAACTTAGCAATGGCGTTCTCATGCTCCTTTCAGAGAATAACTGGAAAAGACTGCTCGTTTGATAAAGCAACAGCCTTGAAATTGTTACTTTACGCAATTGCTCAAAGGATATTTCGAATCATTGTTCTCACTGGTCAATTTCTGGAGTGAAAACGGAAAGTGAAATTATATTTGGTAGAGTGGGTGATTTCCGCAAGGACGAGACGTGGAGCTTAGACACAATCTGCCCACACCACCGGCGTGAACTCGGACCTGACTGGTGGCGAAACACTTCCACGTGCTGTGTGCCACAAATCTTATCCCAACATGGAGCAAATAGAAAAGCGGATCGAGGAATTTTGAAAATGGTGAATTAATTCTCAGGTTCATGTTTCCAAAAGCTCCGCTGTCCCTGACCACTGTAGAGCATATGCTCTGAGTGATTCTGAGGACCCAAATTATTCTGTGACTTGTGGCCACACCCATTGTGACAACTGTGACCGCTGCTTGGTTGTCTCGTCTGTAATGAGGGAGATTAAGGAAGGTTTAGAAACGGCTGAATGCTCGGACAATGAAAATGAAGAACTGTCTTTTGTTATTTCCCAGGCCAAACATTGAATGCTGGAAAGCCCATTTATTGCGGTGTATAACTCAGGATGAATGCAGACTTGACATCATGAGCCGCCTCAGCGCCCCGTCCAGTTTTTTAGTACTTGACTGGGTGATGAAATATCTTCCACGTAAGTTCCCGCAAAGCCAGTCGGATTGGTTTGGTAAAAGAGGTATATCGTGGCATATAGCAGTGGCGATTAAATGCAACAGCGGAGAAATGGAGATGATGACATTCGTTCATGTGTTTGAGAGTGCTACCGCCCAAGACAGTATCTCAGAGTCGACCATACTTGATGACGTCTTTATTCAACTCAAGAATATTATGCTAGAACTGCAGACCATCTATATTCTAAGCTACAACGCTGGATGTTATCACTGTGCGCAGACTCTGATTACAGCTCCTCAGATTGCCAAACGTCATGACCTTCAGATCTCTCGGATTGACTTTTCTGAGCCACAGGGAGTCGAGGAAAGGGCGCTTGCGATCGCAAGGAAGCCACTATAAAGTCACACATGGCGAAATATCTGAATTCTGGACACGACGTTAAGATTGCTGCACTGATGAAAGAAGCTATGGAGTCTTCCAGAGGTGTGTGCGGCGTAATTGCGAAGGTGTGCAGTCCTCCCAATGCTCCATCCATTAAGAATTTCAAGTGGGAGAAAGTGAGTTTTATCAGTAACCTTGGCTACGGCCAGGAAGGAATAAGAACGTGGAGAGCCTAAGACATTGGCCCTGGAAAAAGTATTCCCTGGACAAACTGCGATGTCCCTGAACAATCGGAATTTCCGACGATGGAGAACAGGCCCTCGACCAGCGAGACTATCACAAGCTTTGTTCCAGTAGTACCCAGACGAATAGGTGGTCGAGCCCCCGCAACTGATATAGATGGCAAATCCGATTGTGTTGATGAGTCTTCAGATGAGTCAGGCGTTGATGTTGATGTTGCTAACAATTGTCCATTATTTACAGGCGTAGAAGAGGGATGTGTGAAGACGTTTATACGGCATTCATCGCTGGTTCAACACTTGGGCTACGGAAAGCACAAGCTTGTTCTAGAGTATGAAACGCTCTTTGACAGGGCCATGATAGAATACGCGAATCATCTGGATTGTGGCGCGAGTAAATGCTCGACGGTCCTAGAAGGTAGTAAACCATCACTACCAACTGTGCCCACTACTCTTCCGATGGGATGGGCACTGAAATCGACACAGTCCCGTAGTACAAAGGTTACTGACAATCAAAAGCAGTACCTTAATTCCAAGTTTCAAAATGGAGAGAGAACAGGGAAGACAGGCGGACCCGACTGATGAAGTCTCTAAAGCCATGAGGAATGCAAAAGATAGCAACGGGGAGAGACTATTTAGCTATGGGAATTTTCTCACAAACCAGCAAATTAGCAGTTACTTTTCTCGCCTTGCTTCTAAGCGAAGTGTAGAGGTAGATCATCATCATCATCATCATCATCATCATGTTTATTTGTTCAAGCAGGTTGAATTTATTGGCAACTGTATACGCTGATGTGGACCTGCTGTTTTCCCACCCAACTCACCCCAGGGGAGGACATCCAGCACACAGTAATCGCGTGCGTGGGAAATTAACGTCTCTTAGCCCTTACCCTTTAAGAGACGGGACTTCCGGCTTTACGTCCTATCCGAGAAGACGAAACAATGTGAGTGACGTGTCTTGCTTAAGGACTCAACGTTAAGTCCCAGCCAGGACTTGAACCCGGGCCGTTTAACCCAGAGTCCAGCGCACTGACCACTGGACTACTCACGCTCACACTATCAGATCAGCCGGATAGTGAGAATGAGACTGCGAGAATAGACTTTCAGAGTGTACTTAGTGAAAAGGTTTTGTCTGAAGTCAGCATTCAGCATTCAGCATTCACATTTAATCATATCTGACTCCTACAAAATCTGTGAGTTAGTGTTGAACTCTTGACTTGGCTCCTTTTCTGTACCTATGTTACGGGGTATCTGCGAATCCTTTGGTTCTGACATATCGGAAACAACAGTTCGAAGGAAAAAGCCATTTGTTACCTTGCTCTCAAACCTGGTACAAGGCCGTACCTGTAGCTGTGCGAAGCGCTCATAACTGTATTTGGTACACGTTATTACTACCTGGCAGCTCGATTTCATCGTATCTGGCCACCAAGATTATTCTCGTCATTATTTGGCAAAACACCTTATTATTTGATAAATAAACCTTGTTTAGAGATGAAAACTATTATAGGGACGACTAATCGCCGAAGTTTGGACAATTTCGATTTTTCGCATTTTAATTTTGCCCCTAATTTACGATTTCCTTTGATCCTTGGAGACATTTGCTCTTAGTTTGTTGTAAAATTGAGAAGTATCTGTTCTGTAAGATATACTTTGGTATCTGGTATCTAAGTTAGTTGTTGCCAAAAATTGTTATGAATCGTTTGTAGAAGGCTCGTGAGCGAATTAAAAAACACAGTGGCGCAAACCCACTTGAAAGACAATTTACCGCAGGAAAAAATAAACCAGTCAACCTCGGGCTTGAAAATGCTGCCCGAGTCCTGGGACCTCGGGAAGCATTTTCAAGCCCGAGGTTGACCAGCTTACAGTTTTTCACTATATAGACTTCCTAGCTGGCAAACCTCACGAGCACGTTAATCTCTACATGTTAAAGATAAAGATAAAACAAGAATAAAGACAAAAACGTTAACTAAAAGGTTAATACATTATATTTTCAATGAGCTTTTTCGTTGAGCATGGGCGGAAATAATAGATCTGTCTGTCACAGTCGGTCGCAAAATCTCTTGTTTGATTTCGCGAATATGTGCAAGTTTAAGCGCTCTCTCATTGACTACAGCCCTATTTCCCCAGAACAAGAGTCATATGAGTAAAAAGCCCATTTGCAAAGGGGTCTGACCTCTAAGTTTCGTTTAATTTGTGATAAAGGTAGTAGGGTAAATGGTTTTTTCAAGCTAGGTGGGGATGTCCATAAAGAATCATGGGGGGATCTTTCAAATCTCGCACAATATCAGATTTATTTTCAAATGTCAGAAATTGCAGTGAAAAACCTAGAAAAGTTGTAAAATAGGCTGATTGCATGTGAATATCTTCGGGCTCTTTATTTAAGGAGTAAGGTTTTCCTGAAAATTGCTGATTTCCAAGCCTAATTTGCTTACCTCTGGCCCTGAAGTCTAGTATCGCCATTTTCCGCCAAAACAAAAATCTATTCGAGAAATGAGCAACCTAGCGATGAATAGTTCAATATGGACTAGAATCGCATCATTGAGTAAAATCTCGCATTCTTATTGGTTAACGAAGCGAGGTATTTAGCGTGGATTTGCGAGCTGAAAACGAGGCTAAGTGAAATTGTTTCGCATCTACGTCACTAAGCACAACAACTATCGTCAAATTGTTACAAAGTTTGGTTTCTAAGTGAATTTAAAATGTTTTCAAAACCATTTTCACTTTCTAAAGAGCAAAAACAAAAAGAGCGTTTTCAAAGCGAGCCTGACGTTCTTCCTTGTTTTGAACTGAACTTCAAATTCTTGGAGGGGCATGAAAACCTCTTTCGCTCGCGACAGCCCGAAAGCGAGAAACTCCTGTGAACACGGCCCAGAAAAAAAGAATCTCCGAGGTAACAGGTCACGCCAACCCGGGTTCAATATCCATCTGCAGCCATAATCTTTTAGAAAAACAACAAAGGATGTAAAGCAAGTTGGCTGGGTTTTCAGTCGTACTACTACGACTGTCACAGCTGCCAACGCCAGGGACGGTCCACGCACTAAAGCTTTGCGAGAAATATATGCCAACAGCCTTGCACTTCCATCAGTAGCTGGCAATAACACAACATCAATGAATAACGGCATTGATGATCTAGCAGCAAGAGTTCTTGGTGGATTTTTCACCAACGTATCTTTCAACAACTCTCCAGTGAATATTTCCATCAACTTTCAGTCGAATGCTCATCCCAACGATTCAGCTAATGGCAGTCGCCTGTAGTGAATTTCTACAAATAAAAGGATTAAAGTTTTTGGACTTTTCATGGAACACTTCTTTGTTTTTAAAGGAATAAAGTATCGTTCAATACACGTATTTACACTTCAAGGCACTTGCCTTTTATTAATCGCGATGTTATTGCACTTGAAATCAGTGCTTTCGTTTGCACACTTCGTTTCTCTCAGTTCGCCACCAAAGAGGTAAAAGGTGTAAATTATTTTTCTTCTCGAGCAAATTATTTGGAATTTTGAAAAAAGATGTTAACGATAAACGGCTTGTCAATCCAGTAAAATACCACTCTTATCCTTACATAGTGTGAAGCCTGTTTAAAAAGTTCGAAAATGAATGTAAAATCAAGCACGAGGTACAAATAAAATTGTCGAAGGTTCAAACGTGTACGACTATTTAACCTTGCTTTCTATTTGCTAACATTATCATAAAAGGGCAAAGTTACTGAATTGCGATTGGTCAAGACAGAGGGCATTTTTTCTTAATTTTTGTAATTGCCCCGGGCAAAATTACTTGAAATTGATTGGCTGAAAATCGCTTAGCAGCGGCTCCCAAGGTAAAGAAATTTCTGTTTGTTTTGTAACAATGGCGTCCCGTTTTGCGACAGATCGGTAAGAAAACATTTTGCCCCTTATATTATAAATAAGTAATCACATGGTTCCTCGTAAAATTAAGGATTAATATCCGGCTTGTGTTTTCGGAAGTTGCAGAAATTGCCCTCGTCGCTGCGCGACTCGGGCAATTTCAGAAACTTCCGAAAACACGCGTGATATTAATCCTTAATTTTACCCGGCCCCATGAGATTACCTATACCAATGACACTTCTGACAGTTGGCTTTGAAATGGCTTTCAAGAGCGTGCGCTCGGGATAAAAACAACAATAATAGTACTGATTTAATTTCTCGTTTTCTTATTTTCACTCAGTTATGCGATTCAAGGAAAATTCATTACCTGACTCTTGAATTCCGCGTTAAATTGCACTGAAAAACCGATATCGCACTCATCGCTTCGCGACTCGTGCGATATTGGTTTTCGCGTGCAATTTAGTCAGGTAATGAATTTTCCTATATTAGTAGCCGGAGTTTCAGCAAATTTCGCTTTTCACATTTTTGCCGCTAGTTTCTGATTTTGTTTGATTCTTGCTGACACTCACTCTTAAGTCGTGTTTGTTACTGCGAAGATCGCTCTCATAGTCAAAAAACATCATGTTTTCATGGCATTCACCGTTGGTGATTCTGCTGTAAAACTCTTGGAAACTGAAATCCAGCTTTCGTGCGCTCGGGAAAACTATAGTAAAAGGTTTGGGAAAACAAGCTATATACTAGCGTTTTCGTGCAGCAGGAAAGCAATCACAAACAGTCATGTTTTCATGGCATTCACCATTAGTTATTCTGTGGGAAGACGTTTGGGAAATGTAGCGTTCACGAGGAAGGGAAAACTTGAGAAAAACATTGAGGAAAACAGCTATTCATTGGTATTTTCCTGGTGCTGAATAGCATGCGATGAACATCGTACTTTTCTTCAGTTTTACTGAGAGCGAACAATGAATTTTCCGTCCGTTTCCAGATATCTGAAAACGTTGGTATAATATTAAATTTTTCAGTCATTCACCATTTCAAACCTTGATACCCCCAGTAAACAACGCAGTTGAGCAAGCGTGGTTGGAAATCAATTTTCCAAAGAATGTAGTACTTGAACAATTGCTTGTTCGTATATTCAGACGAACTTTGTAAGCGAGAAGTTTTGGGTAAAGGTGTCCAGGCCTTCCAACATTTCTTCAAGACTTTGCACTCAGCGAAAATCCTAATCTTTGAACACACTATCCAGCTCTTGTAAAAAGAAACTCTTTTGTCACGTGCAGCCTTTCAATTTCAAAAACATGAACAGTCCACTTATCTTTGTACTGTACACTTTTAGGCTTAGAAGGTTCAAACACAAAAACTTCCTTGTGGTAACTTTTAGAGTTGAAAACCGGGTAGACTTACCCACTACTGCTTCTTCCGCTTCTCAAAATTGCAATTGAAGGGGTCAATGGAAAGTGCAACTGCCTCTGATTAAAATGAAAACACCTCTCATTACATTACTAGCAAAATGTACATGTGTTAATGAAGCAAAAGAAAGATAAACTAAATAAATGCGTGATTTTCCACTTTCCTCGTGATCAAGAAACCCTGATAAAACACTTTCCCTTTTATATAAAATGCTACCTCCAAAAACTTTAGTTCTAGTTCCCAAGCTCTTTTCTAAAGGACACAATAACACAGACTCAGTCTAAGAATCATGATTACACGTTAAATTTAATTTATTTCCATTTCTTAGGTATTTCTCATGACCTCAAAATCTCTTTATTAACAGTGCAATCTCATTAACTTCGGCTCCAAGCTTTTTCTTTGATTTCTTGCATCAGAAAGAGTTTGTAAGGCTGCAATTTTTGTTAAAGCTGAGTCTGAGGTGTTTAAGCTCAGGGGTCTTCGACAACCATAATATGCGATTGAAAGAGAGTGGCATGGTTGTTAGAGCGTGTGAGTTGAACAGAGGCAAATTGACGTTTTATTAATCTAATTTATTCAACCCATATTATCACCCAAAGGTTATAGCATCAACCACAATACCTGTAAAGAATTGTTCAGGAGCACAAATTTCCTTAAGGTGATTCTCTTGTTTTGCAATGCGCAACCTTTTCTGCGCATAACATTGCTACATCCAAGATAGGGGCCGTTCTTCCCGCTAGCGTGAGAAGGACAAGGGGCGCTTTTGCAAAGCGAAAGCTTTTATTCGCAATAAGAATGCCGCAAATTGGCTGAAAGCTTCCTGGTCTGCTCTTGAAAAACAAGGAAATTAAAAGAATGTGCGTGATCCGGAAGTCTGCAGTGGATTTCCACTTCGCGGCCGTCGAGTTGTAGAATTAAATGTCCTCGCTGAGGCTTTGGATGAAGGCTGCGAGGCCTGTGGAACAGCTCTACGGCTCTCCGACTGCATAAAAGAAACAGTGTCTGGGCTAGGATCACTACTCTACATATCCTGTTCAAACTCTGAGTGTGGAGAGACAAATATCGGTCGAACAAACAAGACCCACCGTAGCACCGGAGCAATGCGAGGGAGACAATTCTTTAAATGTAAACACGAAGCTCGCTGCAGGTTTGTTTATATTAACGTTGCTAAAAATATTGTTTTCCACAATTACAGCATCCATTTAACATCTAGCCAATTTTTTGATATGCTGAATGGACATATTTATAGGGATGCTACACGCAGAAATAGGTCCGACCCACGTGAACGAGTTGTTGTCACCATTAATATACCATCACTTGGAGAGTCCACGCTGAAAGCTCGCGAGAGGGAAGTAGGGCCCAAAATTGAAAAGTTGGCAAAGGAATCATGTCTGGAAAGTTTGGAAAGCGAAAGAAACCGGTGGAAAGATGATAGTGAAAAGGAAAATGTGGAGACAAGAGCGTCATATGACATAGGATGGCAAAAAAGGGGAAAAGCCCACAACAGCCTGACAGGTACACTGCAAATTCTACATTTGAAAGAATTGAAAAGGGCGCATTTGGATATGCATTTTCATAGAAAGCTGCTATTTTTTTCTCTGGATTGTTCTTTAGCTTACTGACAGTTCTGGTGTCAGCCAAAAGTCAAAATTAATGAAACAAATGAATAAAATATATCTTTACTTTCACCACTATGTGTTGGCTCTATGGTTGGCCTAAAAACTGGCAAGGTGATTTGCTATGGTTCAAGGTCAAAAAGGTAATGTATATACATATATTTTGTCTATTAGCACCTTGTTGTAAACAACAAGAGCTATGTTTTTTTTTCAATTTGACCAAAAAAGTACAGAATCATTCGACATATGACCTCACCCATATTTGCCTCCTATTGAAAGTGTTACCCAGGACCTTTACTCACAATGTCTTTTGTAAAGGTGTGCAACATGTGAGACTGCCAGCAGACAGTCAAGAAAGCCTCGCATACATGACTGCAGGCTCAACTGGGAAGGCTCGTCAAAAGCTATGGAAGCTGATGTTTATGTTGATCTAGTCAAAAGGTAATAACTAACCAGCTATGTAAGAGTAAAAATAAAAAATAAAATAACAATTATAATAATAGTTGTTAACATGTTAAATTCATAATTTTATTGCTGCAAAGAGAGACTTGTGGAATCTGTTCTTATCATATCAGTGTTACAGTAATGACACTTGAGCCATAAACAGTGGAAAGTTTTACAATACCTTACACCCTTGGTAATAAGGATTCAAAATTTGACAAGAAAGCAAACATAAAAATGCACCTTTATTTTATAATACGAGTATGTTGAAAATGCAGAAAAGAAAATACTTTAAGATAATGCCTTGGTGTAGTTTGAATGCCCTCACTTTTTATGGCAAAAAAAATAATTTTTTGTGGTTTTACTCTGCTTAACAGTTGTGGAGAAAAAAATGTAGTTGTATCTGTTCTTGATGGGGATGATGACTCGTCCACCATAAGCAAAGCGAGGAAAATGTTCAGCATGAGGTTGAAAAATGGTCAGACGTAGTCCATGCTGAAAGATCCTTTGGCAGCTCACTATACAGCATCAAGACCCAAAACAAAGCCTGACAGATATGGTGATACAGTATTTCCAGCGATGCTTTGGTCACGCACTAAAGCAGAGTAAGGATGATGAAGGTGTGCGAAGTGGTCTGAAGTCTATTGTGCCCCATGCTTGTGGTGACCGTTCTTCCTGTGGCAACTGGTGAGGCTACTTAAAAAATTCTGCATCCTACAAACACAGAGGCCTTCCCCATGGCAAGGATCTGATGGACAAAAGCTTGAGGCAGTCCCTGGCAAAGATCCTAGAAGTAAGTACAGTGTACATGTACGGTGGCACAGCTCGCTCCTCACAAATTCCCAATTCCCACCATTATACATGTAGTAGAGGAACACAACTCTTAGAAAATAGTGTTAGTGCTAATGATTGTATTCTAATTAATAACTGAAAGGGATAAAGTTATAAGTATTAGGGTACTATCAACCTCTTTCTCAGTTTCACAAGCTTTTATGAGATACCAAATTTTAGTGAATAAAAATCATTTGTTTCTTCAATTTACATTCATGCTTCAAATGCCAAGAAGCTAGCTGGTCAAACCAGGTAAATGAAGCACTCAACAACACTATAGGAAGCAAAGCTCCAAAGACCAGACACTATGGATCTAGTGAAAGCAATGACTTCCAGTGTTGCATGTGCTGTTGGCCAAAAGAACTTAGGCCATTCTAATGTTTCTCAGGTGAGCAGATATAATATTATGAGCATTTTGTACCCTTCCCAATTTGTGAGATCCATAATTTGAACATTACACATTATCCACCATGTCCAATGTTGTACTACCAGTATCTTGCATATCATAAGTCACAAAAAAAAAAACAAATCAGTAAAACCTCACTATATTATAACTTAGAATATGGTTTTCACTAAGACTGGTGAATTTCTCTTAGGCTTTTATGAAGACACAAGTATCTCCAGGTTCCATTTCTTTAAAGTTTGCGAAGAAAATGGACAAGAAAACTCTAAGTTTGAAAGAGAAACAGAAAACAAGAGAGTACAGGAAGAAAAGAATTGAGAAGAAAGAGAAGCAGTTGAAAAAGACAAAACAGCTTGAGAACAGAGAAGGGCAACAGTATAGTTGTGGATTGGGCTTTAATGGACATAATGCTGCTCAGGAAATTCCAGTACCACCTGCAGCCTCAAAGATTGAGAAAGTATCATTGACCAAATGAATAAAGGCTGACAGTTTCGAAAGAAACTGTTTGGGGCTGCGTCGGTGGGAGTAACGAAATAATTTGGATATATCAACAAAGTTGAAATGGTAAATTGGCCACCGTAATGATTACAAAAGCTGACGTTTCGAGCGTTAGCCCTTCCTCGGAGCGAATAGAGGAATTGTGGGTTGCGTGGGCTTTTAAAGGCAGAAAATGGAGAAGATTCCGACCGCATTCCATTCACTCTCACGTTTCACCCTCACAACCACTCAGTTAAATCCATCATTCTTAAAAACTTCAAATTACTTCAAAACGATCCAGAGACAAGCACTATCTTTTCGCTGCCTCCGCTCATTTCATTTAAACGCGACAAAAACTTAGGCAATTTTTTGGTCAGAAGTTCTTTTCAGACTAATGAGCAACCAAGCACTTTTAAATGCGCTCGTGCACGATGCAAAACGTGTCCTTTCATTCACAACACTGATAAAATATCGGGACCTAAACGATCCATTAAGATCACCGATCACTTCACATGCACCTCCGCTAATGTAATCTATTGCATAACTTGCACTTCTTGCAAAAAGATATACATCGGCGAAACAGGCAGAAGACTAGGTGACCGATTCCGAGAACACCTTCGAGACGTGGAAAGGAACGACAAGGACACATCGAAACCAGTCGCTAGACATTTTAATTTACCTAATCATTCTAAGCAACATATGGCAATCTGCGGTCTTTCCTTGCACTTAGGTGGCACGGAAAGCCGTAAAAATCTTGAACAAAAGCTCATCTTTCAAACCGGCAGTCTAAATCCCACAGGGATCAATGAACGCTTTTCATTCCACTAATTTATTCATGTTTTTCTCGTTGCCATGCACCCACCAATAACGTAGCTCCATTTTCTGCCTTTAAAAGCCCACGCAACCCACAATTCCTCTATTCGCTCCGACGAAGGGCTAACGCTCGAAACGTCAGCTTTTGTAATCATTACGGTGGCCAATTTACCATTTCAACTTTGTTGATATATCCAAATTATATCATTGACCAAAGACTACCATCAAATCATATTTGATTTGGAAACATCTGCAAGGGAAAATTAGCTCTGCAGGGTAGAGTTTAGGAAAGATGTAACAAAGTGAATATAATGATGTTTGTCTTAGCAGAGTATTTCTGAATTGCACATTAGAGAATAATTATATTCAATGATGGAATTGTTTTTGTATTTAGCTAGATTGCTGAATACTCATCCTGAAATTTGCATCACATAGATTCCTTTGTTTTATCATGCCTTGTTCTTAAAGTGCACCCAAACCCAAAAACTTTTTTTCGCTTAATGAAATAAGGGTATTTTTGTGGAGTATTTCTTTGCAAAAACTTTTTGATTTGCTCAAATCTTCGATTTTCTGTGTCCAGTCAAAATGAGGAAAATCAGCTGCCATCTTGGCTCACGATTGAATTGAAAGAGGAATTGCTCTAGCGGGTAATGTGACGTCAAATCGAGAACACAAAAGTTTACATTTCACAAATTTTCATTTGTTGGGAAGGTTGTAGTCAATATTGTCCGAAAATATGTGGACTAAGTGTGTTGGACATAGGACTATGTAGCAACGTGCGAAATTTGCAAGAGTGTATCGCACTTCATACATTCCATATACAACACACCTATTCGGCATATTTCGGACAATATCGATGACAACCTTCCCAAACAAGTGAAAATGTGTGAAATGGAGACTTTCATGTTCTCAAGTTGACGTCACATTACCCGCTCTAGAACCATTCCTCTTTAAACTCAGTTGTGAGCCAAGATGGCAGCTGATTTTCTATATTTTGACTGGGCACAGAAAATTGAAGATTTGAGCAAATAAAAAAAAAAATTGCATAGAAATACTCCCAAAAAAAACGCTTTTTTGTTAAGGGAAAAAAAATTTGGGGTTTAGGTGCAATTTAAACAAAATAGGTGAGATGCAAATTAGCAGGACAGGTATTCAGAATCACTCCTATTTTATTTTAGATATACCCTGCGTAGATGCACTAAGCTTTTTTATCTTTATCAAGTAATAATTGGATTGCAAAATCGTAAAACAGGTAATGATGCTGAAATCCTACAAATTGCAGCAACAGATGGTAAAGATGAGTTCTGTATTTATATGAACCCTTGAAATGTAATATCACCAGAAGCATCTGCTGTGAACAAACTCACCTTCCAAAGGGGAATACTGTTTTATGATGGGAAGCCAATCACTGATGCCATTGCAACTGATGTGGCCCTGAAGACCTTCATTGGAAATTGAAAATCAAGAATGCCTTGCATTTTAGTTGTACACAATTGCAAATCCTTTGATGCCAGGTTCTTGGTGCAGGCAGCAGAGAAAAATGGAGTCATGTAGGACTTAGTTAAAACAGTTTCTGGCTTTACAGACTCTCTTCCAGCATTCAGGGAATTGCTTCTTAAAAGGAAATCCCATAGCCAAGAAAACCTTGTACAAGATCTTCTGTGTAAATCCTATGAGGCTCACAATGCTCTTGCAGATCTACAAGCACTCCACCAGCTAGTGAACAAGTTTCTAAAGGTCAAACTGCTACAACAGCACAGCTTCAAAGTTTCATGGGTGGCATCCTAACAGAAGCTCCTAAAAGAAAAGAAACTTCTGGTTAATACCCTGCAGCCATTAGTTAGAGAGAAGTACATTTCAGCTTCAATGGCCATTAAGTGTACAAGCTCAGGTCTGGGTCTCCCTCACCTAGAAGTGGTATGCCAAAGAGGCAAGGAAGGAGGGGTGAAGCAAGTTCTGATAGAGAGGTTTGACAACAAACCCAGAGTCTCCTCAAACAAGCGGGTGCTGGCACAAGTATGTCTGTACTCTATAAATAATGCAAATTAAGATTGTGATTTGTGCAATTAATGTTTGAAATAATTTTCGCACAGAAAATGTAGTAGTCAGAATGAGGACCAGTGAGACATTGAAGTGTGGTTCTCAGTGAAGTATAAAAAGCAAATTTTAAAGTACAGTTTGTATTTTTCAGAGTATACTACATTGTACTGTATATATCACTTTTCGATATTTCATATTTCATATTTCCACCGTGAGTTTTGACTTATTAATTACGTGATTACTTATTTTATACATTGTTAATTTTAAGGGCCCCTGCACTGAAAACCGCTATGGCGAGCTGGGCTCCCTCTTTAAATATTTTTTAATTAAAAACTCCTACTAGAGTGATGGGTGAAGAATTCCCATTTTGCTGTGTATAGAAACCAAAAAAGAAAACATACAAACAGTAGGAATCAAAAGTCTTTTCTTCAAGTTTCTTTGTCAAGCCTTTATTGCCCCAAAGCAAAAAATATTGAACCCTAGCTCAGTAGCTCACTGGAATTAACAAAACGCCAGCGCAAGAAAACAGTTTCAATTAAAGGTTTATAGCTTCAAAATCTCATCAAATCTTGACTTACCTCACATCTGTTATTTATGCACGCCTTCCAAGTATGAATTTCTGTGTTGGCGATATCAAACACATGAAAACAACCGAAAACAAGCTTAATGTCGAGTGCATACTTCGAACACGATGGGCACCATTTTGTGTTGCGTCCCAGTCCTTACCGTGCAAATTCTCTATCCTGACTGTGATCTCAAAACCATGTCCACCTCTCACGGCAGTTTGTGAGGAGACAAGCACGGTGACACCCGATTTTTTTTTTTTTTTTTTTTTTTTGGTATTTGCTATAAACAGTCTAAGAAAGAACATATTTGAAGAAGGAAAAATTTTCATGGTAGGCCAATTTTTTTTGGAAAATAGTTCCGTACTTGGTGTATTTTGGCCAGGGCGAGGACTTCAAGCTAACCACGAAACTGTCCGAAAAAGTGCAAAATCCCTACAACCAGGCGATTAAAAACAGCTAAAAAGAAGCAATGCTACTTATTTTGATAAAAGAAGCTGTAATTTTAAAATAAAGTTTTGTGTCTTTCAAGTTACCAAGGCTAAATTCTGTATAAAGGTGATTTTGTTTCGAATTTTTAATGCACAACCAATAAAAATACACAATTTTAAAAGCCTGCTAACGCTTAAACAAGCACGGTGACCCCATATTTTTATTGCATTTTTTTAATGTTTATATCATGAATTACCTTAAGTCACTTTGAAGTCGACTTAAATCGCCTAAAGTTGCAATGTTCTTTTTGCCAATTTTGCTTAAGTCGCCTTAAGTCGCCTTAAATTGCTCAAAGTCGCCCAAAGTTACGGCCACTTAAGGCCCCAGAGTAGGCCTGAATTGGGAAACAAAATGTACATGCTAACAGGTCTGGTGTAGAAAGTAAAGACAAGAAATTTATATCCGAGCCTGAAAATTGTCCAACCAACAATTCTGCAGACTTTCTTGTCTAAGTTTTTAATTTGGTTTATGACATGTATCTCCATCACTGATCACACAAGTATAACCTTATCAAATTTTTACTCTTAGGTTACATAGGTTATATTGACCACTCCCCATAAGGGCTTTTCAGGGTTTGCACCCACCCATCCCACCTCAGGGGAGGACATCCACCACACAGTAGTCTCGTGCGTAGGAAATTAACGTCTGCTAGCCCTAACCCTGCAGGAGACGGGGCCCACAGTTTATTCGTCCTTATCCGAGAAGACTAGATTATCTATCCATTTCTTGTTATAGAAAGGTAGCAAATTCCCCTTAGTTATTTTAAGACCATGAGTATTGATCCGGGCGGGGCTCGAACCCTCGACCTCACGCGCAACACAATCTGGCGCTCTTACCAATTGAGCAAACAACTCTGATAGGTCTTATAAGGGCAGAAGATGTCTTACAGCAGCAAAGCGTACGTCAGTAAGCATAAATGGAATACTATAGAATTTGCAATTGCCAGCATTTATTTATGCTCCTGCGGAGAATGCTCTTCAGGAACGTTTTCTTTGGGTAATGAGACGTTTTTACAAGTAACATCGATTTTCGGCTATCTCTTCGTAGAAGAGATCAAAGAATATTTCTTGAATTCTGGGCGTAGTATTCTACCCTTATTCTCCCTCAGAAAAGAAATGGCATCAACATCTGGGACCTGGAACGAATTTAAAAAAGAGATTGACTCAAGGAGATCCTGATATTCACAGGCTGGACTGAATTGCCAAACAACATGACATCGTCTGTGCCAGCGCTAGGAGTTTATAAAACAAGTGCGTTGCTGATGACAAGATGGTGACAGCTGTCAGAAACTTGGCGGGCAAGACGACCTTGATGGAGCAAATAGCAAAGAAAATCATTCAAGCTAAAAAACCACTCGGGTTGTAGAACGAGCAATCAACCCATAATTCATAAACCTCGTTATTAAACATTCTCAAAAATGTAAATCGCCAAGCGTGTACTCCACCAATGGCAACGTGAATATCACGTTCCTTAGCACACTCGAGCGTCATTCGAGCTGTAAAACTTCAATCTCTCACGCACGATTCTTTTAAAAAACCGAAAACATAAAATCGAAGCATTGCCTCTTTATCTTACTATTTACTTAACGTATCTACATTGCTCATGTCCACATCTTCGTCCAAAGGCAATCGTGCATATCCATAAGGATACGAAATGAAAGTCTCTCTGTTCAATACCCGCTTGTTAAAGACCCGCAGTCCGTATTGTTTGACTAGTTTCACAGTTTTGACTTCTTTACTGGAGGCTTCTCTGACAAAGCGTGACTACATCTAACTTGAGTCTCTCATCTGCAAGAGGGCGCTTAATCTCGTCGCAGACATTTATAAGCACGACCTCCTAGCTCAGTAAGTTTCCGTGGCTTCCCGCTTCCCTTTTTTTCCGCCGATTTCTATTCTGACTGAAAGTGCCTCCTCCTGATACTCTCAGGCCTTGTCATATTTACCAAGTGATCTGCACAATGTTCTTAGGTTTCCGTCTCTTGTTGCTTCTCCTTCTTTATGGCCGATAGTTTAGACGAAATACGAAAACATGGTATATTCAGGAGAGGGTTGTTCACCGGTTGAAACAGTTCATGTGGAGCTGTGATTTGTTATGCTGTGGATTTGTTGAGGTGTTCCCCAAACCTGCCCTAGAAAGAGTTTAACATCAATAAAGCCACCGTTTTACGACCTGGGTTCTTCTGAATCTGCTCAGAAACTGACGTGATTTTCTCCCGCTCCTTACACTCTCGCACATACCGGGCCTGGATCGGAATTCTCGCATTGTGATCCAGGATGGTCAACGGCTAGCCTCTTGATTAGTTTTCAGCCAGGTGTTGACACAATTGGCAAAGCGTCTCTTGACTCTTTATTCTTTGGGAACGTAGCACACCTCGCGTATTCTTACCATGGGTGAGTTCCCAAAGTTCTCTTATGGTGCGGTCGGGATGTTCACCAGCCTTCACCGCGATCTGGAAAGCATCTAGGACATCCCTGCCAAACGCAACCATAAAACTCGTGAATGGTACGCGTACAAGTATCATATCTATCAATGTACATAACGAGTTGAACTGTGATGCCATCCCTCCCCCCCTTTTCAGGAATTCAATTACCATTACTTATCCAGTGCTTCCCAGTAGAGATAATGGCGTAATCTTTCATCCTAGTAAGCTTTGTAGTGGAATTGCTGAACTGCAGAAACTCGGCCATTCGAAAAGATAATTTAAGAGATCTACTCCTAAGAACTCCAGGTCCAGCCATTTCTAGTTAAATTTTTTCTAACAAAATTGAAAAATTATGCTCAAAAGAACACAGCAACATAAACCACACTCTAAAATTGTGATTACCCTTTCAGCTTTGCCAATTTCGTTACTTGTATAGAAACCAAATCAAGGAGTTACCACCTGGAGTTTTCAATGACAGCTCCGGGTAGACTCGCCTGTACATAGCACACTCAGGCGTTAATATCTGACCAAGCTAAGTGGAGTCCAATTCGGTCTGCAATTATACGATCGATCAACAAAATAGGACAACCGCGGAGGAAGAAGTCCTGTTACCAATTGATCAAAACTATGACAAGAATCGAGAAAGTAACTAGACATCGCTCATAGATTTTCGTTAAAAAAAAAAACAAAAAAAAACAATTAACTCTGCGAAGTCCACAACAACACCTTATCGTTCTTTTGTGCTTAAGAAATTGCTGGCTAGTAGCAGCCGCACTAAGTTACTCGGAAGCGAAATAGCGCTATTTAACTTTGATAATGAAAGTATGCTATGGTCTCTTTAAATCTCATCAGGGCTAAAAAAAAAGCCTAGGTTTTGTAAACCAGAGAAGACATTAGATTAAGGATTTATCCTTTTCGTAGTGACTTGGATGACAACCAAATGGAGGAGCTACCACCTGGAGTCAGCCATTCGAAGAGACGTCTTGCAAAATTTTAAATTTTCTTTGGCCAGACAGACATTGGGACAACAAAAATACATGGATGATAAAATTGATGTTTAACCTAAATGTAGGATATATCCACCATCTACAGACTTGAGACAACTTGATGAAGGAGCGACTACTTGAATTCTTCCCAAATACAGCGATTATCAGTCATTTGCGATAGATGTATCAACAGAAGCTTCCGTTTGGCTCGAAGAAATGCTTAGATATTTGTCCATTTTCTGTTCTGAAAAATGGAGAGCGAGGCTAGAGGGAAACTGCAAACGACAAGGCATTCGCGAAATCTTAAAGATCGTATTTAGTACGACCAGAAGGCACTCTCAATTCAGCTAGACAGTACAGTGCAGTTTACAGGAGTCACTGTGAATGTGGTAAAATTTAGATTAGAAAGACAAATTGACCGTAATCTTAAAATCACGGTGTTGTATTTTATCAATCGTAACTAATCCCACTAAGTTTCAAAACAAGTTAGCGGATCACCTTTCATGTCATTTTTCCCCTAACAAAAGCAATCACAATAAAAAATAGTCCACTTGGATTTTTCGGCATACAAGGTATGCATAGGCTGTACTGAAGAAAATGGGGCATTCGAAAAAATGATTTAAGAATTGTTTCTTCGAGCTCCGAGGGACATCATAAAATGTTTTAAATGATTATAAGAGTACTACAGTACTCTTCTCTCAGTCCAACACCAGGGGTAACTGTTTTTCCCAGCTCCTTGTTTTGCTCTTGTCCCTTACGAAAATAGATAAATCTCAGCCCCCCGTCGCCCCAGTGCCTATTTATTTTCTTGGGACACTCCATAGTCCTATAGTAATATCTGCGTGAGACAGAAGCCGAGGGCGATGTGATTATAATTTATGACCTAAATTATTAGAGCTAGTACAAATCAAGCCTTAGACATAACTGGTTTACAACATCACGTATAACACATCATAGACCATAACTTTCTAAACGTATCAAGCGTGCAGATATTTTCCGTAGTTTCAAGAAATGCTCAGTCAGACATCTTTGGCAGAGCAGAAGATAAGCCATCCTAAGGAGGAAAAACGCAACTCTCCCCTTTTCTCCAGAGGGAAAAGCTAAGCAACAACATAAGGGGACTTCATGACAGTTTTCAGTGAAATGGTATTTTGAACCCATTCCTAGTTTAGTTTATCTATAACTCAATTTAAACAAAAAATATTTGAAGAGGACAAATAACATAGACTCACACTAAAATCGCCTTTGTTGACACGTCAGTTAGAAAGGAACCAGACAGACGCCTGAACACCATGCAGTGTCTATAGAAAACCAAATCACACGGGCTAGTGCTTACCGTATGATGCACACCACCCTGGACCATTAGAGCCCGGTATTGTCTGACCGGGCGAAGCGCCTTGTGACAAAACCGCCAATCCTCTCCGAGGATAAGGAACATTTTCTCTCTTCCCTGAGCAGAGAGCCCGTTAGTTTATCTAGCCCAATTTAAAGAAAAAATGGTCAAAAGGGTAAATAACATAGACCCACTGTAGGAATCATAATTATCCATTAAGGAGCGTTCTTAGGTTCAGTTTTGTCCATTTCTTAGGTACTTAAATGGAACTCAAATCAAGAAGCTACCAGCTGGAGTCTTCAATAACAACTCCGAGTTGACTGAACTGTAAGTAAGACATTCATAAGGTAAAAAATTTGATGGATTGTTTAGGATATATAGGATATTTTAACAGAAATATGATTTCAAACAGGTCAGCGGAACACCTTTTTATGGGTTTTTTCCACTAACATAAGCAATCATGAGAGATAAACGATTTGGACTTTTTGCATACAATGAATGCATATCCTGAATTGAAAATAATCGGCCATTCGACCAGATGATTCAATAACTGTTTCTCCGAACTTCGAGGGACTTTATAAACCCTTTTAAATAATGTGTGACGCGTGATTTTACAAATTAGTCAATCAGGTCAATTGACATGGACAATTTCTCTCGCGCATGTTTGGTTGTTTTGTTTTTATGGATTTGTTTAACTTTTTTGAGTTTTCGTTCAAGGCAATTTGTTATCCCTCAGTTTGAAATTCTAAGAAGTTTCTCAATTTTTATTTAATCAGAATGTTGTGGTTACTTAAACATACGTTTATTTAATACATATTTCTGCGGAGTTTCGACCCAAGCCTCTTGCTACGTCAGAGGATTTTTTACAGAGATAATGGGGGTACCTTTCGGGGTGTTTAATGACAGCCTAAAAATTATCCAAATGCTAGTTAACAATTATTTTATGAGAGCAAGTCGAATGTGAGATGATGAATAACCAACAAAGTGCATAGCCCCGAGTTATTGATAAAAATCTCACACTTTGACAACGAATGAAAGAAAGAAGCCACTTCCTTTCCAAATGGAGCACAGTTCCAAAAGCTTCAGCTCAAGTTCTCCAGCACTTTCTAGTGAGAGTGTTTGATCCAGTGTTAACTGCTGGAATTCCCCTTTCCCAGTACACAGATACACAAAACCCAGACACCTACCCTCCCCTTTACCCCTCTATGACCTAGCACAGCCCTTTATTATCTTTTTGACACGAAGAACATTGACGACACCACAAAGCTTCATGAAATAAACCTGTAAAGCGGGTAAAAACCTAGCCCTAAGGAAAATTGCCTCGCAGCATCTTGTTCTGGTATCATACATCAGCAAGACCAGTAAAAACCGGTACGATTAGCAAAATTCAATAGAAACGAGTAGCAAGAGTCAATATAGTTTTGGGGACGATTATGTAGCTAAAAAATTGCTACCCTATAAACACCATTGGGTTTCTGTTCTATGTTAACCTTCGACACTCACTACTTTAACCACAAACTGAATCTGAAACTGAAATATTAACTTAAAACAGACCATAAATTCAGGGTAAACTTCTTTTTGTAGGTACTTACAGGACAATGAGATAGCAGAGCTACCAGTTGGACTCTTCAGTAACAACAGGAAGTTGACTGAACTGTAAGTAAAATACTCATGTTCCCGCTAAGTGACTGACTGTACGCCCTTTGCCAAATTTGTACTAAAGGAGACTTTTATTAATAGCAAGCAAAAGGGGGTCTGGGATAATTAAAAATTGGAAACAGTAAACAAAGAATTAGCCATTGTTCCGTCCAACAGAGGACCAAAGAGCCAATACCTCTAGAGGAAGGACCGTATTAATGGCACAATTTGATCTAGAATAAGAAAAAACAAAAAAACAAAAAACAACAACAACAAAAAAGCAAGGTCTTAATAACCCATACAGCAAGCATTACATACAAATAACACATATGGGAAAACAAACTAGCGTTCACCTTATGAAAAATGAAGGTTGAATTCACGGAAAACGCTGCGTTTTACTAACGTTTACCTGTGTTTTGCTAACGGAAAACCGGACGTTTTCTGTTTCTTTTCGCATCGGTAAATCCCAGTATCCGTTTAATTATTCGTTAGTTTTTCTTCGCCGAAAACAATTCATTTTCGGATATTAACCGCTCGGTTAACGCATGGCAAAGAGTTTGTTTTCGTTTTGTTCATTGGCATTTCTCGAGTGAACAATAACGTATTCACCTGAATTAACGGTTGAAAATACGCATTTTCCGGGAAGGTTAATGTGTATAAATAGAGGAAAACGTAATGTTTTCCTGGGTCTTCCGTTCGAGTAACGTACAGAAAATGTTATGTTTCTTCAGTTCGCAACCATTTTTCACCCGGTGAACGAAATGTTCAAAAGAGTTTTGTGGTCGAACGCATGCATTTTCCAACATTTTTCCACGATGGTGAATTCGAGAAAATTTGTTGAAACGCATTTATCGGCGTTTTACCATTTACATGTATTGCTGATCGGTTAACGTTTGGAAAATACCATGTATTCTGCCATTCACAGCCGTTTCGCGTTCGGTTAGTCGCTGGTCGACCCAATTAGTGCAAGTGACCCGAAAAGCTCAATTTCCTCAAATGATCCAAACGGCTCAAATGACTGATTTGCCTGAAATGACCTAGTCAGAGTCAATCTCCTAGATTAGACAAGATATCTACTGGCGTTTCCATGGAGCAGGATTAAGAGCTGGAAATAATGATCACGATTGACGAACGTCTTATTTTCAGGGCGTTGACCGTCATCATTTTCCAGAAAAAACACTTTAAAAATGCATTGCTCAGACGCGTTAAAAAACAGCAGAAAAACGTTCCGGAAAACGAACTATTCATTAGCGTTTCTATGAAGCAAGAAAGCAATCGATGGACATCGTGTGTTCTTGCCATTCATCATTAGTAATTCTGTGTGAAAACGGTTAGAAGATGCAGCACTCGTGCGCTCACGAAGACTTCAGAAAATCGTACAGGAAAACAATGTAAGCTGTTCACGAGCCTTTAAATGGGGCAAGAAAAGAATAGACGAAGAACACGTCTTCATGACCTAATCATAGTCGTTAGTAATTCTGTTAGAAAACACTTGGCAAGTGCAGCGTTTGCACGCTTAGGAAAACATTAGAAAAACGCTCAGGAAAACAAGGAATAGACTCGCGTTTTTGTGGAGCAGGAAAACAATCGACAAACATCATGTTTTCATGGCATTCGCTATTAGTTATTCTGTGAGAAAACGCTTGGCAAGTGCAGCTTCCGCGTGCTTAAGAAAACTATAGAAAAATGTTCACCAGCGTTCTCGTGGAGCTGGAAAACAATCAACAACTATCATCAATGTCTGTGAATATAAGAAAGTCATATATTTGAAATGAGATTAAAGAGCGAGTATGAGAGCGATCTTTGCAGTAATGAACTCTACTTAAGCGTTGATTCATCATTTCACGGGTATATTACGAACCAACCTAATTATAAGCTCTCAGTTGGCTTCTTAGCCCAGTTGGTAGAGCACTGCACCAGTATCGCAGATGTCATGGGTTCGTATCCCGTAGAGGCCTGAAGTTTTTACAGCCCTCATTTTCACTACTACTTCTGCCGCGGTAACGAACACCACGGTGGTGTTCGTTACCGCGAAGATCCTTCTGATACTCGTTCTTTAACCGCAGTATAAATATATGACTTTCATATATTCACAAACGTTGATTCATCAATTGACGGGTTTATTACGAACCAACCTAATGACCAGCTTCAAGTTGGCTTGTTAACTCAGTTGGTAGAGCACGGCACCGGTGTCGCAGAGATCGTGGGTTCGAATCCCGTACAGGCCTGAATTTATTTCAGGCCTCAATTTTATTACCGCTTGAGAGTGTGCGTCCATAAACTGATCAAGAATTCAGCGGTAAATTTCAAATTTTCAAAATTTCAAAATCGCCCAAACTTTGGCTATTGGTAGTCCATATTGAACTATTTATTGCTATGGGGTTGATTTGTCAAATGGTGTCTTCTTTCGGCAGAAAATGATGATACCCGATTTCAGGGCCAAGTATTAAAAAATTACACTAAAAACTAGCCATTTTGAAGCTGACGGCTTGCCGTAACTATAAACCCAGAAGAGAACCACTTGCAATCAGCTTATTCTGCACTGTTTGCAGGTTTCATATTATAATTCCTATGACATTTGAAAAACAATGAGGTATTGAGTGAGACCTGAAAGGAAGCCCTCTGTTTTTCGATGGAAATAAGTAGTAAACTTCAAAAAATAATTTACCCTACTACCTTTATCACAAATCCAATTAAATTTTTTTGCTTAGAATGCAGAGGAAGTGGGATTTTAGCTGATATCGATATAAATTTTTTTTTCAAGGGGAAATTGGGTACCATTGATACCATTTCTATTTTAGAAAAGCCGCCAGCTGGAGATAATTTATAGTTTAAAGAATCAAGATTTCATCATTGATAACTAGGGGCTATGCAATTGTTGATCCAAAAGCCTTGAAATGAACTATTTATCATTGTTGTTACGGTTGCTATTCATAAACAAGTTGTGATCCCAATTCAACTATAAGGAATTTTTCCCACGACGTGTCTCACGCTATGCAACTCAGCAATGGCGTTCTCATGCTCCTTTCATAGAATAACTGGAACAGACTGCTCGTATGATAGGTTAGATAAAAGCAAGAGTCTTGAAATTGTTACTTTACACAATTGCTCAAAGGATATTTCGAATCATTGTTCTCACTAGTCATTTTCTGGAGTGAAAACGGAAAGTGAACTTATACTTGCTAGAGTGGATGTTTTCAGCGAGGACGAGACGCAGAGTTTAGACACAATCTGCTCACACCAACGCCGTGAACAAGGACTTGGCTAACGGTAAAACATTTCCAAGTGCTGTGTGCCACAAATCTTATCCCAACATGGAGCAAATAGAAAAGCGGATCAACGAATTTCGAAAGTGGTGATTTAATTCTCAGCTCCGCGGTCCCTGACCACTGCAGAGCATACGCTCTGAGTGATCCTGACGACCCAAATTATTCTGTGACTTGTGGCCACGCCCATTGTGACAGCTGTGACCGCTGGTGGCTTGTCTCGTCTGTAATGAGGGAGATTGAGGAAGGCTTAGAAACGGCTGAATGCTCGGACAATGAAAATGAATAACTGTCTTTTGTTATTTCCCAGGCCAAACAGAGCATTGAATGCTGGAAAGCCCACTTATCGCGATCTATAAATAAGGATGAATGCAGACTTGACATCATGAGTGGCCTCAGCGCCCCACCCATTTTTCTAGTACTTGACTGGGTGATAAAATATCTTCCACGTAAGTTCCGGGAAAGCCACTCGGATTGGTTTGGTAAAAGAGGTATATCGTGGCATATAGCAGTGGCGATTAAATGCAACAGCGGAGAAATGGAGATGATGACATTCGTTCATGTGTTTGAGAGTGCTACCGGCCAAGACAGTAGCTCTGTGTCAGCCATACTTGAGGACGTCTTTATTCAACTCAAGACTATTATGCCAGAACTGCAGACCATCCATATTCTAAGCTACAACGCTGGATGTTATCATTGTGCGCGGACTCTGATTACAGCTCCTCAGATTGCTAAACGTCATGACCTTCAGATCTCTCGGATTGACTTTTCTGAGCCACACGGAGTCGAGGAAAGGGCGCTTCCGATCGTAAGGCAGTCACTATTAAGTCACACATGGCGAAATATCTGAATTCTGGACACGACATTGAGATTGCTGCATTGATGAAAGAAGCTATGGAGTCTTCCAGGGGTGTGCACGGCGTAATTGTAAAAGTGTGCAGTCCTACCAATGCTCCATCCATCAAGAGTTTCAAGTGGGAGGTGAGTTTTGTCAGAAACCTTTACTACGGCCAGGAAGGGATAAAAACGTGGAGAGCCTACGACACTGGCCCTGGAAAAAGTATTCCCTGGTCAAACTACGATGTCCCTGAACAATCGGAACTACCGACGATGGAGATCAGGCCCTCGACCAGCGAGACTATCACAAGCTGTGTTCCAGTAGTACCCAGATGAATAGTTGGCCGAACCGCCCCAACTCCGATTGTGTAGATGAGTCTTAAGATGAGTCAGGCATTGATGTTGATGTTGCTAACAATTGTCCATTATTTACATGCGTAGAAGAGGGATGTGTGAAGACGTTTATACGGCATTCATCGCTGGTTCAACACTTGGGCTATGGAAAGCACAAGCGTGTTCTAGAGTATGAAACGCTCTTTGACAGGGCCACGATAGAATACGCGACTAATCTGGATTGTGGCGCGAGTAAATGCCCAACGGTCCCAGAAGGTAGTAAACCATCACTACCAACTGTGCCCACTACTCTTCCGATGGGATGGGCACTGAAATCGACACAGTCCCGTAGTACAAAGGTTACTGAGAATCAAAAGCAGTACCTTAATTCCAAGTTTCAAATTGGAGAGAGAACAGGGAAGACAGGCGGACCCGACTGATGAAGTCTCTAAAGCCATGAGGAATGCAAAAGATAGCAACGGGGAGAGACTATTTAGCTACGGGAATTTTCTCACAAACCAGCAAATTAGCAGTTCATTTTCTCGCTTTGCTTCTAAGCCAGCATTCAGCATTCACATTTAATCATATATGACTCCTACAACATCTGTGAGTTAGTGTTGAACTCTTAGCTTGGCCCCTTTTCTTTACCTATGTTACGGGGTATCTGTGAATCCTTTGGTCTTGCCATATCGGAAATTACAGTTCAAAGGAAAAAGTCATTTGAGGCCTTGCTCTCAAACCTGGTACAAGGCTGTACCTGTAGCTGTGGCAAGCGCTCATAACTGTAGTCGGTATACGTTATTACTACCTGACAGCTCGATTTCATCGTATCTGGCCACCAAGATGATTCTCGTCATTTTTTGGCGAAACACCGAGTTATTTGACAAAAGAACCTTATTTAGAGATAAATACTATTATAGGGACGAATGATAGCCGGAGTTTGAACAATTTCGAGTTTTCGCATTTTTGCCCCTAATTTACGATTTCGTTTAATCCTTGGAGACATTCGCTCTTAGTTTGTTGTAAAATTGAGAGGTATCTGTTCTGTAACATATACTTTGGTGTCTAGTATCTAAGTTAGTTGTTGCGAACATTTTTTATGAATCGTTTGTAGAAGGCCCGTAAGCCAATTCAAAAACACAGTGGCGTAAACAAACCCACTTGAAAGCCAATTTACCGTAGGAAAAAATAAACCAGTCAACCTCAGGCTTGAAAATGCTGCCCGAGTCTTGCGACCTCGGGAAGCATTTTCAAGCCCGAGGTTGACCAGCTTACAGCTTTTCACTATATGGACTTCCCACCCGGCAAACCACACGAGCACGTTAACATATCAAAGATAAAGATAATACAAGAATAACGATGAAAGGACAACAACAAAATTAACACATGTATATAGAACGACTCAACTACCACAGGAATGACCACTATATTTTCAATGAGCTTTTCGTTGAGCATGGGCGGAAATAATAGATCTGTCTGTCACGGTCGGTCGCAAAATCTCTTGTTTGATTTCGCGAATATGTGCGAGTTTAAGCGCTCTCTCATTGACTACAGTCTTATTTCCCCAGAACAAAAGTCATATCAGCTAAAAGCCCATTTTTGAAGGGGTTTGACCTCTAAGTCTCGGTTAATTTGTGCTAAAGGTAGTAGGATAAATTTTTTTTTAAGCTAGGTAGTGATTTCCATAAAAAAACATGGGGGGATCTTTTAAAATCTCGCACAGTATCAGACTTCTTTTGAAATGTCATATAAATTACAGTGTAAAACCTGGAAAAGTTGTGAAATAAGCTGATTGCATGTGAATATCTTCTGGCTCTTTATTTAAGGCATAAGGTTTTCTTAAAAATTGCTAATTTCCAAGCCTAATTTCCTCACATCTGGCCCTGAAATCCAGTATCGCCATTTTCCGCCAAAACAAAAATCTATTGGAGAAATGAACCACATAGTGATGAGTAGTTCAGTATCGACTATTAGTAGCCGGAGTTTGAGAAAACTTCGCTTTTCACATTTTTGCCGCTAGTTTCCGAATTTATTTCATTCTTGCTAACACTCACTCTTACGTCGTGTTTGTTAGTGGGAAGATTGCTCTCATAGTCAACAAACATGTTTTCATGGCATTCACCGTTGGTAATTCTGCGGTAAAACGCTTGGAAACTGAAATCCAGCTTTCGTGCGCTCGGAGAAAAGTATAGTAAAACGTTTAGGAAAACAAGCTATATGCTAGCGTTTTCGTGGAGCAGGAATACAATCCCAAACATCATGTTTTCATGGCATTCATCATTAGTTATTCTGTGGGAAGACGCTTGGGAAATGCAGCGTTCACGCGCACGGGAAAACTTGAGAAAAGCCTTAAGGAAAACAGCTATTCATTGGTATTTTCTTGGTGCTGAATAACATGCGAGGAACATCGTGCTTTTCTTCAGTTTTACTAAGAGCGAACAATGAATCTGCCGTCCGTTTCCAGAGATCTGAAAACGTTGATATAATGTTAAATTTTTCAGTCATTCACCATTTCGAACCTTGATGACCCCAGTAAACAACGCAGATGAGCAAGCGTGGTTGGAAATCAATTTTCCAAAGAATGCAGTACTTGAACAAGTGCTTGTTCGTTTGTTCAGACGAACTTTGTAATCCAGAAGTTTTGGGAAAAGGTGTCCAGGCCTTCTAACCTTTCTTTAAGACTTTGCACTCGGTGAAAATCATAATCTTTGAACACACTATCCGGCTCAAGTAAATAGGAACTCTTTTGTCACGTGCACCATTTCAATTTCAAAAACATGAACAGCCCACTTATGTTTCTGCTGTGTACTTTTAGGCATCAAAGGTTCAAACACAAAAACTTCCTTGTGGTAACTTTTAGAGTTCAAAACCAGGTAGACTTACTCATTGCTGCTTCTTTCGCTTCTCAAAATTGCATTGAAGAGGAAGAGATCAATGCAGAGTGCAACTGCCTCTGATTAAAATGAAACACCTTTCATAACATTGGCTAGCAAAATATACATGTGTTAATGAAGCAAAAGAAAGGTAAACTAAATATAACTATGCGTGATTTTCCAGTTTCCTCGTGATCAAGAAACCCTGATAAAACCCTTCCCCTTGTTTATGAAATGTTACCTTCAAGAACTTTAGCTATATTGTAGTTCTCAAGCTCTTTTCTAAAACGACACAATAACATAGACTGGCTCACTTTAGGAATCATGATTACCCATTAAGGCTACATATTAAATTTAATTTATTTCCATTTCTTAGGCGCTTAAATGAAAACAAAATCAAGAAGCTACTAGCTGGAGTCTTCAGTAACTACTCCGAGTTGACTAGACTGTAAGTAATACATTCATAAGTTAATATTTGATGGATTGTTTAGAATATGACCTCAAAATCTCTTTATTAACAGCGCAGTCTCGTGAACTTCGGTTCTAAGCTCCTTCTTTGATTTCTTGCATCAGAAAGAGTTTAGTAAGGGTGCCGTTTTTGTTAAAGCTGAGTCTGAGGTGTTTAAGCTCAGGAGTCTTCGACAGTCATAATATGCGATTGAAATAGAGTGACATGACTGTTAGAGCGTGTGAGTTGAACAGAGGTGAATAACTTTTTTTATCAGTTACTGGATACTTGAACAAGATTTCTTGACTATAGCACGTGACCATTTCCGCCTTCTTAGGGCATCTATTTCGTCTGTATAAGCGTATATATCGTTATGACTAGTAACAATGAATTATTCTCAAGAAGAAAGATTTTAAAACCCTAGTGAATGTTACACTTAAACAACTTCAAGAAACTGCGTAATATTCATCTATCCGATTTGTCGAGCTTTAAGAGTTGTACGTGAGAAAAGACATCTATTGTATGCTCAACGACACAAAATTTTAAGAGACTAATACTGAGGCTCGAAACATGGAAATTGATGCAAATCTTATATCTTAACGCGCTCTTTTACCAAAAACGCGGTTCCAAATTTCGATAGGAATCCCATTTGCATTGTCATCGGTCCCAGTGCATTAAAAAAAATTGGTTTAAGGGACGTTATTTACGTTTTATTAATGTAATTTATTCAACCCATATCAGCATCCAGTCAAAGGTTATAACATCAACCACAGTACCTACAAAAAATTGTTCTGGAGGACAAATTTGCCTTAACCATCACATCGCGGTTCTGTATTTTACCAGAAATGCGATTTCAATCGTTACTAATCTGACTAATCACTGACATGATTAAAGGCCAAATCAGACTACAATTGGAATAGTTATCTGGTTGTGTCTTTGATTTTCTTTGATTTTTCTATTATTATTAAAAAAATACTGTAGATAATCCCTAGAAATGGAAGGAAAAGCTCTCGTAATGAAGCCTTTAAAAACCAAATATATCTATGTATAATTATTACTAACTGGTTGACGATGAGCTGCCTCTGAAGTCTTGAACCAGGTCGTAATAATTATCAATGCTCCTCTAAGAGTTGAGCGCTCTTCGAAATACATTCATATCAAGTCCAAGAATATATATATTTATATATATATATATATATATATATATATATATATATGTGTGTGTGTGTGTGTGTGTGTGTGTGTGTGTGTTTGTGTGTGTTTGAACTTCGCTTTTTTTACGCGTGGTAAGGTAGTATTAATCATAGGTTAAGTATGCGTTAATAGAATTGGCAGTCGATGTCATTCACTTACAACCACTGCAGCTTGACCAATGGAGAAAATAGATCTCCATGCAATTTCTTGATGTTGTTTTCGTGTAACCATCTATAGATGATTTTAAAAAAACTTTGTCTGAGAATATAATCACCACCAATTAAGCTTTTTGTGTTTTCTAAAAGAAATCACACCCCTGCTAAGGTGGATTTGGTCATCCGTTGATAACTGAGAAATCTTATAAAGGTAACTGCAAAACAGAGAAACCTGCTTTCGTATTGCTCACACACCCTCTACAAATGATGCCACTGTCTTTTAGTGGCATATTATGGTTTTCGAAGGTCCCTGGGCTTAAAGACTCACACGCACATATTTCTCATACTTTTAGCACTCGAACGTTTTTAACTTTAGCTAGAAAAGGAAATCATAGACACTACTGGACGCCAGTAGAAAACTGACCCATATTTAGTCTAATTTGGCCCGCAATCATATGAGTGATTAACAAAATCAATTTGGTAATCATGAGTAGGATTAGAAACAGAATTGGATGACATTAAGCCCTGTTGCCCTGTTGACCAGCTTACAGTTTTTTACTATATGGACTTCTCGTGATTACCAAATAAAACACTAAGCCCTGTTGTCTTATTGCACTGTTAAAGGCGGGATTCAGGTCTGATTTATTCTGCCTATTTATCTTCACCAAGCTAACCCTCTTGTAAATAACCAATCATTCTTGAGTACATATCCATCTTGCGTATAAAAAAAAAGAAGAAAAACTCGGGAATTTTTCCGCCAATAGAGAGTGTTTTAAACATATTTGAAAGATAATAAACACACTATTCTCCATTTTTCTAAAAAAATGGTCCTATATTTGCCCCTGAACATTTTCTGTTCCTCGAAATTCACGATTTTCGCATCATTCATAGCCTGAATTTCAGCCGCATCCTACGCTCGCTAAGTAGGGACTTTAAGCAAACCACGACGGTTACGGCAACGAGAACGTGAAAAAACAATAGATCTAATTGGCAGACCAATAGCCCAGCACGTGCGTTTTAAAACTTTGTACATTTCTTAGCCGTCCTTTGCAAAACAACAACCTGAAATAACCAAAATTTGCGTCGTCTGCGAGGCGAAACCGCGGCGGCAAATTATTTTAATTTACATTTGGAACTCAACGCTACTTTTATGTGATATGTTGAGTTTGAGGTCTGGCACCCTATGAGACGGTAAACACATGCAGTCATTTTCGAAATTCTAACTAACAGTAGAAACTCATTTTTTAATCGACGCCTTCCGTGGCGTTTCCGTCCTGACTGCTTAAATTCCGTAATCACTCGAGGAGAGAGCTGAAATTCAGGCTACATCACTCATATCCGTGCATATTTTCGCGCTAAAAGGGGCTATTGTTTATATATGTTGAAATCAAAGGGATACAGCTGTGTTTGTTATCTTTCTAACATACTCTAAAAGGTAAGGGATCAGCCATTTATTATTGCCTAAAGCCTTGGTCAAACGGCGCATGATAATCGATGATAGTTGATTCTCTTCAAACTATCGTCAACTATCACCAACTATCATTTGCATGGTCAAACGGCCAAAAAAGTTCGTGATAGTTAATGATAGTTCACCGGCAGTCACGCGAGAAGCTAGTTCCAGGCTCTTTCCGCGTAAAATGTGAACACTAACATGGCTTCGTGTGAGACATACAAACTTGTTGAAGTATGAATTTATCACGACGAAAGAGGGCGGCAGCTTCCTTACTAGTAATCGATCTGTTGGAGGAATGTACGGAGGATGAATCTGGAGAGCGTTGGTGGAAGAGAGGACGGACAAGGGAATGGATTAAAAGGAGAAACGAAAGGGGAATGTTGAAATTAATGGACGAATTGCGAGTGGAGGACACTGCCGCTTACAAGGAAATGTTGCGAATGAACTTTGAAACATTGTAGGAAATATTGACCGCTATCGGGCCTGAGATTACCAAACGAGCCCTCCGATTTTCGGGGAAAACAGCTGACCAGAGACTATCATGAACTATCATAGCGTGGTCAAACGCGAAAAACTATCATCGACTATCATGAAGAATTTGAACAAGCTCAAAATGAAAGATAGTTGGTGATAGTCAATGATAGTGCATGATAGTTGGTGGTCAAACGGAAGCGCGCGCTTCAACTATCATCGACTATCATCAACTATCATCGACTATCATCAACCATCATCGACTATCATGCGCCGTTTGACCAGGGCTTTAGGGACAAAACCAAGATCCTCCGCCCACCCCTTCCCCTCTCCCCCCTCCGGGATAAATGATAACTGATAACTAAACTTCTAGGGGCTTTCACTCAAATTCTGAGGATCTTCTCCAGAGGGAGAAAACTCCTGAAACAAATTGAGAATTCAATTTCTATTTCGTGTCTTTTCGAACCATGTAGTTCTGTTGCTCAGTTAGGGACTTCATTGCACTTTTTTGTTTTTAGAATCTTTAGACCCATTTGCCGTTTTATTTATCCGACCGAAATGAAAAAAATGTTTAAGAGGACACAATTTACCCATTACTTCCTTGTCGTTTCCCAACTGAAAAAAAAAAAGGATTATAAAGAAAAACTATCGATTAACATTGACTATTTGTTACAACACGTAAATTTAATCAGGTAAGTTAACCTACATTCTGTTTTATCCATGATAAAACGGGAGACAATTGCAAAAAGGCGGGATACAAGTCTGATTTATTTTACCTATTCCATATGTTCCCTGTTCACAGTTTTGATATCGAGAATTTATTTCAAAGTTATCAATCCCATTTCATGAAAGGATTGTGTGATTGCAGAGTGAAAAATCCATTTAGCTAGCTATATTTACAGAAATGAGACATTCTCTACTTATCTTGGTGGCTAACGTATTTTTTCTCTTGGGTTACTTTACTTGCTTATTTACGCGAGCAGAGTATTGTGATTTTAAAAAAAATTGAAATACTTATAGATTTTTATACAAAAACAACATCAAGAGGCTGCATGGTGACTCGTTTGCTACATTGGTCAGACTACAGAGGCTGTAAGTGAATAATATTTATCAAGTGTTCCAGAACACGAATTTGTTAGGAACTGATGCAGAGATAACGTCAGACAAATACATTAAAACAAAAATTGAAGTCGCTATACAGAATTGGTTTATAACATTACATGTTCAATGGTCTTACCTTATAAACTCTGGCAAGAATCTCAACAGACGACTGCCTAAACAATGCAGCACTTATTTGGTTTAAACACATGACTAAGCAGCCGCACCAAGTTTCATTGAAGCGAATTGTCGCCATATACCTTGGGTAATGAAAGTATGTTACGGCCTCTTTAAATTTCATCAGGTTTTAATAACCCAGAAAAGACATTAGATCAAGTATTTTTTTTTTTCTCACCTTGCCTTACACGCTTTAAATTTTTCACAACTTTACCTGTTTCTGTTGGTAAGTCCGGCCTTGAATAAGTCAATTAGGCAAAACAACTCATCGCAAGATAATAAAGATTATTGCGCGATAATTTCCATTTATCGCGCGATGATTTATTACGTATCGCGCAATAATCTCTATTTATCGCGCAATAATTTGTCATTTATTGCTTAATAATTTCCATTTATCGCGCGATATTTTGTTCTCATCGCCCGATAAAAAAAAAAAAGGTGGCATGTCTCCCACGGACCACCAGACATTTGTATTCTTTTTGTATTTTTTTCGCATTCAAGCGCAGCGCGTGTGATTTTACCAAATATTGTATTCAATCAGGTCAAAGAGCTTTAACCTTGACATTGGAAATTGACGTGGACAACTTTTCTCGCGCATCGATATTGCTTTGTTTTCATTAAGTTGGTTATTGTTTTTGAATTTTCGTTCAAGGAAATTTGTTATCCCTCAGTTTGGAATTCAAGAAGTTTCTCCTTTTTTATTTAATCCTAATGTTACGTCAGTAAGACTGTTAGAAACCTGCACGATTGGCAAGATTGAATAAAGACGAGTAGCAAGAGTCAATGTAGTTTTGGGAACATTATATCGCTAAAAAATTGCCACCCTATAAACACCATTGGGTTTCTGTTCTTTGATACTTACTATTTTAACCACAAACTGACTTTGAAGCTAAAATATTAACTTAAAACAGACCGTAATTTAAATTCAGGGTAAACATCTTTTTGTAGGCACTTACAGGACAATGAGATAGCAGAGCTACCAGCTGGAGTCTTCAATAATAACAGAAGATTGACTGAACTGTAAGTAAAATATTCATGTTCCCGCTAAGTGATTGGCTGCACAGCATTTGCCAAATTTGTACTAAAATAGACTTTGTTATTAATAACAAGCAAAAGGGGGTCTGGGATAGTTAAAAAATGGAAGCAGTAAACAAAGAATTAGCCATTGTTCCCTCCAACAGAGGACCAAAGAACCAATACAGAGGAAGAAACGCATAAATGACACAGTTTGATCTAAAATTAAAAAAAAAAAAAACAACAACAACGGGGTCTTAACGACCCATACAGCAAGCGCTAGATACAAATAAGACATATGAACTTTTCACCTGCAATCAATGCACTTGCAGAAACTCCCGCGGCAAACAAACTAGCGTTCACCTTATGGAAGGTTATGTGTGTAAGTACAGGAAATCGTAACGTTTTCCTGGGTTTGCTGTTCGTGTAACGCATAGAAGATATTATGTTTTCCTCTCTTTGTAACTATTTTTCACCCGGAGAACGAATGTTCAAATAGGTTTTCTGGTCAAAAGCTTGTATTTTGCAACATTTTTCCGCGATGGTGAATTCGAGAAAACTCATTGAAACGCATTTTCCGGAATTTTGCCGTTTATTTGTATTGGTGATCAGTTAAACTATGGAAAATACCATATATTCTGCCATTCAAAGCCGTTTTGCGTATTCCAACGTTATGTTCACTGGAATTAACCAGAAAGCATTCATTTTCCGGTGTTTTTTGCAACGTTGAATTCGTGCAAGGGATGCATTTTCCCGCGTTTACCCCCGCTCGGCTAGTCGCTGTTCGACCCGTCGTGCAAGTGACCCAACTGCCTGAAATGACTTAGTCCACCAAAATAACCCCTCGAGTGACCTAATTGGGGTCAATTGTCTAGATACTAGACAAGATATCCACTGGCGTTTTCATAGAAAAGCATTAAGAGCAGGAAATAAAGATAAGATCGACGAACATTTTCTTTTTTTAGGTCGTTGATTGTTATCATTTCCCAGATAAAACACTTAAAAATGCCTTGTTTGGACGCGTTGGAAAACAGCAGAAAAACGTTTCGCAAAACGAAGTATCCATTAGCGTTTCCGTGAAGTAAGAAAACAATGGACGAACATCGTGTTTTCTTGCCCTTCACTTACTACTTAGTTACTGCCCATCATGCCTGTGGGGCACATAGGGCAGCAACGAAATCCTTCCAACCCTGCCTATCTTTAGCCAGTTTTTCAATGGTGTTCCAGCTGTAATTGAGCTCCCTTAGTCCCTTCTCTACAGTCCTGCGCCAAGTTGGTTTTGGGTGCCCTCAGCTTCGTTTGCCCTCCGGTGTCCAGCGCATTGCAATTCTGGCTATGTTTCTTGTGGCCTTCCGTATCACATGTCCGATCCACCTCCATCTTCTTCTGGTGACAAGTGTATGAATATCCTCCTACTTGGTTTGCCTCAGTAGCTGGTCGTTTGATACTTTCTGAGGCCAGAAGATTCTCAGAATCTTCCTGAGGCTAGCTGTGTGGAAGGATGCTAATCTTGAGAGATCTTGTTCTGTCATTTGCCAGCATTCCTAGCCGTAAAGGAGAGCTGAAAATACGCAGCTCTGATAAATTCTAAGCTTCGTCTTTGTGCTGTAGCTTGCTGACCTCCACACTGATCTTAAGCTTATAAAGGCATATCTTGCTTTGTTCAATCTGCTTTGTATATCTACACTAGTACCTCCATCTTGGAAGAGCACACTTCCGAGGTATGTGAACTTATTGTGTATAGAATGTCCTGTCATCTTACCCTGACCTTTGCTGGGGAAGGGACATTAACACACATGACCTGTGTCTTCTTCAAGCTAATCGTCTGCGAAGTCGAGGTCTTCGAGCGTAGTAAAAGGGGTCCATCTTATGTCTCTTCGCTGCTCTTCCATTGTTCGACAAAGGACCCAGTCGATAGCAAAATTGAATAGCATTGGCTACATGACACATCCCTGCCGTACAACGGTTCTGACTTCAAAACTTAGATCCCCCTGACCGATGCAACATATGAAATTTGAGTAGAAGCATTTCATGATGTTAACGATACGTTGTGGAATGCCATATGCTCTCAGAATCTGCCAAAGACTGTCCCTATGAATGCTGTCAACCGCTTTCTCATAGTCGATGAAATTTACATACAACTCCCTGTTCGACTCAGTACATTGTTCAAGTATGTTCCGCAGTGTAAACTTGTGATCCGTAAATCCACGTCCCTTGCGAAATCCAGATTCTCCTTCCGCAGGATGTCATCAACAGCTTGGGTGATGCGCTGTATAATGACCTTGCAAAAGATTTTACTCGGCACAGGCAAAAGGGTAATTCCTCGACAGTTGTTATAATCACTTAGAGACCCTTTCTTTGGGATCTTGAATATCACTCCTCTGCTCCAATCTGTGGGAATTTCTTCCCATTTCCAGATCTTTGTAAACAGAATTGCAAATGATGCCCTTCATCATTAGTAACTCTGTGTGAAAACAGTTGGAAAATACAGTGCTCAATAGATAAAGAACACGTCTTCATGGCCTAATCAGGGTCGTTAGTAATTCTGTGAGAAAATGCTTGGCAAATGTAATGTTCGTACGCTTAGGAAAACTGTAGAAAAACTTTCAGGAAAAGAAGCTATACACTCGCGTTTTGGTTCATCCTCGGTGTTAAAGCCTGTGAATCTCACGAGTTACGTAAAACAAAGACAAGAAAACATTAGAAACAATAACGTACAGCAATACAATACCTCATGAAACAAAGAAAGCTTTGTCAGGTTTTTAAAACGAGGATGACCCTGCGTTTTCATAGAGCCGGAAAACAATCGACAATCATCATGTTTTCATGGCATTCACCATTAGCTATTGTGTGAGAAAAAGCTTGGCAAGTGCAGCGTCCATGTGCTTAGGAAAACTATAGAAAAATGCTCAGGAAAACAAGCTATGCACTAACGTTTTCCAGTAGAGCAGGAAAACAATCAACAAACATCATCAGCGTTTGTGAATATGTGAAGGGCATTTATTTAAAGAACGAGTATGAGAGCGATCTTCGTAGTAACGAACACTACTTAAGTTGGCTTGTTAGCCTAGTTGGTAGAGCACTGCACCAGTATCGTAAAGGTCATGTGTTCGTATCCTGTACAGGCCTGAATTGCCCTTATTTTCACTACTGCTTAATAAGAGGCGTTGGTTACCACGAAGATCGCTCTCATAATCGTTCTCTAACCGCAGTTCAAATATATGACTTTCATATATTCACAAACGTTGATTCATCAATTGACGGCTTTATTACGAACCAACATAATGACCAGCTCCCACTTGGCTTGTGAGCTCAGTTGGTAGAGCACTGCACCGGTATCCCAGAGATCATGGATTCGAGTCCCGTACAGGCCTGAATTTGATTCAGGTCTCGTTTTTACTACCGCTTAAGTAGTGTTTCGTTACTGCGAAGATCGCTCTCATTCTCAACAAACATTGTGCTTTTATGGCATTCAATGTTGGTAATTCTGCGGTAAAACGCTTGGAAACTGAAATCCAGTTTTCGTGCGCTCGGGAAAGCTATAGTAAAACTTTCAGGAAAACAAGCTATACAGCGTTTTCGTGGAGCAGGAAAACAATCAGAAACATCGTGTTTTCATGGCATTTACTGTTAGTTATTCTGTGGGAAGATGCTTGAGAAATGCAGCGTTCACGCGCACGGGAAAACTTAAGAAAAACATTCAGGAGAACAGGCTATTCATTGGTATTTTCCTGGTGCTGGATAACTTGCGATGAACATCGTGCTTTTCTTGAGTTTTCCAGGGAGAGAACAATAAAATTGCCGTCCGTTTCCAGTTATTCCAGATATTCGAAAACTAGTATAATGTTGAATTTTTCAGTCACTCACCATTTCTAACGTCGATATCCCCCAATAAGTAACGCAGATGAGCAAGCTTAGTTGGAATCAATTTGCCTAAGAATGCAGTACTTGAACAAGTGTTTGTTGGTTTGTTCAGACGAACTTTGTAACCCAGAAGTTTTGGGAAAAGGTGTCCAGGCCTTCCAACCTTTCCTCAAAACTTTGCACTCGGTGAAAAATCATAATCTTTGAACACACTATCCAGCTCTAGTAAAAAGGAATTTTTTTGTCATGTGCAGCATTTCAATTTCAAAAACATGAACAGCCCACTTATCTGTGTACTGAGTACTTCTAGGCCTTAAAGGTTAAAACACAAAACTTCCTTGTGGTGACTTTTAGAGTTCAAAACCGGGTAGACTTACCCATTGCTGCTTCTTCCGCTTCTCAAAATTGCAATCGAAGAGGTCAATCCAAAGTGCAACTGCCTCTAATTAAAATGAAAACACCTTTCGTTACATTGGCTAGCAAAATGTACATGTGTTAGTGAAAGACAGATAAAATAAATATTTAATTGAGTGCGTTCAATTAATCATCTAGAAATATTTTATTGAGGGAAACGAAGGTTTATCATTTCTGCACGACATTAAGCTATGAATTTGCAATGAAATAAATTTATTTTGACCTGCGGATTAAAAATCAAAGAAATCATGGTCCTTGTATGTGAGCTGCAATTTGACTTGAGTTGAAGAAAATAAGCCTGAAAAAAAGTTAGGCCTGGACGGGATACGAACCCGTTTCTCACAGATACTAATAGGGTGCTACTAAGCTATGATACTTGCAGTTGAACTAAAAATTTAGCGATTGCGGAAAAGAAGTCTGAGAAAAGAAAATTTATTCTTTAAGCCCATCAACGTTTTTCTGTTAAATATTCTAGGTGTATTAAAAATCTTATGAATTTACCAATTTGCTACATTTTGTCCATTAAGGAGCTTCACAACACTTTTTAAATGGTTTTTTAAACCCATTCACTGTTTAGTTTATCTAAACCCATGTAAACAAACACATGTTCCAAAGGACAAATAACATAGACTCACTCCAGGAATTATGATTACTCATTAAGGAGCGATCTTTGATTCAGTTGTTTCCATTGTTAGTGGTATCAACCGCTTAAAGTTACTCGGTATTTTTTCAATGTTAAGTACTCGAGATTAAGTGCACTAGAACATAACCGGATCCAAATGTATAGGTGTACAGACATTTTCCGAAGTTTCAAGAGATGCTCCGTCAGACATCTTTGGCGGAGTAGAGGATAAGCCATCCTAAGGAGGAAAAGCGCAACTTCCCCTTTTCTCCAGAGGCAAAAACTAAGCAAAAACATAATGTGACTTCACAACAATTTTTAAATGGTATTTTAAACCCATTCCAGTTTAGTTTATATAAGCCAATTTAAACAACAAAAAAGTGGTCAAACGTACAAATAACGTAGACTTACTCTAGGAATCGTGATTACCCATTAACCAGCGATTTTAGGTTCACTTTTGTCCATTTGTTAGGAAATTAAATGGAAATCAAATCAAGAGGCTACAAGCTGGAGTCTTCAACAACAACTCCGAGTTGAATGAGTTGTAAGTAACATTCGTAAGTTAACACTTGATGATTGTTTAGAAAATGATCTTAAAATCTTGCTATTTACAATGTACCCTCATTAACTTTGTTATTAAGCTGTTTCTTTGATTTCTTGCTCTAAGGGTATTTAAGCTCAGGGATCTTCGAAAGCAATAATATGCGATTAAAAGGGAGTAGCCGAGCGTATGAGTTAAACATGACTAGTTCCATGACTAGTTCCATGACTAGCCTGGAGCACCTTGAAATTTCATCACAGATTGACTCTGATTGGTTTTGAAAACATAGATCAAACCTTACATTCTTGGCATTCTCTCGACTTTACTATTTAAGTATAGATCTCTAAAGCAATAATCACGCTTGAAAGGCTGGGGAACTTACTATTCTCAAGACAAACTGTAATGCTTGAAATTTAAATACTGCCTCCAATGGCTCTCCGATTGGTTTAAAAAGTTAGGTCAAACATTAAAGTCTTGGCGTATCCTTTACGTAGGTACCTATATGACAATCACATAGCAGAACTACCACCCGGAGTCTTCCATAAAAATTTGATAAAACTGTAAGTTGATTGAAGACTTTAATGTTAGCTCGGTTATTATTTTGTTATGCCCGCCAATTGTCTTTTTCGCAAAATTCGAGCGCAGATTTCGTCTAGCTACAATGGACCTTTTCATTCGTGGCGAACATGGTAAGAAATGATTTGCTCTACTCTCCGGTCGCAAAATGTACTGCTTGATATTTAACAAAGCCATCAACTGCATGATGTTGTGTAACTCGGGTTATCTGTTTTAGTGGTATTAACCGCTGGCAGTTACTTGGCATTTTTTCAATGTCAAATACTCGAGATTAAGTTCACTAGAACATACTTTTCTAAATGTACCTCAAGCACACAGATATTTTCCGAAATTTCAAGAAATCCACAGTCAGACATCTTTGGCAGAGTAGAAGATAAGCCATCCTAAGAAGGAAAAACGCAACTTCCCCTATTCTTCAGAGGGAAAAGCTAAGCAATAGCATTAGGGGACTTCACAACACTTTTTAAAAGGTTTTTTAAACCTATTTCAGTTTATTTTATCTAACCCAATTTAAAAAAGTGGTCAAAAGGATAAATAACATAGAATTGGTCTAGGAATTATGATTATTCGTTAAGGAGCGACCTTAGGTTCGGTTTTGTCCAATTCGTAGGAACCTAAATGGAAACCAAATCAAGGAGCTACCAGCTGGAGTCTTCAATAACAACTCCGAGTTGAGTGAACTGTAAGTAACACATTCATGAGTTAATATTGGATGGATTGTTTAGCATAGGTGGGATGTTTTAATAGAAATGTGATTTCAATCGTTAATAATCCCACTAAGTTTCAAAACAACTTCAAGTCGATAAATCTGTAAATCAAAAATTCAAGACTTAAAAGATTACCTCGGTAATTTTTTTTTTCATTTTGCCCGCCAATTGCCTGCTTTATAAATTTCAAATTACAATTTTCCTCATCCTATCCCCATTTGTATTCTTTCTGTATTCACACGCAGCGCGCGTGAGTTTAAAAATTAGCCAATCAGGTCAAAGAACTTTAACCTTGACTTTGAAAATTGACCTGGACAATTTTTTTCGGGTATCCTTTGCTGTTTTTGTTTTTACGGAGTTGTTTCCGTTTTTGAGTTTTCGTTCGAGGTAATTTTTTTAACCCTCAGTTTGGAATTCTAAGAAGCTTTTCAAGTTATATTTGATCCAAATGTTGTGGTTGTTTCAACACATTTTTGTTACAGACATATTTCTGTGGAGTTTGGACTCTAGCCTTTCTTTTTCGTAATTGGATTCATAACACATATTAAAGGGGACTACCTTTTGGAGTGTTCAATAATAGTACCAAAATGATCCAAGAGCTAGTTCACAATTATTTTGCGAGAGCAAGTCGAATGTGAGATGATAAATAACCAAAAAAGTGCACAGCCACGAGTTGTTTATGAAAATCTCTCATTTTGACAACGAACAGAAGTAAAAAGCTACTTCCTTTCCAAATGGAGGACAGTTCGAATAGCTTCGGCTAAAGTTCTCCAGCCCTTTTCTAGTGGGAGTGTTTGATCTAGTGCTAACCACTGGAGATCCCCTTTCCCAATGCACAGATAGAGAAAACCCAGACACCTGCTCTTCCCTCTACCTATGACCTATCACAGCCCTTTAGTACCTTTATGACAGACAGAACATTGATGGCAATACAAAATGAGGCGAGTAAAACCCTGGCCCAACGAAAATTGGTTCCCAACATCTTGTTCTGGTATCATACATCAGAGAGGCTTGTAAAAACCGTTACGATTGGCAAAATTGAATGTAAACGTACGGCAAGAGTCAATATAGTTTTGGCAACGATTATGTCCTTAAAAAAATTGCTACCTCATAAGCACCAGTGGGTTTCTGTTTAATGTTACCCTTCGACACTCACTATTTTAACCACAAACTGACTCTGAAACTAAATTCAAAATATCAACTTAGTACAGACCGTAAATTCAGGGTAACCTTCTTTTTGCAGGTACTTAGAGGACAATGAGATAGCAGAGCTACCAGCTGAAGTCTTCAATAACAACAGGAAGTTGACTAAACTGTAAGTGAAATATTCATATTCCTGCTAACTGACTGGCTTTACGCTACTTGCCAAACTTATACTAAAATAGGCTTTGTTGTTCATAGCGAGCTCGAGTAAAAGGAGGTCTGGGGAACTTTCAAAAAATGGAAGCAGTAAACAAAGAATTAAGCATTGTTCCGTCGAGCAGAGAACCAAAGAGCCAATACAGAAGAAGAGCCGTATCAATAACACAATTTGATCTAAAATAATAAAAAAGCTACGTTAGCTCTCGGCCTCTTGCACTATTTACCTCAGGTAATGACCGTATGTTATGGACTCTTAAACTTTACCAGGTTATAAAAAACTGGGTCTTAACACAGATCGCACCTAAAAAGAAAAAAAATGACAAGTGATAACAACCTTTTTTATTTTAATTTTTTGTTGACAGGCATTTACACTAGTGACTAGTACTATATCACATTTAAAAAAGGACAAAATAAGCTTTACATAAAATTGTTTGTTTCCTAAAATGCATGTATTTTAAATAATATGAAGGAAATATCATAAAATTTGCCTAACTTATCAAACAACTTGTGACTGTGAAACAGCCTAAGCCTAAATGGAGTGGAATTAGAAGGTAACTTTTAAACAAAAAATATGCCTTATTTTATGAGCAAGATATCCAGAGAGTTTCGCTGAAAAAGAAAAGAATGATACAGAATTAATAACCCATATAATTACCACTACATACAAATCATACATATGGACATTTTTTTGGCAATCAATGTACTTGCAGAAACTCACAGGACGAAAAACCTAGCGTTCGCCTTTCGGAAAACAAAGGTTGAATTCACGGAAAACGCGGCATTTTACTGACGTTTATCCGTGTTTTGCAAACGGAAAATCCGATGTTTTCTGTGCGTTGTCGCATCAGCGAATCTAAGTATTCGTTACATTATTCGGTAGTTTTCCCCCGCGATAAATGTAGGTAAAGGATTCATTTTCCGGCATTAAACCCTCGGTTACCGCAAGGCAAACAGCTTGTTTGCGTTTGTTCATTGGCATTTTCTGAGCGAACAACAATGTATTTACCGGAGTAGACGGCTGAAAACACGCATTTTCCGGGAAGATTAAATGAGTGAAAATACGAAAGAACGTAATGTTTTCCTGTGTTTTCCGTTCATGTAACGCATAGAAAGCATCATACTTTCTTCTATTCGCAACACTTTTCCGCGATGATGAATTGGAGAACATTCCTTGAAACTCATTTCCGGCGTTTTACCATTCATTGCTGTTCAGTTAACTTCTGGAAAGTAACATGTACTCTGCAGCAGTTTTTTCGCATTCCAACGTTGCGTTCGCTGGAGTTAACCAGAAAGCACGCACTTTCTGGCATTTTCTGCAACGGTTAGTTCGTGCAAGGTATGCATTTTCTCGCGTTTACCGTCGCTTGGTTAATCGTTGCTCGACCCAATCAGTGCAAGTGACCCAACTGCCTGAAAAGACCCAATCCACTTAAATGACCCAAACGGCTCACATGAGTGAGTTGCCTCAAATGACCCAGTCGTGGTCAATATTATAGATATTAGACATAATATCCACTGGCGTTTTAATAGAGCAGGATTAAGAGCAGGAAATAATGATCATGATCGACGAACATCTTGTATTTATGGCGTTGACCGTCAGCATTTCTCGGATGAAACACTTTAAAAATGCATCGTTCGAACGGGTAGGAAAACAGAAGGAAAACGTTCCGGAGAACGAACTATTCATTAGCGTTTCCTCGGAGCAAGGAAAAAATCGACGAACATCGTGTTCTCTTCTCGTTCAGTTTTAGTAATTCTGTGTGAAAACGCTTGGAAAATGTCGCGCTCGTGCGCTCAAAGAAACTACAGAAAAACTTATACGAAAATGATGTAAGCTGTTCACGAGTGTTTCTATAAAGCAGGAAAACAATAGACGAACAACACGTCTTCATCTCCTAATCACGGTCGTTAGTAATTATGTGGTCACGAGAAAACGCTTGGCAAATGCAGCGTTCGCGCGCTTGGAAAAACTATAGAAAAAAGTTCAGGAAAATAAGCAATACACTAGTGTTCTCGGGGAGCAGGAAAAAAATCAAAGAACATCATGTTTTCAAAGCATTCACTGTTGGTAATTCTGCGGTAAAACGCTTGGAAACTGAAATCCTGCTTTCGTGCGCTTGGGAAAAGTATGATTAAACGTTCAGGAAATCAAGCTACACACTATAGTATTTTCGTGGAGAAGGAAAACAATCACAAACATCATGTTTTCATGGCATTCACCCTTAGCTATTCTGTGGGAAGACGCTTAGGAAACGCTGCGTTTGCGCGCACGGGAAAACTATAGAAAAAAATTCAGGAAAATAGACTATTTATGGGTATTTTCCTGGGGCTTGATAACATGCGATGAGCATCGTGCTTTTCTTGAGTTTTACTGAGAGTGAACAATGAAGTTGCAGTCCGTTTCCAGATATAGGAATCGTGCATCGTTTGCTTAATAATCGCATCTGACAGCAAATGCTCTTATCATCATACTCTTAGTTTTAGTATTTCTTCGCACATGGCTTTTCAATTAAGCAATAAATGTCACCTATTTGAAGTATTCTCGGATTTCGGTTCTCGGTGAACTTCATTTCTATTTAAAGACTGTGTTTACCAACGAAGGTATTCTTTTTTAATTCGCTCTTCGACGAAGTTCAGCGCGGGCTTTCGGTATCGCGAGAGAGAGAGTTGACTAACGTTTCTCCTCTTTGAGAATGCAAGTAAATACGTCAAATTCGGATTGGGTTTAAATAGAATGAAGTTGAACTGAATACGACTGCAAACAAACAGCCAAATAGGTCAAAATACGACAAATCCTTCCAAATAACAGCCTTTTGCGAAGCTGAAACTTATGTTTATGAGCAGCAACAGATGAAACGGGCGGTGCCAGGTGATAGATGTGATAAAATTATTTCAGGAGTGGATAACTTGTATCGCACTCCACTTTCACTGATTTCCCTTCCCCGTTGTTGTTGTTGTTGTTGTTGTTGTTGTTTTTCTTAACTCTAAGAGATGCGTTTGCAGTGAGACATTGTTTTTTTAGAACTGAGTCTGGCAATTTCCAATTGAGTAAAAAGGGGTTCTGCTAAGAATATTGTTCAGAAGTTTGAAAAGCCTAGACTTGGTCGGGGAAAATGCAAAGAAAAATCTTGATGAAATGCATAAGGTGATAACATGGCGTTCAAGTCATTCTAAATACTAAAAAATAACTTTTAAGTGCCTATGACACTTATTTTGTATTATTTTACATCAAAATGTAATGACTCTAGAACATGTTTTATCAACATTAGAGGTGTTTTACCGTTTTCTGAATTTTTTATCAAGCTTTATAATCCGAAGATAAAATGTCTGGCCGAGCAAGAGGGGACTGGGTACCGTTACGTCACAGTAGTAAGCATAAGTTCTTATCATGCAAAGAAATGGGCTTTGTAGTTAGTAAAATCCCTGGCTATTTCGGTCATACGTTCGTGTCATTATGTCCGATAATTCCTGTTTTTCTGACGAAAGTTTCTTCTCCATTGACTCGGAGTTTAATTATATTCCGGAATACGTGGCGATTGAATCCAAAATTGCAACTCAAAGCGGTGAGATGGAGGTCAAGGAGGACAACACAGAAGGGCCAAATTTAAACGAGCCATTAGCGTATCGAAAACAAAAAGAAATGGGACAGAATATTAACAAGTCGTTTGAAAGGTCTCGAATCCACGGAAAGTGGTACGTTACGTGTATTTTTTCCGACTTTAGTGACCACATATATGTTTAAGCTGGACATCGTCGTCTTCTCAAGCCGGGTTCTCAAATCTTAGGTAAGACTTAACTTTGAAGAAAACAACTTGTAATTTGTTTGATATGGTTGAACACAAGCAGAAACGTATATTTTGTAATCAGTGCATCGTCTTAGATCTTTCGAGCGGGAATTTACAAACTGTATTTAGTCTTCTAGTTTAGTTTGCAAATGTTATTAGGTGTTTTTCTGGCAATTGATGCACCGAGTTCTTGTTAAATTTTACAGATGGCCATTGTTGTCAAAAGAGCAAAGAATGTTCTCATTCTCTCAAATCGCCGGCTGTAATGGAAGATACGAGAGAGCCGATCGGTTGAGAAGTCCTCCGGCTTGAAATGTACCATATTTATTTACGAGGCTGAGCCATTTTTGCACGAAAATACACTGAGAACTAATCAAACGTTAACAAGACTAGAGGCTCGGCTTACGGCCGAGTATTTCTTTAAAAAACAAGATTCTTACGAGAAAATACCGTAAATGTAATGTATATTCGGCTAAGAGCCGTGCGATCATCAACTTACACAAATTACTGGTCTTACGCAAGGTTGTAGTTACCCCATCCCTTTTATTTGAATGGAACCGCTTTGTTTAGTGATAACTTGAAGAATTCGTCATCTTCTTTGCTTTCGGCCTCAAGGCCATCCTATCGTCCGGTAGTTCGGGAAATTTCGTCCGTGTGGATGTTATCATCTTTTGTCGCGTTGGGCGCGTTCAAAATCCCGCGTGTTACAGACGAATTCTCCATCATCTCATCTGGAGTTTCTTCTCAAGCCCGTTTCACTTTGAATCGCTGCGCAATTCCTTCACCTTTATCCGCAGAATTTTTCCGTAAAGAATGAATAAAAGTAACACGATCTGACAGAAATCAGCTGAGGCTTTGCTTTCTAACATTGCATTATATCCTGACTACTATGCCCGAAAAGGCGAAAACCACTTCATAAGTGTTTGAACTAATACAGGATACTTTGAATACAGCCCGCTTTGCTGACATTTTAAGTTCATTATTCGTCTCAGTTGACAACTCGCGTGGACCTTTTTAAAATATTGAAGAAAAATTTTGGTCTCGGCTTATAGACGGGATCGGCTTAAAGGCAAATGATTGCAGTATTGAACATACGCGTGAGTTTGAAGTCGGTGTCTACTTGTGGCTTATTTTTAATAAGAATCCAACAGCTTCTGAAAGCTAAAAGTTTAGGGTCTCGGCTTATAGCCAGGATCGGCTTATAAATAAACAATTACGGTATTGAACGTATGCGTGAATTCACAGTCGGCGTCCAGTTTACGCACTGCGCTCACAAACTGAATCCACCTCTTTCTCCTTTTCATAGCCTCTGGCCTTTGATCGCCCCCAAAAGGAATGTCGTGGAGCGAAATATTCTTTTTCGAGTCAGGAGTATCCGAACAAACCCAAACTACACATCAAAATGGCATTTTTTTCGCTTAAAGATCGTAAACAATAGATTTCACACTCACTTTGATTCTCTGATTTAATAAACTTGGCCTTACTACCTTGACGTCGCGAATATTTGGGTACCAGTACTCTTTCACGTTGGCAAAGAGATACGGGTAGCCTAAGTTCACTACAATTTCGGACTTTTATCGCCTCGTAAAATATCAAAGACGCATCAGAACCACTCCCAAATCATACCAGACTCCCTCTACATGCTTCTAATTTATAATTTGATGCAAAAAATAGGTGTTATAGGCACTTTAAAGGACACCACCCTCAGTATGGACCATCTCACCGGAATGGGATAAGATAGGTGAAATTAGTAAAATAATGTTATGAGCCGGAACAAAAGGTAACACTTCGACAAATAAAATAAAAGGTGCAAAAAAGAAACAAACGGATTTCTCTGTCTCTAGACTAGAACTTTGGACTAAATGGTCGAGTGCAGAACTAGTTATTCACGTTTGTTATATTCATATTACAAATAAAGTGACCTTCATTAGATCTAGAGGAAAATGAACACAAATCAAAAGAACAATGTGTCATAAAACTTATGATGTTTACTGGAAAATGGTATTTTATCCAAAAAAGTCTAGTCCATAGTGGTGTAAAAAGTAAACACGTAATTGTAGCTGGATAGTACAATATTTAATTCATGGAGAGTTTTTAGAAGCAAAGAAACCGATATTTACTAAGGTAGTCGACGAAGAAATTCAATATAACTTGTTGGTCTTTTCAACCTTTGCAAAAAGAGCAACCACGAGGCAAAAACAAGATTAACTATCAAATATGATTTATGCAAATGTTTTTCGCAATTTTTATCTGGGTCAGCAAAAATAGCCTTCCAAAACTTTGCGTGCGTTGTAATTGACGGGTCGGTTCACAAAACAGGTTTGAACTTGAAAATGGTGGAAACATTTCGGCCTGACGACCTTTCTAATCCCAACCGATCATAGCGAAAAATTCCTCACGAAGGACATCAACCATTACACTGAGTCGATGAGCTCACGAGTCTTGTTAATGTCATTCTTGATGTGTGTTAAAGTTGGGTTGATTCCTTCGCAACGTATCGTGGTACCCTAATTTCCTGACATGATTGGCATGAGTGACAGCTTTCTGATTTGCGCAAGCATATCCCAATGCTCTGATCTGGTTGGTACTTGATTCGTACTCTAATGCGGCAATCTAACTGGTTTGAGATACACCAAAAATGCGGCAATCTGATTTAGCAAGGGATATATACCCTTATGAGGCAATCTGATTGGTTCGTGACACACCAAAATGCGGTAATCTGATTGGTGCGAATGACGTACCACTCTTTACGCTGACATAAAGTTTTTGTTTTTGTTTGTTTGTTTTTTTTTTATAAAACTCAAAAGTCATAGAACTGTCTGTATAATACTCTTATCAAAAAGTTTTATCTTGGCTAGTTGTATGGAGAGTCTTTCTTCATATTCATCGAAAAGAAATCGGTTAAAAAAAATCGAACAAACCGCCGCAACTTCATTCTCGGTATTTTTTTTTTTAATTGTGGCTTATTGACACTAGGCCTTTATAGATTATGCTAGCATAATTTTTGGCATAATTTGAGCAAACTGGCATAATTTTTGCCAACTAGCAATGCTAGCATAATTCACATATTTTGATAATTATCGGATCATTTTTGATGCAACAATTTGATCATTTCTTTCATCATCTCTTCTCCCAAGCACTTGATGACGTTATTCGATGTTTTAAGTTTTAGTTCAAGTATTAGCATTTGTAGCTCACTCTGAATCACTGAGCGGCGTCTGAAACGGTCTGAGCCCGGGTCTGGGGTACACCGTTGGTCCCAGTACCTCTCATCAGGCAACTCGCAGATAAGCTACATGAGAGTATGGTCCAGTACTAGTCTGCATGTTAACATGAACCACTTGTTTATTAGAATTTCATTGTGGATTTGTTGCGTTTCTTTCTTGTATACCAATGGTTTTTAATTAAAAATGTATTTTTTAGACTTATTTGCATTTTCTTCAAAGAGTATAATTTAAAAAAAAAGGGGCATGATTTGGAAAAAAGAGCATAATTTTAGCATAATTTAGCCAAAAAAAAAGCAGTGCTACTGGCATAATATGCTACTTTTACTACTATAATCTATAAAGGCCTAATTAACAGCCGTCCTTACCGAAGCATTAGTTGGAGTCTCTTATTGCGCAAATCAGCAATTCCATGAGAAAAAGACTCGTTGATTCTAGGACTTTGTCCGTCTTGACTGCTTCACTTTTGAAGACTGGCAAAGGCCGACAAAATCTAAAAGGTCGGAGAGCAATGGGTTTCTTTAATTTTGACCGCTGACGTAAACCCCATTGCGACTTCTTACGCACCACGTAGGTTATTACGCCAGTAAACTGTTAGAAAATGTGGTCATTTTGCTTTAAAAATGAACTCGTTTGGACCATTCAGAATCGGTTGTTCTCGTTGGGTATATTCATGTTATATGAATAAGTAAAATGACCTTCACAAGAGAAAATCGACACAAATCGATAGTACAATGTGTGAAAAGATTCAGTTTACCAAAAGATTCGTTATTAAGTGTTTGGTAATCCTTAGATACTGTTGCTTTATTTTCATTGTGAGGGACGTAAATTTTATCGATGGGATTGTAACCATTCTTGCGAAAGTAGCGCCAATAAAATATTTCACGGAGGCTTAAGGGGAGTGGCTTTTGAAGTGAAGTATGATTTCTGATACAATGTCGACTTAATTATTTATTTAGCTATTTAAAACAGTCGTCGATTATATTATGAGTGATGGGGGAGGGGAAGAGGGCAATCGAGAGCCGGTTAAACCATTACCTTTTGTTGTTCCAATCCAGAAAAAACCTTGAGTTATCTATCTATATAATACTTCTACCAAAGAGTTTTATCTTAGTTAGTTTTAAGGAGAGTCCCACTTCTTATTTATCAAAGAAGCCTTCCTTCAGACCTCATCGACCAATGTTATTTGTCTCAGATGAGATAGGAAATCATAGTTAACTGATATTTGGTAGCGTTAAGGCCTATCCTTACCATTTATTTTGAAGTGAAAATGAAATCAGCAACTTTTTGAGGCCTCTCCACCCGGTGAGAGTCATTTAAAGTTCTAGGCATTATCTAACAGTGCAAATCTAACTACCTGATGCAATGATTTCTTGTTTGTGAAAGGGACTTGTCCAACAATCAGTTTAAGAACTTACCCCTGGGAGTTTTGAAAAGGACTACATGGCTCAGAGAACTGTAAGTACCCGCAACCAACATAAATCTTTATATACCGCTGTAACATCCATGCGAGTAATGGGACAGAGTGAGGAAGTTTCGGGCGGAATTCCACTACTTGCAAATGAGAAATATAAAGTCAGTGGAGAAAAAAAGTCAACGCCTGGCGAGAAAAAAAACACCGCCAGTCTAATTCTACATCCCCGCCCCCATCCCCCCCGGTCCGTTTTCACAAACTCCATCTCCCCACCAAACGAGGACGAGAGGCTGAACTCTGCAGAAAAACTCTGCACAATAAACGTTCCCATTACGGATTGTATGCAACAGGTTAGAGCGTGTTTTTTTCTGGATTATTGAATCCCAATAATTAAATCTAGCTGAAAACAATCCACTTTATATCAAGAAAGTTGGCACTTATTTCAGAATTCATCCAGGCGAGAGAAATGAAAAGTATTGTATTTCACGTTTGATTTGTATAAAGTATATAAAAAAGGTGAATTTGACCGAGTTTTGTAGTTTCTAGAGCCATGCCTTATTGAATGTAGACCTGCCAGAAGCGATCACTGATTGAAACCATACACTGGAGATGACTATCACTAGAAGTGATAACCAGACCTTCTCTTCGGTATATGTCGGCCGCGAGTTAGGGACCTCAGGCAATGTGCGACAAAGAGCGCACAGCACGTTACGGCGATCTATATATGGCGAAATATCACTTGAACTCGATAAAGAACTTGTTGGAAACACTTGCACCGCTACACGGAGCTTCGACGGCTTTCTTGATTTTATTGACAATATTTAGACTGGAACGAGACCCAAATAATTGCTTTTTAGGTAAATGAAACCCCAAGTAGACGACCCTATAGATTTGATAAGTTACTTTAAGAAAAAAATTAAATCACCTGACTAAGGTATTTGACACCCTCAGGAGACAGCTATGGCGAGTCTCGACTTAAACCTATGGTTAGGGTTGGGGCTGCAGAAATCGCTTCTGTTCCTTTGACCTTTTTCCAGTATTTTGACGTTAGGTTTACAGTTGGGTTAGGGTTACAGTTGGGTTAGGGCTACAGTTGGGTTAGGGTTACAGTTGGGTTAGGGCTACAGTTGGGTTAGGGTTACAGTTGGGTTAGGGCTACAGTTGGGTTAGGGCTACAGTTGGGTTAGGGTTACAGTTTTTCAAACTTTCTCATTTGATGATTCCTTTTTAATGGGGTAAGTAAAAGTGAACGAGACTTAATGCCATGTGATCATAAGATCCCAGATGTTTTTTACCCCCAGGAGTAGTTAACCCTAACCCCAACCCTAACCCTAACGCTAACCCTAACCCTTATCAGGACTCAGTCACGACATGAAAATCTTGTGAAAATTGCTCGCCTAAGATTACGCTTTACAGAAAGTTAACAGTGTGGTTATATTAAGAGAACTGTGGTTTGGTTAGTTCAGTCTTTCGATTTAATTTTTGTACTAGTTGCCTTCTACGGGAGAATTAAATAGGTTTCGGGCGCATTCATTATTGCGTGAATCGGTTTCATTCGTTCCGTGGAGAGGTGTTTAGACAGATCGCCTCTCGTAAAGGGTAAAAATTTTTTTCTTTAACTTTTTAAATCGTGTCTATAATCTCAACAAGAATCTTTTTGAGCTGTTAACTGATTCCACATACATCACCCGGGAAAAATTTCGGAAGCTGTTGGGAGCCACACTGCAGAATCGTGAAAACCTCTCTGGACACGATAGAGACATCTGCATTTTGAATGGAATAGCACAAAAACGCACCTTCAAAGCAAACGATTGTGACGTGGTACTTTCTTTCGATGTCTAATCACAACTGAACCCCACAGCTAGTTTACCCATTTTTATCCGTCGCAATTTCTTTACACGTGAGCTTTTGTGAATGGTTTGAAGTTATATGAAACAATGATTTTTGTTTATTTGCACTCGGTTAAAATCGTAATCTTTGAACACACTATTCAGTTCTAGTAAAAAGGCATTTTTCTGTCACGTGCAGCTTTCCAATTTGGAAAACATGAACAGCCCACTTATCTTTGTACTATGTACTTTTAGGCTTCCAGGCTCAAGCACCGAAACTTTCTTTTGGTAACTTTGAGAGCTCAGAATCGGGAAGACTTATCCATTACTGCTTCTTCCGCTTATGAAAATTGCAATTAAGGAGGTCAATATATAGTGCAACCACCTCTGATTAAAAAGCTAAAGTACAAAAATACAGAAAACGCCTTTCATCACATTTGCAAGAAAATATGTACATGTGTTAGTGAAATAAAACTTAAACTCCAGTTCTCGAGCTCTTTTCTTAAAGGTCGCAGTAACATAAACACACTCTAGGAATCATGACCACCCATTAAGGTTACTTATTACATCGCAAACAGCGCCCGTGGGAAAGGTGAAGCGAATCCTGTGTTCTGATTGGCTGCCGGAGCGGGCAAGATCGGCCCTTCTTGCCCACTCGGGATTACCCACCTTGATCCCGCGCATGAAAGAAATAGAATAAGAACTACTTTCGTAACTCTTGGACAATTTCGGCACAGAAAAGCAAAAAGCGTTAGAAGATATTGCAAACAAATAAAACAGAAACGACTCTCGTGAGTTTGCTGTACTACAAACACAGCTGGCTTTCTTTCCCTGCTCTGGAAACAAACAGGTAATCATTAATTCTTAATAAAGCGAAATCTTTTTGCAATATGATAAATCCTTTATTAACCAAGCTTGTTCGGTCAAGATGGCTGGATATCCAGCCTTCTTGACTTGACGCTTGGTTAATAACGCATATATCTTAAACTTAGCTATTTCCATTTCTTAGGTACTTTAATGAAAATAAAATCAAGGAGCTACCACGTGGAGCCTTCAATAACAACTCCGATTTGACTCACCTGTAAGTAATACATTCATAAGCTAATATTTGACAGATTGTTTAGAATATGACCTCTAAATCTCTTTATTAACAGTGCAATCTCATTAACATAGGTGCTAAGCTCTTTCTTTGATTTCTTGCCTCAGAATGAGTTTGTAAAGCCCCAATTTTTGTTAGAACAAAGCTAGCAGAGCCGTGAAATCGAATTCAGTATACGTAAGCGTGCTAAAAATCTCGATAGTGCACGCTGATAGCGTGAGAAAATCGCTTCGCCAGAAATTTTCTTTTAGCGCGAGCGGACATTTTTAGCGCGGGGAAAAGTAATATACATCGCGACAATAATAGATATAAACAGAGACTCGGCCTACTAGTCCCAAAACGTAGACAATTTTTCGACCTATTCCCTTGGACCAGAGTTCTTAAATGAGGCAGAAAGAGAGAAAAACAACGGAAAAGGAGACTCGGTACCGGCGCCGTCACGATTCGCTTCAATTGATATTGTTGTTCGTTTTTCGCGTCGGATTTGATGCACAATTCCACCGGCTATGTTCTAAAACAATTGGTTCATGCTTTCAGCTGTGCACTATCGAGTTATGGAGCATGTGGGAAGTTTGGAGAGCACTCAAGAAGCTAGAGTTGCCCTAAGCTATTGCCTCGAGCAACTATTACGCTTCTTTCGGGCTCTCCAAACTTCCCGCGTGCTCCATAACTCGATAGTGCACGCTAAAGCATGAACCAATTGTTAATTAAAAGCTGAGTATTAGGGTGTTTAAGCTCAGGGGTCTCCGAAGCCATAATATGCGATTAAAAGAGAGTGGCATTGTTAGAGCGTGTGAGTTGAACAGAGGTAAGCATCTTTTTTCATCAGTTACTGGATACTTGAATAAGATTTCTAACTATGATAGGTGACCAATTCCGCTCTCGGAGGACATCTATTTCGTTTTCATAAGCGAACACATCTTAATGACCATTCACAACGAACTATTCTATAAAGAAAAAAGGAAAAACCATTTCAAAACCCCAATTAACGTTTACTCTTAAAAAACATCAAAACAACTGCGTAATGATTTATTCATTCGATTTGTCGAGCTGTACGAGTTGTGTGTAAAAAAACATCTATTGCGTGGTGCACGAAACAAAAATCTAAGGGACTAATACTGACCCCATGACAGGCTGAAAACATTAACATCTAACTTGACGCAAATCATTCAACAAAACCCCGGTTCCACATTTTCATAGAAATACCATTCTCATTGTCATCAGTACCACAGGTTTCAAAAAGTTTGTTGAAGGGACGCTGTTTACTTTTTATTAATCTAATTTATTCAACCCATATCAGTCACCCAGTCAAAGGTTATAATATCAACTACAATACCTATAAAAAACTGTTCCGAAGGACAAATTTACCTTAATCTTCAAATCACGGTTTTGTATTTTACCAGAAATGCGATTTGAATCGTTACTTATCTAATTTTGTTTCAAAACAAGTAATCGGAACACTTTCCGCGGGGTTTTTCCCTTAACGCAAGCAATCATGATAAAAATGATTGATTTTGACTTTTTGCATGCAATGAATGTATATGCTGGACTGAAGACAGTTGGCTATTTGAAAAAATGATCTGAGTATCGTATTGTTTTTCCAAACGTCAGCTCCATGCAGCTTCAGTTGCATTAAGGGACTTCATAAAACTTTTTTAAATGATGTTACTTCAGTACCCTTTTCTCAGTCCCGAAGCACGGGGTAACTGGAGTTAGTGGTTTCTCTCTTTTTCCCGTGCGAAAATATTTAGATCTCAGCCCCTTGTCCCAGTTCCTATTTACTCTTTCAGGACAATCACTAGCCCTCTATTAACTAGTGAATTGCACTTGCGCAAGAGCGAGTTGTAGGTATGATGTGATGAATGGCGCTCGCTCGCTCGATTGGTCGATTCCTGTAAATTTTTTTTATTTTGGGCTTTTGAATGCATCTGATAGTTTTTGGCGAGTGATAAACAAACGAAATGGTGACCTTTGTTGCTAAGAATAGTGTTGGGGGGAAAAAGAAGCCAATGATAATCTTGAAAGAGTACAAAAGGATACGTTTTTCATTTGTGAATTAATTAAAGTTTGCCCAATCTCCGAAACACTTTCATCTCTTGCAGCGTATATTTCATCTATGGCGTCAATACTTCTCTTTTTAAATGTATAAATCCAGGAAAATGATCATTGTGTCCAAAACGAAAACAAAGAAAAGTTAAGCAAAACGCAAAATATAATATGTAAGTTGGTTTTGAACCACCTGCGTCGTTAGCCTGAGATCGACATTTACCGCCCCGCTATTTACTGTGAAGCCGCCGCAGCATTTTGTTAAAGATTTCTGAAACTTTATCAACCTATATATTTTACATTTAAAACGCTGATCTTTTGGTAATTTCAAACGCGGGCTCAAACGACTCGAGTCGCTGCTCGCCGATAGTCCGATATTGAAGTGTCGCTCGCGGTCAACTGCTCGTAAAGTGGCTTTTTTTAGCCTTGTTAGGTATTCCTGGAGCTGTATCGACGTTGGAAAGTGGTTCACAAGTGGGAACTGCAGTGAAAGAAGCTCAAGCATAAGTTCAATCAATCGATATGCTCTTTCTTCAATGGTGTAACTCGCACTGTGTATACGTATGTTATTAGTGCACTGTTAAGTTTGTATGTTTCCAGATACCTTGAATTAAGGACTTTTTCTTAAAAATGCGTCCTGGAGAGAGGAACAGGAAGTTCTAAAGATGAGGATTGATATCACTCAGAATCAGAGTAACTATCAGTTCTCAAAACAAGGAATATGCACTGACAGTGACCGACAAATACTGCCTAAAACTGATAACAGTCCTTACTTTAAGGTGACTGAAGTTTCTCGTAGTAAGACCTATTCGTTTCAAAATGAGTAAGTAAAGATCTCAAAAGAGAGCACTTATTCCTCAAAGATTGTTAAATAATGCATCACCCCTATGTCCTTGAGACAAGGATCTTAACTCCAGGAAGTGGTTCTTTCTATCAATATTTTGTGCATGTAACACAGGTTAGCCAGGCCATACTACAAGCTCAACAACAACTTTTAATCTCACATAATAAACCCAAATTGTACTTTCTTTAAAATGTTTTACACCATTTTGAACTTAAGATACCTGCACAACAGGAAGTTGTATTTGAAGCAAGGCTTAAATTACACCTCACTTCATTTCATTTATATCAAATATACAGCAAAGTGACATGGCTTTATACCTAACACCAATTATTCAAGAAATGGCACAGCTACATGTTAACTTAATATGCTGAAATTTTAACTATTCGATAAAAATCTTCATGCAGATTTACCAAAATTTACCAAAATAAACAGTATATAACGGCTTAATGACAAACACAAATTCTTCAAGGAATAGATGTTGTAGCCTTTCCTTTGAAACATACTGAAGATTGCTCTTTCTCTTTGTCAAAAATCTTGCTACAGATTTGCCTGTACCTAACTGTTTGTCATAGAGGTTTTACACCTAGGACATATTCTTCAAGAAATTGATAGAGCAATTTATCTTTTGACTCATATTAAAGATTAAAACAATTATAAGTTGACAGTGACAACAACAATCGCTTTACAAGGATGAATATCCTTGCTGGTGTATGACTATAATTACCTCTGTCAACAAGGGGTTTATATTTAGTTTGAGATTCTTTACTCTGGTTCAGTAATTTTCCGTATAATAATCACATGATTGTAAGTAAAAATTACAAATGGTAGCCATTTACATTCCATGTTTATTCTTCTGGAGGTTATAAATTTATGATTTATTTTGACAACCACTTTGATTGTCATTTGAAATTAACAATTTTTGTGAATTACATGCAGCAAGGATATTCCTAATGCTTTATATTTAGGGTAAGCTAGGAACAATCAAAACTGTGGTCTTGTTTCATGAAGAGTCACATATATTGAGTGTGTTGAAACAAAAATTAATGTAAAAAAGTTTTTCAAATTATATTTAGTTATATTAACTTGGAAATTTGACAAGCACAATACCACAGATATTTCTGAAATGTTGGCAAGTATTTATAAAAAATCTACTTGGAAGAAGAACTTTCTACATAGAATGAATACTTGTAAAAGCAAGGATTTGAGATATTTATTCAATAGTGGAAATACCCTTAAAATGAGAATTCAAAGTCATAATTCTTAAAACAAGGAATGTAAATCTTATTTTTAGCGGTGGTACTCTTAAACTGAGGAAATTTCATTGGAGAGTATAAAATTCTTAAAAGCAGAAATCTTGATCCTTACATTTATATGAATGGACTCTCAAATAAGGAAGAAATCTTTGTTTGAGTATCCACTGACTTACAATAAGAATTCCGAAAAACATAAACGTTAGAGTGGTGTGAACATCCTAGTACTTGTTTTCATCCTTGTGCTAATAATTATCTCAGAAGTGCGAAACAAGTTTCAAGCGCGGTACTCATTTGCATTACAAGCATAGACGTAAACATAACAAGCTAATGCGCAGGTTGCCACAGCTGCAGCATAAACATGAGCACAAGCGCTCAATCGATGTTATGTTAAATAGGGACATGGTTGTTATAAGCAGTATAGTGCTTGCTGATTGCCTGAAAGTCTTTCGGTTATGTTTATCCTTACGCTTACGCCGGCAACCAAGTCTTAACTAGACAGTATAAGCATAAAAGGAAGGCAACGTTTTGATAATCTTATGCATATATGCTTATCCTTATGTCCGTGCATTCCATCCAGCGCTTTAGCTTTTACGTGCCTATCCCTATGCTTGCATCGCAAGTAAATACTAAGCTCAATATTGGAACAATAGTTTTATGGTAAAACAGCACCCATTTGAACTTTCATTCCACAAACCTTAACAATAAAATCTGGAACAGTGATTGTCTTGCACCAAATCCCAATCAGGCCATATTTTCTGTCTTTGAGGCCTAATTTAGTTTCACATCATATTCCTCATAATGCTCATTTACTAGTCTAACGATTCATACCCTAGCATGGAAATGAAACACCCATTTCTATTGACGACAAAAATTACATTGGCTTTATATCCAATTCTCGAGCTGGCTCACAGAGCCTTTGATTGATATCTGTGGCTCGGAGAGTGAAAACGATACGGCAATAATTCATGACTCGAACCATTAAAGCTAATACAAATCAAGCCTTAGACATAACTGGTTACGACATCACGTGTCCAATCGCCTTACTTCATCCTCGGCAAGATTGGTTAGACTTTTCACAAAATATGGACTGAACACAAAGGACCTGCAAGAATCAAAACATTTATGCTTATGTGAATAGTCACATAAATATTACTAATCATCGTGCACTTATTGATTAGGTCTCTGTTAAATTTTATCATAAGTTGACTTTGATTGGTTTCAAAAGTTAAGTCAAACCTTACATTCTTGGAACTCTCTCAACTTTACTATTTAAGCAGAGATCTCCACAACAATAATCAGGCTCGATAGGCTGGGGAACTTATCATTTTCGAGGGAAGGAAATAAAAATTTGGGATCTACCGAATTAAAATGCGTGAAAAGACCACGTATCACCATGTGTTTTGCTCTAAGAAAAGATTCGTTCCGTTTGTCAATCGCAATGGCGAAATGTACTGCTTATGTCTGTTGTGTGTAGTTGGGCTTCTCGTTTCAGTGGTAAAGACCACTTGCAGTTAGTTGGCATTTTCTCAATGTCAAATACTCTAGAATAAGTGCACCAGACCAAAATGTATCAAGGGTGCTGATATTTTGCAAAGTTCAAGGAATGCTCAGTCAGACATCTTTTGCACAGAAAAAAAGGATGAAAAACACAACTTCATTTTTTTTCCAGATGGACCAACAAACGTAACGAAAGCGAAAAAAAAACAAAACAATAACCAAAAACAAAAAACAAAAAACAAAAACAAAAACAAATAATAAAACGCAAAAAGGAAACAAAATGTTGTTTCCTATTGGGATTTGGGTTCCAATTGGTACTTCAGCCTACTGTAGCTATTTAACGACGTATGTTATCCCCTCAAATCTTTCACTCCCACACTTTTGTAATATTTAGTCTATGAAACTTAAGATGTAAAATTCTCAGCTTGCGTATCGGCTGACAGCGCGTCAGGTAATCATTCATCCGAAACAGCCTCTAAACGTTACCTCGCTCCCAACGTGCCACATGATGAAGTTTCTGGAAAAAAATTTGGGATTATTTTCTATTTTGAAAAAAGCTTTCTTTTAGGATTTTAGTAATTTGCGACATTTTTGTTCATTAAGAGAATTCGCAACACTCCTAAAATCGTTTTTTGACACATACCCAGTTTAAGTTATCTAGCTCAATTTTTACAAAAAATGGTGAAAAGGACTCACTGACATCGACTAACTCTTGGAATCAAGGACAGATCTTTAATTAAGCTATCTCCATTTCTTAGGTCCTTGAATAATATCCAAATTAAGGAGCTACCGCCTGGAGTCTTCAATTACAACTCCAAGTTGTATCACCTGTAAGTAACACTTTCATAAGTTAATATTTAATAGATTGTCCGAGCTCCAGCTCTTTGCAGCTCTAGCTGCACTAAGGGACTTCATAACAGTTTTTAAATGGTTTAGTTGTAGTACAGTACTCAGTTCCGCGCCAGGAGATATCTGATTTATTAGATTTGCCGACAGGCAGGGACACTGCAACAGCTTTGCATCAATTACTGCGGGCCCAGTAATCCACCCATCCCACCCCAGGGGAAGACATCCATCACACAGTAATCTCGTGCGTGGGAAATTAACGTCTCCTACCCCTAACCCTGCAGCAGACGGGACCTCCATTTATTCGTCCCTATCCGGGAAGACTAGAATATCTAGCCATTTCCTGATCTTATAAAAAGGTAGCATATTCTTCTCAACTATTTTCAGACCTTGAGTGTTAGTCAGGCCGGGGCTCGGACCCTCGACCTCCCGCACAACAGTCCGGCGCTCTATCCATTGAGCTAGTTCCTCGTTTCGCTCTTTTCCTGTGCAGAATTAGACACATCTCTGCCCTCTCGCACCAGTGCCCATTTACTCTCCTAGGACACCCCATAGCCCTTAAGGAATATGAACGTGGCACAGAAACCGATCACAATACAAAAAGGATTCTTGATTCGAACCATTAGAGCTACTAAAAATCATGCCCTATACATAACTTGTTTACAACATCCCAACTTCAATCGTCTTACTTCATTATCAGCTAGACTGGTAAAACTTTCCACAAACGAACGACAACACAAGCAAGCTGCAAGAGTCAAAACAGTTATGCTGATGTGAATATTCACATAACTTATGTGAATATTCATAAAACTTATGCCTTGACTGTCTCCGTAACTAAGGTATATCTGTGGCAAAACTGAACGGGTGAGCAATTACAATAACTAATTAGCCTGGTTGAAATTAACTGAACAACTGAAAAACTAAATTACGCGTCAAGTTAACTGAACGTTTAACATGACAATCACTGCGATAAATGCGATGAGGAAACTTAAACAGAGTGCGCACGCAACATTAGACTTGATGTTATACTTAACAATTAAGATTAGAAATAAGTTCGGAGAGAAAAATTCAACGATTATTTGGCGTCAAGTCCTCAAATTAAGATTGTTAATGGCAAAGGGCTTTTCTTGTCATTATTAGTCCCAAAGAGTGTTCCGGTACGATTAATAATCGTGGAAAGTACGGCTATTAATCGTGACTGAATCATTAATAGTCGTGTTTGACAAGCCTTAGACTTAATAATCGTGCATTGTATGGTAAATAATCGCATCTGACAGCGAATGCTTTTCTTAATCATACTCCTCTCCAAAGAAATTTTAAGCAGAAATTTTTCTGGACGGCAGCCATTACGATCAAGAATTCAGAACTTAGTATCTCTTCGCAAATGGCTTTTTAGGTCTTGTTGGGTTTAATTCTCATTGAATTTCATTTCTATTTAAAAACTGTGTTTACCAACGACGATTTTATTTTCTTTCGCTTTTCGAAGAGGTTAAGCGCGGGCTTTCGGTATCGTGAGAGAGTTGACTAAAGCTTCTTCTCTATGAGAATGCAAGTAAGTACGTTAAATTCGGATAGGGTTTGAACAGAATGAAGTTTACCCGAATATAATTGCAAACAAACAGCTAGATAGGTCAAATTACGACAAATGCTTATTATAAGCAACTGACAGATGAAACGGGCGGCGGAGTGTCATGGAAGTGTTAGGAATTTATTTATTAAATGTAAATTATTTTTTTTATTCTCTTAGGATCAGTGTAGTTCGTGATTATTTGTATCTGTTACGTAATTTTTATTCTTCACTTGTGTAAACTGTTGTGTAATTAACCTTTATTGTGTATATCAAATAGTTTTCTTCATTCTTTTCGGGCACCTTGCGTCCATGTGTATTTAAGGATTTGGGTGGTTTGATACGGGGTGGTTTTGTTTTTGAAGAGAAGGTCACCGGCGGTGAAGGTTTGAAAGTTACCAAGACTCGTTCGGATCAGAGCACGTTTTAATCACTGAAGAGTCATTCAGCAAAACCGTTCCTTTACACGACAAAAGATCCATTTGTCGGGGAGCACATGTGTGCCGAGAAGCTGGCCGAAGAAATTAAAGCGCAGAACTTGAAGGAAAAGGAGAAGATTATCTTCTGTTAGACAGTAAGCCAGTGAAGACAACTGAGTCAAGAAAGATCTGAGCGAAGACCGAATTACGTGAGGTTGGAAACTTCTACGTTTAGCTGGGTTAAACGTGAGTTCGGTTTGTGAATTGTGAATTTGGTTTGTCAGTCGTTTGTTGGTGGAGCGTGGTGATTTGTGGACAGGAGAAGAACACGGGCGTAAGGTGAAACCCAACCGAACTGAACTAAAAAAAAAAAAAACCTTTTTTTATCTTAATAGTAATAATCTTGTAAATAGTTTTAGTGTACTGTAGTTTAAGTTAGCGTATTCCTGTAAATTAATTAGATCATTGTATTATCGTTATTGTTAGTCGCTTTATTGTTGTAATTAGCATAATAAATATCTCTAGGCCTACGTTTAGTTGTATTGTGGCGTGTGTTCTCGGGCTCGTTTATGTTCTGTGTTTTGTTTGTGTTAGGGGGCACCCACCTTTGTGGCGCGGATTCGTCACACGGAGATGGATGTAATAAGATTATTTCAGGCGTGGATAACTCGCATCGCAGTCCTCTAGTCCCGGCTTTACTCAATTGAAAATTACCGTCCTCATTCCTAAAATAAGAAGAATGTTTCACTTATTTCTTTTTCCCGTTTTTTTCTTTCCTTTTTTTTTTTGAACAAACGTAATTCCAAAAGATATGAGTTTGCAGTGAAACAATACTTTCTCTTTAGGGTTGAGTGTAGCAATTTCCAATTGAGAAAAGCGGGGTTTTGTCTGGAATATCACTCAGAAGTTTGAATAACCTAGGTTTGGTGGGGGAAAATGCTACGAACAAAATCTTAAACAGATGCATAAGGTGACAACATGGTGCACAAATCATCCTAAATACTGAACAAATAACTTAAATGACACCACCCTCACTATGGACCACCTCCCTGGAATGGGCTAAGATAGATGAAATGAGTAGAATGATGTTATGGGCTGGAAGAAAAGCTAACACTTCGCCAAATGAAATAAAAGGTGCAAAAAAGCAAACGGATTTTCGTATCTCTTGACTAGGACTTTGGACCACTAAAAGACCCATAAAACCTAAATAGTCGAGTGTACATCGCAAAAACAAAAGCAAAAAAAGATAAATAAATAAATATATTAAAGAAAAATAATTGCCATTTTTATTGTAGCGTAGTTAGGACCGTGTAATAATCCGCAAGTCTTCAGCAAGTTTTGACGGTTTTCTCCGGACTTTCGTCTGAGATCTTGATTTGCATATTTCGTTTACAGTTGTATTTTACTGCACAAAAGAAATGAGTTTGTGCATTTCCCAAAACATTGAGAAATAAGAGTCATGTTCTTCATTCTTTGGGTTTCAATGCCCAGAGCCTGTGCAGCCGAGGTATAGAAGCAATCCCAGTGCCCAGGCGGATTAAACATCCCTTCGAACCCTAGATTATCTAGTTTCTTTTCCATATCTAGCATCGTAGGTTTCGAAAAACATCCAACAAATCGAAACAAAGATTACTTTGACAGTAGCAGGCTGTCAAAAATCCTTCCCCGACGAGATTTATAACGCACTGAAACATGCGCAAGTAAAAAATGACAATGTGAGAAAGTGCTAAAGAGAGGAAACGCGCAAGTTAACTTCCGGACATTTCTGACCACAAGGTACAAGTAAGAATAAAAAAAAATTAAGTAAATGAATAGATAATAAATGGCGTTAACTCGCTTTGAACCTTTGACATTTCAACCTTGATTCTCGACAAAAACTTAAAGTCAATTTTGGAAGCCGCAACCTTGATGTCTATTTTAACGCGATTTAACTCTACTTAAACGAATTAAAAGGGTATGTAGTTTGTCGGATTTTGACGAATATTGGTCAGAATACTCGTCGAAATATTTTCTTTTGTACTGTGCTTTCATATCCCATCGAAGCGGTCCATACTTGAGTGTTTTCTCTTCATATTCCTTGCCACGATTCTCAACCCACGGGCAGCTCATCTCGATGATACTCACTGTCTTATCCCAACTGATTGACCATCCTCGCATCCACTCGGTTTGCCCTCACCTCGTTATGCTCTGCATAGACGAGAACATCTCAAACGCTTGCACATCTTAGGATTCGCACAGTGGCTTGGGTTTTATCTTGGAGTACCACGGGGGGACATCGTCAACCAGCTTAAGATCTTGCAAAAGCTCAAAGTATAACACCTTTAAACTCCAGGTATTTACTTTGGGCCAACGCTGAACATCCCCACGTGTGTCATACTCTCTGCTCGTTTCCCAAACAACTTACAAGTAGTGTCATTTGCAGGGGTGGTACCAATCTTATGTCTATGTAATAGTTTTACCAAAAGAGTTTTATCATGGCTACTTGTTTGGAGAGTCCTTCATATTAATCGAAAACCCTTCCTTCAAAGCTAATCGAGCAATGTTATTTGTCTCGGATGAGATAGGAAATCATAGTTAACTGATATATGGTCACGTTAAGGCTCATCCTCACCATTTATATTAAAGTGAAAACTAAATCAGCAACTTTTTGAGTCCTCTCCACCCGGTGAGGGTCATGTAAAGTTCTCAGCATTATTTAACAATTTAAATCTAACTACCTGATGGAATTATTTCTTGTTGATAGGGAATTGTCCTCTAATCAGTTCACCTTACCCCTGTTAGTTTTGAAAAGGATTGCATGGCTCAAAGAACTGTAAGTACCAACCAACGTAAATCTTTATTTACTGCTGTTACATCCAGGTGAGTAATGGGAGGGACTGAGGTGGTTTCGGGCAGAATTCCTCTTCTAGCAAATGAAAAATATAAAGTCGGGGGAGAAAAAAGTCAACGCACGGCGAGCGATAAAACACCGCCGGTTTAGCTCTACATCCCCGCCCCGAAGCCCCCAGTCCCTTTTCACAAACCCTATCTCCCCACCAAACGAAGACGAGAAAGTCTGCACCATAAACGTTTGCAGTACGAACTCTATGCAACAGTTTAGAGTCTGGTTGTTCTGGATTGTTGAATCCCAATGGTTAAATTTTCCTGAAAACAATCCACTTTTTGTCAAGAAAGTTGGCACTTATATCAGGTTTCATCAAGGCGAGAGAAACCGATAAAAAAGTGTCGTATTTCTCGTTTGGTGTGTAAAAAGTACATCAAAAAGGTGATTTGACCGAGCCTTGTAGTTTCTGGAGCTATGTCTTATAGAACGTAGACCTGCCAGAGGCGATCACTGATTGTAACCATACACTGGATATGACTATCACAAGAAATGATAACCACACCGTCTGTTCGGTATATGTCGACCGCGACATAGGGATCTCAGACAATATATGAAAAAGAGCGCACAGCACGTTACGGCGATTTATGGCGAAACATCACTTGAACTCGATAAAGAACTTGTTTGAAACACTTACAATGCTACGCAGAGCTTCGAAGGCTTTCTTGATTTTATTGACAATATTTAGACTAGAACGAGACCCAAATAATTGTTTTTTAAGGTAAATGGAACCTCAAATAGACGACCTTATGTAATTCATAAGTTACTTTAATACATGATAACAGTCCGATTCGTTTCAGTCTAGTGAATTCCTTTCCCTTCTTGATCCCTATCTCAGAAATAATGTAGCTCGGGTGCCGTACGAATGTAGCCTGACAGTGACATTCATTGAAATCTTAGACCGGCCCTCCAAGATCAGAGTTTATCATTTAATTACATTTGTGCGAGTGTTTCTCGCACTCTCAGCGGTGGTCCTTTATCCAGCAACAAATTCGTTGGGAAGCGTTTTGAAGTTATAAAATAGAGAATCCAAACCGCCGACAACTCCATTGTCCTTTCTAATACACTGACGCGTGGTTTTTAAACTGTGGCTGATTGACACCTGTCCTCACCGAAATACTAGTTGGAGCCTTTTGGTTTCTCAAATCAGCAATCCTACAAAAACAATATTGCTGATTCTTGGAATCTCTTCGTCATGACTGTTTCGGTTTTGGAGACTAGCAAATAGCTGAGTAAGTTCAAAAAAGTTAGATAGCATGACCTTTCTTTTGAAATCCCATAGACACGTGCCACTTTATTCGCTGAAGAGATGATATACACCCTGTCTGAACGATTCTCTCATATGCTAGGCAGAGAACATTCCATTTTTAAGGAGTGAAAAGACGGTCACTCAATAAAATAAGTATGTGTTTGGGTGAAAATTGTAATACTGAGAATGATTTTAAAATTATTATATTTAGAAACATTTGGAGACTGGCCTCGCGGTCTGTAGATCCAAAGAGTCTTCGAGATCCAGAACCGATGAGCAGTAGAAATAGTGAGATATGAAAGACCTTAATTGAAGCTATTTGACGTTCACTGATAGGCTCGGATGAATTATATCAGCATAAGTTTGTGTATAATGCTGTTGTCAGAAGATCGAGTATGATTCCGGCATAATTACTTATGCGTAAATGCGTCAAAATGCGTTGCAAAAATCTTGAATTATCTGTAAATATAATAATCCTATCAGGGAATTATATCTTGAGAAGTTGCATGGCTTCTGTCAAACCAAATCAACTAGTTCTGTTTAACGTACTCCCTCGAATTAACCCCTGAGCACTTCTTTAAAATCTCGGTCAATAAAAATGCAAAAACAGAACTGGGCCAATATCCAGCCCTCTTGACCTCACGCTTGGTTAATAACGCATATATCTTTTCCATTTCTTAGGTACTTTAATGGAAATAAAATCAAGGAGCTACCAGCTGGAGTCTTCAATAACAACTCCGAGTTGACTCACTTGTAAGTAATACATTCATAAGTTAATGTTTGATGGATGGTTTAGAATATGACCTCAAAATCTCTTCATTAACAGTGCAATCTCATTAGCATTGATGTTAAGCTCCTTTTTTGGTTTCTTACATCAGAAAGAGTTTGTAAAGCTACAGTTTTTGTTAAAAGCTGGGTCTTAAAGTATTTAAGTTCAAGGGTCTCCGATAGCCTTACTACGCGATTAAAAGAGAGTGGCATGACTGTTAGAGCGTGTGAGTTAAACAGAGGCAAGTGTCTTTTCTCATCAGTTTCTGGATACTTAAATAAGATTTCTAACCATGAGAGCTGACGAATTCAGCTCTTTGAGGACATCTATTTCGTTTTCATAAGCGAACACATCTTAATGACCATTGACAACGAATTATTCTAGAAAAAAAAAAAGGAAAATCATTTCAAAACCCCAATGAACGTTTACGCACAACATCAAAGAAACTGCGAAATGATTTATTCATTCGATTTTTCGAGCTCTAAGAGTTTTGCGTGAAAAAACATCCATTGCGTGTTCCACGACACAAAATTTTAAGGGACTTATACCATCACAGGCTTAAAACATCTGAATTGACTCAAATCATTTACCAAAAATAAGATTCCAAATTTTGATTCAAATACCAAGAATCTCATTGTCATCTGTACCACACCTTTCAAAAAAGTTGTTGAAGGGAGACTCTTTACTTTTATTAGTCTAACCTACTCAACCCATGTCATCACCTCATCAAAAGTTATAACATCACTACGATACATCTAAAAAACTGTTCTGAAGGCCAAATATACCTTTATCTTCAAATCACGGCTTTGTATTTACCAGAAATGCGATTTCAATCGTAACTGACTTATCTCATTTAGTTTCAAAACAAGTCATAGGAACACTTTCCATGTGGTTTTTCCCTCGACGCGAGCAATCATGATAAAAATAATTGAATGATTTGGACTTTTTGCATACAATGAATGCATATGCTGAACTGAAAAAAGTTGGCTATTTGAAAAATTGAACTAAGTAATGTTTCTCCAAACTCCACTTCCATGCAGCCTCAGCTGAATTAAGGGACTTCATAAAAATTTTGAAATGATGTTACTTCAGTGCTCTCTTCTCAGTCCCGTAACAGGCTAGGGGGTAACTGTAGTTATTGGTTTCTCTCTTTTCCCGTGCGAAAATATATCAATCTCTGTCCCCTCGTCCTAGTTCCTATTTACTCTTTTAGACCGCTCACTAGCACGTCATATTATTGATATCTGTGGCTCGGAGACTGAGAACGATACGGCAATAATTCATGACTCGAACCATCAAAGCTAATACAAATCAAGCCTTAGATATAACTGTTTACAACATCACATGTCCAATCGCCTTACTTAATCATCAGCAAGACTGGTTAGACTTTTCACAAAAAAAGGATTGAACACAAAGGACCTGCAAGAATCAAAACATTTATGCTGATGTGAATAGTCACATAAATATTAGTAATCATTGTGCACTTACAGATTAGGTCTCTGTTAAATTTTAAAACACAAGATGACTTTGAGTGGTTTAAAAACTTTAGTCAAATCTTAAATTCTTGGCACTCTCAACTTTACTATTTAAGCAGAGATCTCCACAACAATAATCAGGCTCGATAGGCTGGGGAACTTATCATTCTCGAGGGCAGGAAATAAAAACTTTGGATCCACCGAATTAAAATGCACGCAGTTAAAAGACCACATATCAACATGTGTTTCGGGGTAAGAAATGATTCGCTGCGCTTTTCAATGGCGAAATGTACTGCTTATGTATGTTTTGCGTCAATTGGGCTTCTTGTTTTAGTGGTAAAGACCACTTGCAGTTAGTTGGCATTTTCTCAATGTCAAATACTCTAGAATAAGTGTACCAAATCAAAATGTATCAGGGGTGCAGATGTTTTGCAAGGTTCAAGGAATGCTCAGTCAGACATCTTTAGCAACGAAAGTAAAAATAGCCATTCAAGGTGGAAAAACAAATATAACAAAAGAGAAACAACAGCAAAACAACAATATAACAAAAACAACAACAGAACAAAACAAAATGCAAAAAAAAGAAAACAAAACAAAACAAAACAAAACAAAACAAAACAAAACAAAATGTTGAATGCGCACCTAAATTATTATTCTTGCTATTGGGATTTGGGTTCCAATCAGTACCTCAGCCTACTGTAGCTATTTAACGACGTATGTTATCCCCTAAAATATTTCGCTAAAATCTCCATACGCACTCAGAAAGTTAAGAAAAAATGCCTGATGACTGATTTGCGAAGCTATTCAGCCTGAGTAGTCTGCAAGTTATTAACTTTACGTTAACTATTTAAGAACTATACCGAAACACATGTCCTTTCGCGAGTAAAGTATCCCACAAACTTGTAATATTTGGTCTATGAAAATACAGATGCAAATTTTCAGCATGTCTGTTGGCTGACAAAGCGTCAGTTAATCATTAATCCCAAACAGCCTCTAAACTTTGATTCACTCCCAACGTGCCACATGATGAAGAACTGGAAATAAATTTGGGATTATTTTCTATTTTGAAAGAAGTTTTATATGAAATACTTTAAATGTGTTAAAAATGTTAGGAGTTTACTAATTTGCTACATTTTTGTTCATTAAGTGAATTCGTAACACTCCTCCAATGGTACCTTGACCCATACCCAATTTAAGTTATCTAACCCAAGTTTTAGAAAAAATGGTGAAAAGGACTCAATTACATCGACTAACTCTTGGAATCGAGGAGAGATCTTAAATTAGGCTATCTCCATTTCTTAGGTCCTTGAATGATAACCAAATTAAGGAGCTACCGCCTGGAGTCTTCAATTACAACTCCAAGCTGTATCACCTGTAAGTAACATATTTATAAGTTAATAACTGACAGATTGTCCGAGCTCCAGCTCTATGCCGCTCTAGCCGCATTAAGGGACTTCATAAAACGTTTTAAATGATGTTTAGATGTAGTACAGTACTCAGTTCCGCGCCAGGAGATATCTGTTTCGCTAGTTCCTCGTTTCGCTCTTTTCTTCTACAGAAATAGTCATAGCTCTGACCTCGCACCAGTGCCTATTTACTCACCTAAGACAGAGGGTCTGAATGGGGGTACTTCGATAACACTAAATACTTATTTTTTCTGCTAAATAACATTAAACACTCAATTTTTAGTAATTTTAACACTAACATTAGAAAATTCACTGTAACATTTTTTTTTGCCTATAATCAAACAAACCACGGCCTAAAAGGGGAAATATTTATGTTCGGCCCATGTTTATCGTTTCAAAGAGGTTTTTCGGCCAATTTACAACATAAATGAGTGTTTAAATTTGACTAGTAATGAATACAATGACAGACTATTTCTTTTACCAATAAGACTGGCTAAAGTATTCACAATACTGACATAATGGTCAACAAAAAATGACAGACATGTTACTCCATCCTGGCCAAAAGCATTTAAGTATATTCCAGACCTAAATAGTCCTCATTGTCATAATAGTCCCAGATGTTTCTAGAGATCAAGGCAGAAATGAGCGTGGATGGCGCGACCAATTGTGCTGAACGTTATGTCTGTAGCATTGTCCGCATCGCTCTCCGAGTCGGTGTCGAATTCATCCTCTTGCTCGGGGAGGTCCGTCACGTCACCAAATGCGACAACTCCGAGAATGCTTTCGTCAACAAAGGTGATTCTCGGTACTTCGTCTATAGCTCGTGGAATATTTGTATCCTGGTCGACTCGTTCTTCATTGCCTGTCCCTGGAATGTCTTGAGCATCCTCTTGAAATGTTACTCTTGTACACGATGGCGTACTGGAATATATAGCTGGCAGCAGGGCTCCCGCTTTGTTCTTTGTTGTTTCGCTGCTTACCGCCATTTCCCTTTACATTCGCTAACACTGATTCGTCCTAGTACTCCCCAGAATGTAGACAAGAGCATTTCAGCTTTGGCTCACTATTCGCGAGTGATTTTCTTGATTTTTATGCAGAATTTAAAAGACTAGATAAGATTTAAAAATTCTAAAAGAACTTTGGGATTTCCTTTCAAACACTAAACAGTATTTTTTTCAAGAACAGTAAAGGTTAAAAATATGGATAATTTAACAGAAAGAGAAAGTAGAAAGTAGAATGTAGAAAGTCTTAAGCACTCTAAACAACAAACGTGTCTAGTTACAATGATAAGGTTGAGATCGGACGTCAGCATTATCAGGCGCCCTTGGCAGCCGCTTCAGTCCATGTAACGATCTCACCTTCCCTCCTATCCCACACAGGGGAGGACATCCACCACACAGTAATCTCGTGCGTGGGAAACAGTAAACACTAAAAAATATGGGTAAATAACACCAAACACTAAACCCCATTCAGGCCCTCAGGACACCCCATAGCCCATAAGTAATATCAGCGTGGCAGAAAAACCAATGAAAATACAAAAATGATTCCTGATTCGAACCATTGGAGCTAATACAAATCAAGCTCTATACATAACTTTCTCTCAGCATCACGTCTTCAATCGTCTTACTTCATTATCAGCCAGACTGGTAAAACTTTCCACGAACGAACGACAGAACACAAGCAAGCTGCAAGAGTCAAAACAGTTGTGCTGATGTGAATATTCATCGAACTATTAATAATCATTATGCAGTCATTGATTGAGTCTTTACTCTATGACTAAACCAGAACACCTTTTAATTTCATTAAAAGCTGACTCTGATTGGTTAAAATCCTAAGTCAAAAGTCCTAAGAGTCCTAACTGAGTGAAAGCTTTGCCCACCACTTGCATGCCTTCTCGCCATTAGCAAAGTTCCAACGCAAATTTCTTCCAGCCAAAATTGATCTTGTTATTCATGGCGAACAGAACGAGGCTGGAGATGGTTTGCAAGTAAAGAAACCATAACACCGTTTCAACTTTACTATTTAATCATATATCTTTACGCCGATAACCGGACTTGATGGGTTAGGGGACTTATCATTCTCAAGAGCAGGGAATAAAAAGTTTGGAGCCACCAAAGTAAAATGCCACCAGTTAACAGGCTACCCATCGCTATGCCCTTCGTGGTAAGAAATGATTCGATGTTTTTTTTAGTGACGAAAAGTACTGCTTGATATTTAATTTAAATAGGGCCACCCATTGCACAAAAAGTAGCCATTGTTTCTCGATCAGAAGACCAAAGACCTAATAAAGAGGAAAAGCCGTATTTAATGACACAATTTGATGTAAAGTACAAAGATGCTACGTTTGCAATCGGCCTTACAAGTGTTTAAGACAAGCAAAAAAAATTGACTGTTAATAAAGCCTATTAAATCAACTTAAAACTCATAGCTTGACTGCCTCCGTAACTAAGGTATATATGAGGCATAAAACGTGTGAGCAATTACAATAACTAATTAGCCTGGTTGAAACTGAACTGAACAACTGAAAAACTAAATTAAGCGTCTTTAATTTAAAGTTTGACATGACAATCACTACGATAAGCGCGATGCAGAAACTTAAACAGAGTGCGCACGCAGCATTAGACATGATGTTCAACTTAACAATGAAAATTAAAAATTGATTTGCAGAGAGGAAAATTCAACGATTATTTGGCGTAAAGTCCTGAAATTAAGATTATTAATCGCAAAGGGCTTTTCTAGCCATTATTTGTCGCAAAGCGTGTTCTATTATAATTAGTAATTGCGCAAAGTAGGGCTGTTATTTGTGACTGAATCATTAACAGTCGAGTTTGACGAGCTATTGACTTAATAATCGTGCATTGTATGGTGAATAACTGCATCTGACAGCAGATGTTTTTATTGATCGTACTCCTCTCGAAAGAAAGTTTAAGCAAACTTTTTATGGACGGCCGCCATTACGTTAAAAAATTCAGAATTCATTATTTCTTCGCACCTGGCTTTTTAGGTACATGTCACATATTTGAAGTCTTCTCGGGTTTAGGTTCTCAGTGAACTTCCTTTCTATTTAAAAACTGTGTTTACCAACGACGTTTTTCTTTTCTTTCGCTTTTCGAAGAGGTTCAGCACATGCTTTCGATATTGTGCTACGCTTGACTAACGTTTCTTCTCTATGAGAATGCAAGTCAATATGTTAAATTCGGATAGGGTTTAAACAGAATAAAGTTTGACCGAATACAATTGCAAACAAACAGCTAAATAGGTCAGATTACGACAAGTGCTTCCCAATAACAGCCTTTTGCGAAGCTGAAACGTATGTTTGTGAGCAAGTGACAGATGAAACGGGCGGCGGTGATGGATGTAATAAATTCTTTCAGGCATGGATAATATGCATCGGACTCCTCTAGTCCGGCTTTAATCAATTGGAAATTTCGATACTCAATCCTAAAAAGGAAGAATGTCTCACTGATTTCCCCCTTTTTTGTTTTTAACAAAGTAACGTCATTCCAAAAGAGTCTTTCCATTGTTTGCAAAAACGTCATTCCATTGTTTTCAGTGAAACAATGTTTTTTGTAGGATTGAGTTTAGCAATTTCCAATTAAGTAAAGCAGGGTTCTGTCTGGAATATCGTTCAGAAGTTTGAAAAACCTAAACTTGGTGGGGGAAAATATTAAGAACAAAATCTTGATCAGATGCACTGAATGTGACAACTAATTTCCTTCATTTTTGTCCATTAAGAGAATTCGCAACACTCTTCAAATGGTACTTTGACACATACCCAGTCTAAGTTATCTAACTTAATTTTTACAAAAAAATAGTGAAAAGGACTCAATGACATCGACTAACTCTTGGAATCGAGGAGAGATCTTAAATTAGGCTATCTCCATTTTCTTAGGTCCTTGAATGATAACCAAATTAAGGAGCTACCACCTGGAGTCTTCAATTACAACTCCAAGCTGTATCACCTGTAAGTAACACCTTCATAAGTTAATATTTAATGGATTGTCCGAGCTCCAGCTCTATGCCGCTCTAGCCGCATTAAGGGACTTCATATAACGTTTAAATGATGTTTAGATGTAGTACAGTACTCAGTTCCGCGCCAGGATATATGTTTCGCTGGTTCAGTTCGTTTCGCTCTTTTCCTGTGCAGAATTAGACATATCTCTGCCCTCTCGCACCAGTGCCTCTTTACTCACCTAGGACACCCCATAGCCCTTAAGTAATATCAACGTGGCACAGAAACCGATGACAATACAAAAATGATTCCTGATTTGAACCATAAGAGCCAATGAAAATGAAGCCCTATGCATAACTTGATCACGACATCACATCTTCAATCGTCTTACTTCATTATCAGCCAGACTGGTAAAACTTTCCACAAACGAACGAGAGAACACAAGCAAGCTGCAAGAGTCAAAACAGTGATGCTGATGTGAATATTCACATAACTATTAATAATCATTATGCACTTATTAATTGGGTCTTTACTCCATGACTAAACTAGAGCATCTTTTAATTTCATTAAAAGCTGACTCTGATTGGTTTAAAATCCTAAGTCAGAAGTCTTAAGAGTCCTAAGTCAAAGCTTTGCCCACCACTTGCCTGCCTTTTCGCCATTTGCAAAGCTCGAACGCAAATTTCTTCCAGCTAAAATTTATCTCGTTATCATTGGCGAACAAAACGAGGCTAGAGATGGTTTGCGAGTAAAGAAACCATAGCACCCTCTCAACTTTATTATTTAATCCGATATTTTTACATCAATAACCGGGCTTGATGGGTTAGGGGATGTCTCATTCTCAAGAGCAGGGAATAAAAAGTTTGGATCCACCAAAGTAAAATGCATGCAGTTAAAAGGCTACCTATCGCTATGCATTTCGTGGTAAGAAATAACTCGATGTGCCTTTCAGTGGCGAAAAGTACAGCTTGATATTTAAAGTGCCCCTGAGATCAAATTTTTCGTAGATCATTTTTTTTTTTTAATTTTTGTGTTTAGTTTGTCTCCTTCGCATACTCTGCTAAATTTCAGTCTAGACCGAGCACCAGAACTATATTTTTTCGGGCCGTTGAATTCGCAATTTCGCTTCCGCCATTATTTGACCATGCTCCGGAAGTTGATTGCAGGAGACAGAGGAGGTGACGTCAAAGGCTCAACGCGAAAATCTCACATGGCAAAATGTCAAGCAAACACAACAGAGTGCTTTACTCTATTCTCACAAAAACTAAATAAAAATGACGAGGCATCGATGCGTAATTCAAAGCTGAAGTAATCGTGCAGACCATGCTGCAGGTATTTCTCTGCATCGGAGCCTTGTAAATGGGTCAGAGCGGGATAAACGGATGCGATTTGCGCGAACTCGCCGAGTAAACTTCAATCCTGCAGGAACATTTGGGATCTGCTCCGAACACTTCCTCGGAGGACTGTTTCGAGAGATCTGTGTAATTTGAAGGATCTAGGCGAAGAATTCTGTCTGGTTCAGTGCCTACCGTTCAAAAGAGGGACAAGAAAAACCGTCCACAGTGCGATCTCGACGAAAGGGAAGCTACGAACCTCCACGGGTTTTGTCACCTATACATGTGAGTTGATCATTATCTGCCGTTAACAACTCTCTGGAAGAATACCTTACACAAAGAATAGAACTCGGTGAACATTGTAAATAACAATGATGACATAGCCAAATTGAGGAATGAGATTTCTGACCTTAAAGAACTCACTTTTATACAAAAGAGATGAAAAACTTAATTGTGAGCTCTGACTGTAAAAAAATGTGGCTTCAATATCAGCGAAAGTAGAACAAACAGCTTAAGACACACAGAGCATAGAAACACTTCAAAATGCAGGCTTGACGCCAAAGAGCCGAGAAAATTAGAATTTCTTAAAAAACCTCTCAAACTATCAACCATCTGACAGCCAAGTAAGCGTGCGATCAAACGGTCTCAAATTCATATCAACACCCGTGACAAACGAATGCAAAATCAGGCCAACCTTGCGAGATTTATTCGCAAGACGAATGCACCTCCGTTACACCTTTCTCGGATAAAACAAAGAACCACTTCCATTTCATATCTCAGTGAATGCCGCCGGTTCAGTCTTCTATCGCCCTTCAGAGCTACTTGGAAAATTGTCATAACACAACTTGCAGACTGTATCTAAGCCAAAAAAAATACTTTGTAACGCAATGAGGTCACGGCTCTAAAAGAGTTGAAACAAACTCTGCTTTAAACCTCACCGAAGCAGCACAACAATAGTCATCATGGATAAGACAGAAAAAACAAAAGAGGCCAAAGTACAACTCAACAACAGAGTTCACTTCAAACCTGTCAAAGCAGCGATAGTCAAAAATACTCAGGAAAGGGTTAATGAGATCATTGACCAAATGCATCGGTGAAAACACATTGATGGGTTGGAAATGGCTTTCACAAACTCCCAATATCCGTCTTGATACACAATCAGCCACTGCCGGAAACAGTTATATATATCATCCGATTATTTCTTACAAAAAACGAAAATCCCTTACGACAAGCAAATATACAATTTGAAGGCGATAAAGCGATGCGACCACAAAAGCCACAGGGCGAGTCCGTGCCGTTCTATGTTTATCTCTATTCGCATGGCAAGAATTCATCGTTTGCCGGCGCAAAACTATCCACAGAAGTTTCAGATGATTTCTGAGACATTTCATCCTCAAAGAAAGTCGACATTTCTAACCATTTTCACTGCATTACCCCACTAGGGTAGTGTAGTGTATAGGATGCCAACGAGCATGAAGTATGCGCGATGTAATGCGAGGCGTGATGGTGTGATGTAATACCCTCGAGACCTGCATATATACAGCATGTGTTTAATTATTTAGTTAGTTCTCTTAGGTACGTGAATAAAACCGATTTCATTTTAACCGCTGTGTACTACATTGGCGACGAGGATTTCGAGAATTGTGAAGATTTAGAGGACTTCAAGGATTTCGAGGTTTTGTCCAAGGTTTCAGGAGTTTCGTCCGAGAATTCGTAAGTGATTTCGCCAGGGATTTATTTCAGAGATGCCGGGACACGGTGGATCAGACGAAACGACAAGCGGTGCTGTTGGCAGTTCTGTTAATGGTTCTGGAATGGCTACAGTTGCTTTAGATGTCAGTGGATTGGAACCATTTAATCCGAAGGGAGAGGCACACAATTTAAGTCAGCGGTGGAAGAGATGGAAGCGAGCGTTCGATTTGTACGTGACGGGAAAAGGTGTTTCGAACGACGCTCAAAAGCGAGCTCTTCTGTTGCACGTTGCTGGTATGGACGTTCAAGAAATTTATTTCACATTAGCCGGTGATGGCGAGGATGTGAGTTTTCAGGCAACACTTCAGGTACTTGACAATTATTTTGTTCCCAAGTCAAACGTTCCTTTTGAGAGACATTTGTTTAGACAAATTTCGCAGGAGAGTGGAGAAACTGTGGACCAGTTTGTGTGCAGATTGCGTCAGCGAGCAGCGACTTGTGAGTTTGGCGTCAACGAGGACGACTACATTCGGGATCAACTCATAGACAAGTGTTACTCCAGCCACTTGCGCCGGAGGTTCCTGGAAAAGGAAGGGACTGTTACTTTGGGTGATTTGTTGCGGGTTGCGAGATCCCAAGAAGCAGTTGATAGACAACTGAAACAATTCAACACGGACCAGGTAGACCGGGTCAATGCAGTGAGAGGAAAAGTGGATGGAAACAAGAATCCCAGAAAATTGAAGACGTGCTTTAGTTGCGGACGGGAAGGACACTTTAGTCAGGATTGGAGGTGCCCGGCGCGAGGTCAGACTTGCGGGAAGTGCGGTGCGATAGGCCATTTCAAAGTCAAATGCCCCCAATTCCATCAGCGAGGCGGCGCCCAGTCGGGATCCAAAGGAACGAGGAATAGCAGAGGTGGATTTCGTCGGGGTGGACGTGGACGCGGAAGACTGGGGCAAGAGGCAAATCTAGTGACTCGCGGACCTGCCTCCCGAGAAGAAGACAAAAAAGATTTTGCAACACCAGCTCGTCAGTCAAGACCCGATTATGCCTTTTCAGTGGAACAGTTGGATGACCACAGGGACGAAAGAAGTGCGTTGGTAACGCTGATCATCGGTGGTGTGTACGTACCAGATGTTCTTATTGATTCGGGAGCTTCATGTAATGTTATGGGACAGCGGACCTGGGAATTACTAAAGCAGAAGGGGATCAAGTGTGAATCTCGGAAGTCTGCGAAAGAAATTTTTGCTTATGGTGGCGTAGAACCTTTATCGACCCTAGGAACTTTTACAGCAGATGTCACGCACGCTGGGTGTGAGTTTAAAGACGGAAGTAAGGCTGAATTTATAGTGGTTGAAGGCGATGGTCGTACGCTGTTGGGGCGCGAAACTGCCGAGGTGCTAAACCTGCTACGTGTTGGTCCTTTTCAGGCAAACAGTGTTGACGGAGGACGACCAGACGACAGCATTAGAGGAAAATACAAGGAGTTATTTAGTGGTGTTGGTCTTTTGAAGGGTTACGAATTAAAACTGCATGTTGATGAGTCAGTGAAGCCTGTAGCGCAGCATGTACGTAGGATTCCTTTTGGGTTGCGAGAGAAGGTTGATGCAAAGCTTGATGAACTTTTGAGGCTGGATATCATAGAGGAAGTGCCGGAAGGGCCGTCAGGATGGATATCGCCATTGGTGGTTGTTCCCAAAGGTGACGGTGACGTGAGGGTCTGTGTTGACATGCGCCGAGCGAATGAAGCAATCGTCAGGGAGCGGCATCCAATTCCAACCGTCGAGGAGCTGTTACATGACTTGAATGGAAGTACTATGTTCAGCAAGATTGATCTCAAGTGGGGTTTTCACCAGATCCTGCTCAGCGAGGAAAGTCGTCACATTACTACTTTCGTCACGCACCGAGGGCTGTATCGGTACAAGCGGTTGATGTTTGGGGTGACATCGGCACCAGAAAAGTATCAGCAAATCATCAGAGACGTGTTAAGGGGTTGTGCTGGGGTTGCCAACATTGCGGACGATCTTATTGTTCATGGAGGTGACGTGGAGGAACACGACAAGCGTCTTTTCGCTGTGTTGGATAGACTGAGTGAGGTGAGGTTGACGGTGGACGAAGACAAGTGCCAGTTTAGGTTGTCGAAGCTTACGTTCTTTGGCCATGAGTTGACTAGTCACGGTATAAATCCATGCGAAGAGAAAATAGCCGCTATTAGAGATGCAAGACCTCCCAAAGACGCAAGCGAAGTACGATCGTTTATGGGTATTGTCCAGTATTCTTCGAAGTTCATGCCAGACGTAGCGTCCGTAGCGAAGCCTATTCAAGAGTTGACCAGGAAGGGCGTAGTGTTTCACTGGGGAAATGAGCAACAAGCAGCTTTTGAGGAACTAAAGCGTCTAATCACCCAGGCGGAGACACTGGCTTATTTTAAGGTTGGCTGCAGAACGCGAATCATTGCTGATGCATCCCCAGTTGGCTTAGGGGCAGTTCTCACCCAGCAGCAGAGAGGCATGTGGAGAGTTGTCTCATACGCATCAAGGAGCTTAACTGACGTCGAACGGCGCTACAGCCAAACGGAGAAGGAAGCGCTGGCCTTGGTTTGGGCATGTGAACGGTTTAACATGTATGTTTCTGGACAGGACTTCGAGTTGGAGACCGACCACAAGCCTCTGGAGCGTATCTACTCCAGTACTTCGAGACCTTGCGCCAGGATAGAGAGATGGGTCTTAAGGCTACAAGGGTACGATTTTAAAGTAGTGTACCGCCCAGGAAAGACTAATATAGCAGACGCGTTGTCCCGCTTGAATTCGGATCACGTGGACCATGGAGAGGAGTATGACTATGTTAGAGCAATTGTTGAGGACTGTGTACCCGTTGCTCTATCACCTAGAGAGATTGAGGAAGCTTCCTATGATGACGAGGAATTGACCCAGGTGAAGAAATGTGTTAAGACAGGGAACTGGGACCAGTGTATACTTCCCTCGTATGCACAGGTCAAGGACGAATTATGTCTGTATGGTGAACTCTTGCTTCGAGGCACAAGGATTGTGGTTCCCAGGCTCTTGCGCGACAGGATGGTGCGGTTAGCACACGAAGGGCACCAGGGTATAGTCAAAACGAAGTATCGTCTCCGCAGTAAAGTTTGGTGGCCAAGAATGGACGAAGACGTTGAGAAGTTTTGTAGAATTTGTCATGGCTGCCAGGTCACTTCTGGATTTGACCCCCCAGAGCCGATGTCTCGCGTTTTTCCTCCAAGTGCCCCTTGGCAGGACTGTGGAGCAGATCTACTAGGACCCCTACCCACAGGAGAGAGTATTTTGGTGGTGGTCGATTACTATAGTCGATTCCTAGAGGTTGCTATAATGAAGTCTACGACAAGTTCCAAGGTCATCGAAGCACTTGCACCCATGTTTGCAAGATTCGGTTTTCCATTCTCGCTAAGGACAGATAATGGCCCCCAATTCGTGTCTGAAGAGTTTGAAGCCTTTTTACGTACGAATGGTATCGAACATCGGAAAACGACTCCATTGTGGCCACAAGCCAATGGAGAGGTGGAACGCCAGAATCGCTCGTTACTGAAATGCATACAGATCGCACATTTGGAAGGAAGGAACTGGAGAACTGAGTTGCTGGTATGGTTGACGGCGTACAGATCCACTCCGCAAACGACGACAGGGACTACACCCTGTTATATGATGTTTGGTCGCGAAATGAGATCCAAGCTGCCAGAGCTAAAGAGAGAGACAGTTGGTGTGCCAGGCGAGGAAGTGCAAGAGCGAGATTGGTCATGTAAATTAAAGGGAAAAGCTTACGCTGACCTTAAGAGGGGTGCCACGCCCAAAAGCATAAGTGTTGGCGACACGGTTCTTGTGAAAGCAGAGAAAACCAACAAGCTGTCTACCAACTTTAACCCTGATCCCTTTAAGGTTGTTCATAAGACGGGGTCAGAGGTAACGCTCAGGAACGAGACTGGCATTGAACTGAAAAGAAACACTGTGTTTGTGAAGAAGTATAACGAGCACGGAGATGTATCCAATGGCAACGAAGACCAAGTGGTACAGGCAGGTTCTGCAGTACGAGTGGATGACCCAGGGGCAAGCAAAATTTCAGAGACGACAGTCGTACCGGTGCCAAAAGAGATTCCTGGAACGTCTGAGGATTCTCAAGAACAACCTAGGCATTTCCCAGACAATGAAAATACCGGAGTGGGAAGGCCTGTTCGGAGGTCGACCCGGACTGTAAGACCGCCCGATCGTTATAAAGCCATATGAACTGGATATGATATGAACTGAATATCTTCAACTTCTTGTCCTTTTATCGAGCGACTGGTTTAATTTAAAGACTTTGATTTGTATGTTGAACATTTAGGAAAGGAGGGAATGTAGTGTATAGGATGCCAACGAGCATGAAGTATGCGCGATGTAATGCGAGGCGTGATGGTGTGATGTAATACCCTCGAGACCTGCATATATACAGCATGTGTTTAATTATTTAGTTAGTTCTCTTAGGTACGTGAATAAAACCGATTTCATTTTAACCGCTGTGTACTACAGGTAGGACTAGAACGGAACATATGCGAACCATGCGAGTAGTCTACCCAATAAATCCCACCCATCCCACCCCAAGGGAGGACATCCATTACACAGTAATTTCGTGCGTGGTAAATTAACGTCTCCTACCCCTAACCTTGTAGGAGACGGGACCTTCATTTATTCGTCCCTATCCGAGAAAAGTAGAATATCTAACAATTCCTTGATGTTATAGAAAGGTAGCATATTCTTCTCAATTATTATAAGACCTTGAGTGTTGGTCCGGCCGGGGCTTGAACCCTCGACCTCCCGCACAACAGTCCAGCGCTCTATCCATTGAGCTAAACGGGAGGCATTGTCATTTCACGACTGAATACGAAGCAGTTCTCAAAAAAGTAATATGTGTGATTCTCTGTGCAACGAACAAAAAGAGTTGTGACAACGCAAACATAAGTTTTTTGAGCCTTTGACGTCATGATGACGTTTTCTGCTGTACAATTGCGGGCTCGGCTGGAACATGTTTTTAGGAATGGCGGACGATTTTTGGACGACTTTGAAGTCGTAAAAATTGGTCCTCGGAGGTTTGTTTTGAGTTTTTAAAGGCGAAAAGGGTTTTAACTTGACCCAATTCAACATTCTGCGAACAAACTAATCCAAAATAAAATGGTCAATTTTCGTCTCAGGGGCACTTTAATTAGGGCCACCCGTTGTACAAAAAGTAGCCTTTGCTCCTCGAACAGAAGACAAAAGAGCTAATACAGAGGAAGATCCGTTTTTAATTACACAATTTGATCTAAAGTACAAAGGAGCTACGTTGGCTCTCGGCCTCAGTGTATAAGATAAACAAAAAAAATTAACTTTAGTAAAGTCTTTTTAATTAACTCAAAACTTATGCCTTGACTGCCTCCATAACTAAGGTATATATCAGATAGAATGTATATATGACGTTCATATATTTTATGGTATATATGACGTTCATATATTTAAGGTATATATGTAGCAAAAAAAGGGTGAGCAATTACGGGAGAACAACTGAAAAACTAAATTACGCGTCAAGTTAACTGAATGTTTAAAATAACAATCACTGCGATAAATGCGATGAAGAAACTTAAACAGAGTGCGCACGCAACATTAGACATGATGTTAAACTTAACAATTAAGATTAAAAATTAATTTGCGGAGAGAAAAATTCAACGATTATTTGGCGTCAAGTCCTAAAATTAAGATTGTTAATCGCAAAGGGCTTTTCTTGCCATCATTAGTCGCAAAGAGTGCTCTATTACGATTAATAATCGTCGAAAGTACGGCTATTAATCGTTACTGAATCATTAATAGTCGTGTTTGGCGAGCTTTAGACTTAAGAGGCTGTCTCTTTTATTTCCACCCAGTCAATTTCGCGTCAAAAATAATTTTGCCAGAGACTCTGTCAACAGGAAGACTTTACTTAGGAAAGAACTAAATTAGATTTCGTTTAATTCGAAATAATTTTCTGACTGCGGTAGGGGCCCTAATTATTTCCCAGTCCGTAGGGACCGTCGCAACGCCTCGAAAACTGAAAAATAGGCATGTTTTGTAACATTGTAAAATATTTGATTCGCATAGTTAAGCCACCAAATTTATATCAGTTTGCTTAAAAACCTTTCTAGTTTGCCAAGAAAGTTAGAATTTTCCCTCTCAATATATTTGAAAAGGCGAGTTCTAACATATTCTGCCCACTATAAGTCGTCATCGGCTGATGGCCGTAAATAACCTTTATTTAGACGTTACGTTTTGGGATTTGCGACCTGGTTGACAATTCTAGCCTACACAGCCGTGAATTTTAGACCTTTATAGGCAACAACGTGTAAAAACCCTGTACACTTTCGATTTTTTAAAAGTTATGACCGTTTGAATTAGCACATGCACGAGTATTCGCGATTTTTTCACCTACACTAAAATCGAACCACTGGAGCGCATTTCGTTATAAATATAGCTTACCTTCGGCGCATCTTGGGTTTATGTGAAATCTCAGATGTTCCTCGCTCCCTAAACTAGTGAACTTAATGATAACCCCAGCTAATAACTCCAAACTTCAGCGGTCGGCATCTATCGACACTCTTCTTTAACTGGTTGTTGCGAACTAAACTCGAAAACTAAAGCCATGTTTCGCGCTTAATGTCCTGTTGAAACTTTGGATCGCTGCTGCATTCTCTTCAAGAATCAGTCATAGAACTCCACACGTCTATATGCCGAGGTTTGGGGGCTAAAATTTGAAAATAAAGATGAACGATAGCGCTATGGAACACAGCCGTCGTTCCATTTTCACAGAGGTCCGTATTAACCATTGCGGGTGAACCCGCTGGCCCTTTATTTTTTTCTGGAAGGCCTGCAAGTGTAGTATGGCATGCAAGTGCTTTTTCGAAACTAGAAAGGCGCCAGTCTGTAGCGAGTCTTCAGCGAGATTGATAAAGCTTTCAGAATGTACAGGTGACATCAGTGATCATCTACAAGCATGTCACTTAGGTCAGCTCAGAGGAAAGGTACAAGAATATGAGCTTATCGTTAACAGGTCAGGGTTGCCACGCTATCTTTCCCCTGATCATGATCAACTTGGAGAATTTTGGATATGCGAAAAGCATAGAGAAAACATGGGTAAAAACTGGCGATCACGTCGCACTTGCCAGTACCCGCTGCACAGCGGCCGGAAAAAGCGGCTAAATACTAGAAATGCAGTTCATCTCGACATGTCAAGGAAAATTAATACTATCTTTGCACAACTCGTTCCAACAGGTTCCCGTAAATATGATTCTTAGGTAAATTCTAGCTTACCAATCAGGTATTGTCGTGAAATGTGGAGCACGGTTTAAATCAAGATAAGATCTACACATATATTGAGGTGCGATAAATGTCAGAATGCAAAAAGTTCATCTGAGGTCATGCTGCAAAAAGTCCATCTGAGGTCAGATGAAGCCGGTTGCTATCACAACAGCTCCATAGTAACCGCTGTGAGAGATGTCGCAAAAGGAGTTGGGGTTGAAGTTCATAGTTATCAGTACTCGGAATCGCAGTCTGGTGAAGACATTTGCGATCGTATCCTCTGCCTTATGAGGTCCTCTATTCGTGCTTACTGCAACGAAGGGCACGATGTTCTAACTGCCTTGGACATGAGAGATGCCTTGACGCAACACCCAGTGAAGGGAACAACCACTGCAGTTAGCATAGTCGACGAATCAAAGAACACTCTCTGTATAAATGAGATTGAGCATTTTAGTAGCTTCCACAACTTCGAATATGGAGATAGCGGTCTGAGATAGAGTTTGGAGATGTTATGGCATCGGTAAAGGGAAGTATATTCCATATGACGTCATTTATATCAAGCACCAAGGTCAAACGTCCCTTCAAGACATAGAGTCTCATGGGTTTTATGATCATCCTGAGAAGCGTGTGGTCAAGCGTGGTTCAAAGGACAGCAAGGAAACAGAGAGTATCCACCGCTGGTATCGAGTGTTTGAGCTGTTCGTCAGATTCCAGCACACCACTCACTTTTCCTGGGGATACTTCGCGCCACTCGCCTCTACGAACAGGATGGGCCGTAGTCAAACCGAGGGGCAGTGTTAGATTTTCAAATAATATAAAAGAATACCTAACGGCACGGTTTACACTTGGAAAAAGAACTGGGCGAAAGGTAGACCCCGCCCAAGTTGCGGTGGACATGCGAAATGCGAAAAACGAGTCAAATGCACGTTTGTTCACTAGAGAACAGTGTCTGACAAAGAGCCAGGTTCAGAGCTTTTTCTCCTGGCTAGCAACAATGCGACACAAAGATCAGGGTATGATCGGGATATCGTTGGACGAGGAGGAAGATGTCCAATGTGTCTAGGAGAATTCTGAAAGACAAGGTCTGCTAGACAAAGTTAACAAAGAGATCAAAGTCTCGCATCCAGTCTGCTACGACACGTATGACCTTTGTGAACGCTACCACTGTAACACACTTCAGAAATTCGATGTGGTTTTGTTGCGAGCCATCTGTCGTCATTTTGAGATCCCTGTAAAACTGACAGACAAAAAGCAGATCCTTGTAGACAAAATTTCGGACTGGATTAGGGATTTTCAATGTGTTTCACAGTAGAATTATGTAAAACATGTCTTATCCAGTTGCTGAAAGTGTAGAATATGCTCTACAGATACAACCTGCCTTTAGTTCCTATATCGAGTTCTAACGGCGTTGCTATAATGTAATACTCAAAGCTTGTAATATCTCTGACATTCAATTTTGTCGTGCTTGACGCACTTAGAATTCATAACTAAATCAGTGAAATATAGTACCTAGTTTGACGACATGTCAAGCAGTGTCTGATATACGATATAGGCATCGCACTGAGCCTTGCTCTTCATGTGAAAATTATTTTTAACAAAAACAGGTATCAGTGTGTTCAGCTTCTCGCAGTCAGTGATATATTTTTTTAATAAACACGATTTTTTGATAAAAAATATACTAGAAGCAACACTTATAACATCTGTTTTTACCAAGCATATGTCAAAGATTTTATCACATTGGTAGCCGATTTCTCCGGTTATTGACAGGTTGCTGGTCTGTGGACACAATCGACACGGAACCGAGAGAAGCAAGCTCAGGACATTTGAAATCAATTTATTAATTATATCAGATCAAACTCCAAGTAAAACCATTTATTCTTTTCAGCCACAATTTTCTCCCCAAATATTACTTTGGGGTGTAAATTGGGATAGAACAAAATCATGCGACACAAACTATAAGCGGTCTTCTCTTTTGTACGAACCTTTGTGAGAACAGTATATCATCGAACGGGATCGTCGTGATCTAAAGTTAGGCGATTAATTCTTCGTTTCAGAAGCCTAAAACCCTCATTTTACCCTCAGCTTTTAGATATGGAGAGTTCATATTCTGATTCTGGAAAAATTCAGCTCAGAAGCGATATTAAATAGGTGATCATGAACCGCGAAATGTGGCCATAATTCCGACCATTTGTTTTGATACCACGAATCAGGATGGATGCCGCCTACTTTTCCAAGGCAATACCTAGCTATTTGTTGAGGTTGTCATGAATTTCAGCCATTTGGTTATTTGAAAAATACTGAAGTTAGCAATGAAGCCGGGCTGCAAAGCGGGTAAGCTATATTTATGACTAAATCTGCTCCACGAGTTTGATTTTGGTGTAGGTGAAAAAATCGCGAATGCCCATGCATATGCTGATTCAAACGGTCATAACTTTTGAAAAATCGAAAAGTACAAGGGTTTCTGCATTCTTTTGCCTATAAAGGTCTAAACGTAACGGCTGTGTAGCATAGACTTGTCAACCAGGTCCCAAATCCCAAAAATTAACGTCTAAATAAAGGTTATTTACAGTCATCGGCCGATGGCGACTTATAGTGGTCAGAATATATTAAAATTTGCCTTTTCAAATATATTGAGAGGGCGAATTCTAACCTTCTTGGAAAACTAGGGAGGTTTTTAAGCAATCTGATATCAATTCGGTGGCTTAACTATGCGAATCAAATAGTTCACAATGTTACAAAATATGCCTATTTTTCAATTTTCGAGGCGTTGCGACGGTCCATACGAACTGGGAAATAATTAGGGCCCCTAACGCAGTCAAACGAAATCTAATTTAGTTCTTTCCTAAGTAAATTCTTTCTGTTGACAGAGTTTCAGGCAAAATTATTTTTGACGCGAAATTGACCGGGTGGAAATAAGAGAGACAGCCTCTTAATAATCGTGCGAAATTTGCAAGAAGGTATCGCGCTTCATACATTCGTCATATAACACACCTAGTCGGCATATTTCGGACAATATCGACGACAGCCTTCCCAAACAGGTGAAAATGTTTGAAATGCAGACTTTCGTGTTCTCGATTTGACGTCACATTACCCGCTAGAGCCATTCCTCTTTAAACTCGGTCGTGGGGCAAGATGGCGGCCGATTTTCCGTATTTTGACTGGGCACAGAAAATTAAAGATTTGAGCAAATTAAAAAAATTTTGTACAGAAATGCTCCAAAAAATAAGCTTATTTCGTTAAGCGAAAACAGATTTTTGGGTTTAGGTGCACTTTAACACTTTTATTTCTAAAAATAACATTTTGTTCGAACCTCATTTTCAACGGTTCTGAGGAGAGGTATAAGACAGGTCATCTGTCATAATGTTGAGATCCTTTAGCAGACAATAAAGAGAGGGGTCAAAATTTTTCCTTTTACCTCTAAATCCTGTCCATGATCTCAACAACAATCTTTTCAAGCTTTTAACTGATTCCATATACATAACCCAGGAAAAATTGTCGAAGCTGTTCGGAGCCACAACGATTTACAGAGTCGAAAAAACCTCTCTCAACAGAGTAGATACATCTGCATTTTGAATAAGAGAGCACACACACCTTAAAAGTGCTATTCAAGGCAAATAATTGTGATATGGTACTCTCTGTCATGCCGATGTCTAATCACAACTGAACCCCTATAGCTAGTTTACCCATATTCATATGTTGCAATTTCAGTACTCGTGAGATTTTGTGAAGGGTTTGAAATTATATGAAGAAGTCCCGTATCAATCATTCAGAGAGTAAATGAGTTAACACTGCACTCTTATCAATGATTTTTGTTAATTAGGTTAAGAATTTTACGTATGATGCACGATCCTCGCAGTAGAGAGCGCCATTTATGCAATAGCGAAAATCAGGCCTGAAAAAAATCAGGCCTGTACGGGATTCGAACCACTGACCTCTGCGATACTAGTGCAGCGCTCTATCAATTGAGATAACAAGCAAACTGGGAGCAGGCTGTTAAGTTGATTCGTAATAAACCCGTGTTTATATACGTATCTAATACCGCAGTTCAAAATATATGAACTTCATATATTCATTGTATCTGATTTATTATCACGGGTTTATTACGAATCAACTTAACGGCCTGCTCCCAGTTTGCTTGTTAGCTCAATTGTTAAGAATTTTGTTCATTGATTTTGACTGCCACACCCTGGCACTTTGTGGAAAGCCTAATTTATGAAACACTTCTTGAGAACGGTAAAAACAATTACCTCAAGAGGTAAAGGATGTTAACAGAACGTTGACAGACTGTTGATATTTCTGTACAGAATTGTGAAGAAACGTCGAAATATGTCCTATTCTCGTCTTTTTTGGAGTGCGACCGATGAAAAATTTACGGAAAAATACAGCGTGAGGCCAATGCTATAATGTACATGGTAGTTGGAAATGATTGATGGTACCAAAATGACTAAAAGTTTAAGAAACTGAGACAACCCGTATAATTCAAGCTATTACATATTGTTGTTGTAAACCTTTATTTAACAGGGTAGTCCCTTCAGAATACTTAAAGATATATCTGGTATCAATAGGAGCCCTAAGTTAAAAGCTAACAAAAAGTGTTAAAAATAAATAATAAGAAACTAAGTAACTAAGTTAAAATAGTACAAAATAACAATTAAAACTGATTCTTATTTAATAAATAATTATTATACACAACTGAGCCATTATAATAAAAAATTTTCTTGGCGGTCTCAGTTCTTACTGAAGGTAAGCATATAAAATTGCTTCTTCTTGTTTCTCTTAAAATGACTTCCTTATTCAACTTAAAATAATTTTTTAAAAACTGTGGTACATTATTATTTAAACACCTCTTCACTAAACCTAAAATATGAGCGTTACGGCGATCTTCTAAACTCTGAAAATTAAGATAGCGGGTGGATGTTGTACCCCATTTAGATTTAACTACAATTTTCGAGGCCCACCTTTGCAAAGATTCAAGACTTTCCATATCTGCTTTATTGCAGCTGGACCAAACAACATCGCAATAATCAAAAATGGGCAAAATTAATGAATTATACATCTCAAGAGCTGCATGTATGGTGATATTCCTTCTAAGGCGCCCTAAGGCACCAACTCTTTTACCGACCTTAGAAATAACATAGCGAACATGGTCATTCCACGTAAGACTATCGTCAAGAACGATGCCTAAATACCTAAAATCATAAACTCTATTTAATTCATAATCACCTATTTTGACAACTACTGTGTCAGTAGCTTTAGAAAGCCAAGCATCAGTTCCAAAAATTACAAATTCTGTGTTTCTTTTGTTGATAAAAAGAAAATTAATGAGAGTCCATTTATTCACTTCATCTAGGTCTGCATTCAAAATTTCCTTCAAGATTTTAATGTTCTTGCGGGCTGCAAAAACAACAGCATCATCAGCGTATAATAATATATTACATTTGCTGATAGCAGTAGGTAAATCATTGATGAACAGCACCAACAGCAATGGTCCAAGGATTGAACCTTGCGGCACACCAAAAGCAACATCACAAGGGTCTGACAGAGGAACTGCTAAGCGTAACGTAGAACTCTCAGTTTACGCTGGGCTAAGTGTCAACAATCATGAGGCGTTGGTTGGCACGATTTGATTCTAATCACTGTTCTTTGAGGAAATTTAAATTCACCTGCACGGCGAATTATAGGAAATTACCCATCATTTTCTTGTCTCAATCTCAAGGTCTTCCTTTACTACAGATTCACTCACATTCGACGGGCGATCACTAAGCACATGGTATGTCCAAATTGGGAAGTTTCAATCACACACATGACATGCCTTTCCTCAAATTTGATTATTTCCTCTTAACTTTGGCGAAATCTATTTCGCTATGAACGAAATATTAAGCCTGCAAACAGAAGCGTGTGGGTCATTGTGTAAAATGGTTGTATCAACATCCTGAAGGTCTCAAAATGCAACAGTCTGGAATCTGGAATGAATTTAGGCTTATAAGGACCTCGGCACATTGAATTACAGAGCTACACAAAGGGAAAAGGGTGATTAGCATGGTAACGGCACAACAAAACTATTCCTACATTGTACAAGACATGACGCTATCGACATTGCCGATCCTTGGAGCGAGCAGTTTCCAAAACTGCCCCTGTGAAACGGTGTTTTCACAAATAGATGTACATTAAGGTATCGGTTAGACAATATCCAGAAGAACAAAAAGTGTCAGAGGTCAGCTTTGCAATTTTAGTCATGTCATCAGCGTTGTAACAGAGTAGGAAAGGCACTTCTATTGAATAAACTGGAAGCGAATTCATGTGGTATCAAAAGTAATTTATGGGCGGTGTAACTAATCGCAAAATTATAAAGTCGCAGACAACCACCCCTATACAAGGCACATGTCAACTGGCGCATCGACGGTTCCATTAAAGGAAAGAAAAAGAAGAAGGAAAAGAAGCAAGAAGGGAAGAAATTGATGACCTTTGTTCTGCCCGTATCGTAATTAAATGGGTTCTTGAATAAAATTAATAAAATAACAAAAAAAAAAAACATTTAAATGACGCTAAAAATTATGCGCATGTTTAAAATTAGAAAGAAGCAGATTCTAAATTGAGCTCTGAATGATACAGGAAGCAAGTGTAGGTCTATGAGAGGTGATGTAGTGTGTTCAAATTTCTTAGTTTGTGCAATTACCCTAGTTGTGGCGTTCTGAAATTTCTGTTAACGATCAAATTGATACTTAGGTAGACCGTGATCTTGGGATCTTAGACCGTTACGCAATACTGTTGAAATTTTTTCCTTAAAACCTGTCTAGAACGATGTCAGCCTTAAAAATGGTTCAAGCTCATCATAATGCTCTGTTCGGCAACTCCGGGACTCGAGTTTTATACACAGTAGTGGAAAAGTCCTCTTAGCTTAAATAACTACATTTGGTCACGCGAAAAGGTGCATTACATGGGAAATATAAACATCGTTTGTGCCGCAACTGAATAAAAAAGTCTTCTTGAAGGGGAGTCAAATTAAAATCGATCACAAGACCTTTATAGAGAAAATAGTCCAAAGAGCAAAATATTACTTCACCACAGTTAACGGTGAGAGGCTATCAACTGAGATGACTAAAAGTACAGCGTAAAGGTAATTTTCTTCCGATATATGCCACTGATATATCTCTACAGCAATGTAACAAAGAGCGCACAGCACGTTATCGTGATTTATGGCTTAAGCAAAATATATCACTTGGACTCGATAAGGTACCTGCTGGTGAACACTTGCAATGCGACAAGGAGCTTCGACGACTTTCTTGATTTCATTTTTGATGTTAAAATTGGACCTAATGCGAAATAAATGCTGTTAGAGTGAATGGAAAATTAAACCCACGACTATGAATTTGGTAAGTTACTTTAATGCATGATGGCAGTCCGATGGTTAAAAGGAAAAAAAAGGTGAATTCAGTTGTATTGGAATAATCACTACTTATTGCAGTAAGTCCAGTTAATTCCTTTCCCATCTTGATCGATATCTCAGGAAGAACGAAGTTCGGGTGCCGTACGAATATAACCTGACTATGACACTTTTTAAAATGTTAAACCGGGTTTGAAAGATCAGAGTATTCATAAGAGAAAATGGACACAAATCAATACAACAATGTGTGAAAAGCTCCCGTTTACCTAATACTCTGTTTTTGAGTGTTTGGTAAGCCTTAGACAATGTCGCTTTACTTTCATTATCAGCGACGTGAATGTTCAGAATCGATGGCACTGTAACCATTCTAGCGAAAGTGGCGGCAATTAAAAATTTCACGGAGGAGGGAGTGGCTTTAAAGTGGACTATGATTTCTAACACATTGTCGACCTACTTATTTACATAATTCTTTAAAAAAGTCGTCGATCATGAGTTAAGGGCAGGGGAGGAGGGTAATCGAGGGCCGGTTAAACTATTAACTTTTGTAGCATCATCTAGAAAAATCTTGAATTATCTGTCTAAAAATACTTCTACCAAAGAGTTTTATCATGGCTAGTCGTATGGAGAGTCCCACTTCATATTCATCGAAAAAACTTCCCTTTAAACCTCATCGACCAATGTTATTTGTAAGAGTCCAAAAGAGTTCTACACGTTGTTTAACAGTGCAAATCTAACTATCTGATATAATGACTTCTTCTTGACAGGGACTTGTCCAATAATCAGTTAAAGAACTTACCCCTGGGAGTTTTCAACAGGAATAGAGAGCTCCGGAGACTGTAAGTACCAACCGACATGAAAATCTTTATTTATCGCTGCAACATGGGAGAGACTGAAACAGTCTCACGCAGAATTTCACAAATATAACCTGACAGTGACATTCCGATGACAGTCCAATATAAAAACTTCCCGCACATGAGATTACTGTGAGATAGATATCCTCCCCTGGGGTGGGATGGGTGGGTACGCAGAGCCCCATTTAAACCATTTAAGCCAGCATATGCTGAACTGGGTATCTCTGCTAAAATATTGTTGATAAATGAGTAAATAATTAAATATTCCATTGAGTCACCTTAGCAACGCAATATATCTGAGAACTCAATCACTAAGCGGAGTAAAATGTTGGCTTCGAATGGGCAGTATCGCAGGCCCACATTCGACCAAAATTCAGGAGATCTTTGTTCATTGTCAAACTCGCTTTGATCTATATACCAAGAAAGAGAAAATTTTTTTAATATATTTATTGAATTAATTAACTCATGATCTTACAACAAGAGGTTTGTCTCATATATAATATTAATTGAATTCTACTAAATTTGCCCACTTATTGACTATTCATTTACAAAGGTCTTAACATTTTCTAAAAGTAAAATTATGTTTCGAACCTCATTTTCAATGGTCCCGTGGAGAGGTATAAGACAGGACACCTCTCATAATGTTGAAATCCTTTAGCAGACAATGCAGAGAGGGGTCAAAAGTCTTTCCTGTAACTTTTTAAATCGTGTCTATAATCTCAACAACAATTTCTCAAGCTGTTTACTGATACCATAGACGTCACCTAGGAGAAATTTTGGAGACTGTTGGGAGCTACGCGGATTTACAGAGTCGGGAAAACCTCTCTTGACAGGATAGATACAACTGCATTTTGAATAAAATAGCAGATACACACCTTAGAAGTGCTCTTCAAAGCATATGATTGTGATATGGTACTTTCTAATCTCAACTGAACCCCCATAGCTACTTTACCCATTTTCACATGTCGCAATTTCATTACTCGTGAGCTTTTGTGAAGGTTTGAAATTTTACGGAGAAGTCGCATGCGAATCATTAAGAGAGTAAATGAGTTAACACTGCACTCAATGATTTTTGTTAATTAGATTAATAATTTTGTTAATTGATTTTGACTGTCACAACCTGGCACTTTGAGGAAAGCCTAATATATGAAACACTTCTTGAGAACGGCACAAACAATTTCCTCAAGAGGTCCTTACAAATGAAAGAATGTTAACAAAATGTTGACAGAATGTTAATATTTCTGCACAGAAATGTGAAGAACTATCGAGAAATGTCCAATTCTCGTCTTTTTCGGAGCACGATGATTGAAAACTTCACGGAGAAAACAGCGTAACGCCAAAGCGATAATGTACATGGTAATTGAAATCGATTGATATTGCTAAAATGACTAAAAATTTAAGAACTGAGACAACCCATACAATCCAAACTATTACATATCGACGAGGAACGGCTAAGCGATACTGAGGAGATTTATAACTTTCATGTATAACTCTCAGTTCACGATGGACTACGTGTGAACAATAACGCGTTGGCTGGCACCATTTGATTCTAATCACTGTTCTTTGAGAAAATTTAAATTCACCTGAACGGCGACTTATAGGAAATTACCCTTCATCTTCTTGTTTCAATCTCAAGGGCTTCCTTTTCTACAGATTCACTCATATTCAACAGGCGATCACTAAGTACATGGTATGTTTAAATTGGGAAGTGTCAATCACATACATGACATACCTTTCTTCAAATTTTGTTGTTTCCTCCTACCTTCGGCGAAATCTATCTCGCTCTGAACGAAATATTCAGCCTGCAAAAAGAAGTGCGTGGGTCATCGTGTAAAATTGTTGTATCAACATCCTGAAGGCCTAAAAATCCAACAGTCTGGAACCTTGAATGAGCTTTTGCATATAAGGACCTCGGCACATTGAATCACAGAGCTACACAAAGGGAAAGGACTATTGTTTGCCGGTGATTACTATGGTAACGGCATAAGAAAACTATTTTTACATTATACAAGACATGACGCTATCGACATTAACGATCCTCGGAGGGAGCAGTTTCCAAAACCGCCCATGTGAGACGGTTTTTTCACAAATAAATGCACACTTAGGTATCGGATAGACAATATACAGAAGAACAAAAATTGTCTGAAGTCAGCTTTGCAGTTTTAGCCACGTCACCAGCTTTGTAACAGACCAGGAACGGCACTTCTGTTGAGTAAACTGGAAGTGAAATCATGCGGTATCAAAAGTAATTCATGGGCAGCGTAACTAATCGCTGAATAATAGAGTCGCAGACAGCCACCTCCATACAAGGCACCTGTCAACTAGCGCACCGACGATTGCAATAAAAAGGGGAGAAAAAGGAGAAGGAAAAGAAGCAGAAAGGGGTGAAACATAGACTTTGGCTCGGATGAGCTTTATTTTTCCGTTATCGTAAATGGGCTCTTGAATAAAATTAATAAAATACGCAACAAACATTAAATAACGCTGAAAACTATGCGTATGTTCAAAAGCGCTTTATCGTGTATCATAAACTACTACCGAATACTTTTCTAGAGAGAAACGTTTTGAGTTCTTTCTTAAAGGTAGCTTGGTGGCTGAAGGATCTGATTGGTAACACATGGCAACGAGTACCATAAGGCAGGAGCAGCATGAGCAAAAGTGCGATCCCGAAGTCTAGAGCAGGTGACCGTGGAACGGACAGAAGAGATTGTGTAGACTAATGGAGAGCATAGTTGGAGGCAGGCTTTAAAGATAACAGATCTTAGATTGTTTAACGACTTAAAAACATAAAGAAACAAATTTAGAATTGAACTCTGAATGATACAGGAAGCAAGTGAACGTCTATGAGAGCCAGTGTAATGCGTTCAAATCTCGTAATCTGGACAATCACCCCAGCTGTGGCGTTCTGAACTTTCTGTAAGGGATCAAATTTATTTTTAGGTAGAGGAAAAGGAAGTGAGTTGCAGTTATCAAGGTGCAGAGATACAAAAGGGAGGACCAGTGTCTTTGTTGATTGCATGGAGAGGACTTTTCTGCTCTGTCTCATGCTGCAGAGTCCACGAAAAGCCTTGCTTCAAGTCTTACCGATGTGAAAATCCATCAGCATCCGAAGCAATTTTAAATCTCAGAGACACTGAAAACTGAAGATACAACAGGAACCATGTCCATTGTACTTGGTGTGGATTAACACCTTAATAAAGACTCGGGCTTTATTCTGTAATCGCGAAGTAGTGAGCAATAATCTATGGTAATCCCATATTTAAACCGCCCACTCGGAGCTTATTCAGTGTACGCAGAAACAAGTATGAGTAACTTTATCATCCGATGGTTCAACTTGCAGTTTTTCTAACCGAAGTAATTAAAAAACTGCCTGATGAAACATTTCTGTGTGAAAGAGCATTGGGGCACACCAATTTCTTGCGTGGTTTTTAGATGCCTTGGTTGTTGCGTGCTAAATACTGCAGTAAGTAATCACGATCACCGAAGACTGAAGTCTCACAATTTAGATGCTGAGACTTCACGAGCAAGGTTAACGCAATTTTAAACAAGTTATTGTGCATCCTGATACCTTTCCTTCATCTCGAGTAGTAACTCTGCCGGACGTAGGCCACCTATGTCAGGAATCAGCGATGGTCTGCTCAGATTTTTCATCCTTTGTTTTTTCTCCTGACTATTCAATGCACAGAATGCCGTGTTTGGAGTGACTCCTCAACGCAGCTGACTGCGTCATGCTGATCTGATTAGGGAGCCATTAATGTAGTATATAATGCAATAATTCACTTCTGTTTCAATCTGATCATGACTTCCTTCAATCCTGACAATCCACACAGGACTCCCTCGTATCTTTTATATGGGAGAAGGGAGGTTAGTTGACTGGGTTCAGTTCTCGTTAAAAATATCTCATCACTGGGTCATTCTCACTGACCAGTTTTGACAACGAACTGACTTCAAAATATATCATTAACTTCTAATGTGACATATAGCTCAGCCATCCTAGGCTTCTTTCTTAGGCAATATTATTTTGAATTAAAAATACAAGCTGTAAACGTTAACATTTGGACCAAATGAAATGTCTCGAAAAGGTGTGAGATGTTTCTGGCTCTATACGACTTTTTATCCCAAATAACTTACCGGGACTTGTGGTTGATCCAGAGTCAACTGATTGATGCAGGAGTAAATAGGTGGCGAAGCGTGCCATACCACGTACATTGGGTGACCTTTCAAGATGAGAGAGGCTGGAGAGCTTATGTCATAAAAAAGATGACTTGTTTTTTGTTCAATGGCTATCAAAGAATATGGACTGCTGGGTTACAATAACAGTACAAGGAGTATTGAAGATCGAAGCGAAGAAAACCTTTGAAAAATGAGGGAAAATGGGGTGAGGGGTTGAAGAGAAGGCAATCGACTCGTCCTGTTTCCTTTATTTTTCCTCTCAGTGGCGTCTTTTTAAATTGGAACTTTTTTTCCTCTCAATCTGGCCTTAGGTAGCTCGCGGGTAGTATACTTCAATAGATAACACTTCAGGGATATATTCCACTATAACTAAATCATAGCGGAGTCTCTTTTTTACCCTTGTTGCCCTCATTCACTTGATTGTAATGAGCATATTCCCATCAATATTCTGTTCTTCTTGTATCCCTTTCTTGCATTTCAAGATTCCTAGACAGCCTGTTTCCCAAGGTTGAAAATATAATTCCATGATATATAGAAGCTCATTTCAAACCATGATGTTCTTCAGTCTTTGACTCTCATATTCCTATATCTCCTAATACTGGATTTTCCTTATTTACTCTCCTGTAGCGACTTGTCCTACAACCAACTGGAAAAGTTACCTTCAGGAGCCTTCTTTCGTAATCTGTATACTCACGAACTGTGAATAAACGTTTGTTTCGCTTGCTATAGGGCTGTAGATCACTTTTCTCACCTTAGCTAACTCTGTTCGTATGGTTTTTTTATAAAAATAGCTGTTTATTTCAGGGCCATATCTCTGAAAGACTGGTTTAAACCAAATTGAATCATTTGGCTGGCTAAAACCGATATTGATCGCCGTTTAAATTTTTCCCATCTAGAGCGATATCTTTTAACATATGTTTTAAAAATGCAACAGGCAGAAAAAGAGAGAGAGAGAGAGAGAGAGAGAGAGAGAGAGAGAGAGTTCACCTAGAGCAAGGGAGTGTTTTTGTTCGTTTTGTTTTGTTCCTCTCTTTTTATTTCGCCCGTGGGGTTACTAGAACGGACACTTTGTGTTTATTGTTTGGCCATACGATAACCATATCATCAACTGAGCCAGTTAAGCCTGTATGGGAGAGTTGTGACCTCGTTTGTTGCCACAGAACTCCATGGAAGAATATTTGTCGTTCAAAGTGATTCAACCTCGTAGACCACCCTCTAATCGACTAATGTTATTTGTCTCAGATGGGATAGGAAATCATAGTGAACTGATATTTGTTAACGTTTAGGCGCTAGTTAGAGAGCATTCTAATTGTAAGGAGCGAAGAGAGGGTGTGTTTCTCAATGAAATATGTGTTTGGACGAAATTTGTAATACGGAGAATGATTTTAAAGTTGGCATATTTAGAAACATTTGGAGACTGGCCTCCCAGTCTTCAGATCCAAAGAACCCTTGAGATCCAGAACTGACCAGCAGTAAAAATAGTGAGATCTGATAGACTTTAACTGAAGCTATTTAACGCTCACTAATAGGTTCAGATAAACCATACCGACATACTTTTGTATATAGTACTGTACTCAGAAGATCGAGCATGATTCCAGCATGACTACTAAAATTGTTGGGCGTAAATGCGTCAAACTGTGTTGCAAAAACTCAGTGAAATCTTGAATCATTTGTAAATGTAATAATCCTATCAGAAAATCCTATCTTGAGAATTTGTATGGCCTCTTTCAAACCTAATCAACCAATTCTGTTTAATGTACTTCCTCGAGTAAGCGCTTGGGCACTTCTGCAAAATCTCGGCTGAGAAAAGGGGAGCTTATTGGAATGAGGGTGCTTTATAGGAGTGGCAACTTATTAAGTAGATGTTAACCTGTTCTGACTCAGCCGTTATTAAAAAGTTGTAGATAAAGTGGCAATAGAAACAGGTTTTATTTGTGTTCAAGATAGCGAGGGAGGGGGTGGGGGGGGGCAAGTTGAAAGCCTTATGTAACAGTGCATTTGAAACTTTTTCACTTGATGATTCCTTTTTAATTGGGTACATAAAATTGAGAACTAAATAGGTTTCGGGCGCATTCAACTTTATAGGAATCGATTTAATTCGTCTTGGTCACAAAAGTCTCTGTTTCGCTAATTATAAAGATAATCGTTAATTGACATCATTAATTTTGCGCGTCCACCTAATTAGCACTCTACTGTAATGTCTATCGGTTTCTGTCATCCCGATCCTATTGTGTAACAAAAGGCAAGATTCGTTGGTTCGTCTCTTGTTTCTGTTGAAGAGGTAATTTCCAGTTTTTTAATTCACTTCTGAGAGGGTTTTGCTAATGAGGGTCCTCTGGGTAGCCTCTCTTTAGCAAATGCGCTTCACTTGTAATTTTCTCCTCGAATATTTAAGAGGAGTTTGTTCTTAGAGGTCTAAGGGTCTCCCCTTATAAGAAGTCTTTTTTTAATTACCTTGGCAACCCAATATATCTGAGAACTCAATAACTATGTACAATAAAGTGTTTGCTCCGAACGCGCAGCATCGCAGACTCATTCGACCATCTTTCAGATGATCATTGTCAAACACGCTTTGTTCTATATACCAAAAAAGAGAACTCTTTTCAGTATGCTTATCTAAATAATTCATATCTTACAACGCGAGGTCTGTCACGTGTGTAATACTAATTGAATTCCACTAAATTCTTTCACTTGTTGGCTATTCATTTTTATTCAAAACTGGATCATTGGATAATGTAATTCAAGACTTTTTATTGCTTAGCCACTATGCTATACGAGCCAATATACCATAATATAATATCAGTACATCGTCAAATCCGGTTTCTTCTTACAAAATAAAGTCGAGAAGACTTCTCTAATATCTTGGGGGTTTTTTTAAATTATAAAAATATTCCACACGCGCTTGTTGGATATGACATTATTCTAGCCAACTTGGTGCTACGCGTCTCGTTGGCTATATATCATCTCATATCCAACGCGCTCTCGTGGAAAAAATGTTAAAGACATGTCTAAAACCAAAATATTGTTCCGAACCTCATTTTCAACGTTCCGAGAGGTATAAGACAATTCACATCTCATAATGTTGAAATCCTTTAGCAGGCAATAAAGAGAGGGGTCAAAAGTTTTTCCTTTAACTTTTTAAATCCTGTCTATAATTTCAACAACAATCTTTTCAAGCTGCTTACTGATTCCATAAACATAACCCAGGAAAATTGTGGAAGCTATTTATTTATTTTATTTAATCTTTATTTAAACACGATCAATTCATCAGCCTATAAAAATACATATCACATACGCTAAGATATCTAAAATTAAAACTACATACTATAACACTAAACCTGTTTTCCGTGAATGCCGTGCGTTAGACTTAAAGAATGTCATTGATCTTACGTTTAAATAACCCCAGAGACTCTGTGTTCCTTATATAGCGTGGTAAACTGATCCATAATGTGGCGCCATTGTAGCTAAAGCTTTTTCTGTAATAATTAGTGCGCGGTAGTGGAACATTAAGCTTATTTTCAGAGTCCCTGAGGTCATAAGCAGAGTCACGCCACGTAAACTTTGAATATAGATACCTTGGAGTTAGCCCGTGCAGACATCTAAACATCATGGTGGCTTTATGGATTTCCTGCTGGCGTGCAAGATTTTTCCACCCTAAAAACTCGAGTAGCTCAGTTGGATCAGCATCATAGTTAGAGAATGTCAACACACGGGCTGCTCTATTCTGCAATTTCTGCAGTTTGTCTCGCAGCGTTTTCCCACAGCTACCCCAAACAATGTCACAGTAATCAAAGTGAGGTCTTACTAAAGCTTGGTAGATGAGATGTAAGGTTGATGCTGGGATCAGGTGCCTAATTCGCTTTAGGGCCCCGATACCAGAGGCGATCTTTTTCGTTAGTTTTTCGATGTGACTATGCCAATCGAGTTTATCGTCTATTATTACACCAAGCGATTTTGTAGCTGTAACCTGGCTCACTTGAGTATTGTTCATTCTAATTGTTGGTGAAGCTGTGAGAGTATTCAGTCTTTGCCTCGACCCTATTAGCATGAATTCGGTTTTAGTCATGTTCAACGTGAGCTTGTTCGCTTGTAGCCAGTTGAAGACGTTTTCTAGATCTTCATTTAGACAAAACTGAACGTTCTCAAGATTGCTTCCCGCATATGTGAGGTGCGTGTCATAGGCATACATTCTCGGTTTACAATTTGATAAGCAATTTGGAAGATCGTTGATATATAATTAGAACAATAATGGACCGAGGATGGTCCCTTGAGGGACGCCGCAAATCAACGAGTAGCTACTGGATAGCGACCCGTTCACAGGGCATTTTTGTGTTCGGTTTTCCAAATGTGACTGAAACCATCTGAAATATTTTCCATGTATACCATAATAGTTTAGTTTCGATAGAAGGATCTGATGATCAACAGTGGCAAAAGCTTTTTTCAAATTTAGAAAAATGACTCCACTTATTTTCTCGTTATCAATATTATATGCCCAAGAATCTGTCGCTTCCAACAAAGCTGTTACAGTTGAATGATTAGCACGAAACCCTGATTGCTTTTGACAAAGAATATCGTGCTCTTCCAAATAGGCATATAACTGTTCACAAACTATCCTTTCAAACACCTTCGCCATTATTGGAATCACCGATATTGGGCGGTAATTGTTAGCATCACCGCGGTCACCCTGTTTATAAAGAGGGGTAATCCTTGCATATTTCCAGTCGTCTGTGAACGTCCCTTGGCTAATAGATTGATTGAAAATATCACATATCGGCACACAAATAAGATCAGCACATTCCCTGATAAACCTAGCAGATATTTTGTCAAGGCCCGTTGCCTTTGACTTATCTAGTTTATATAAAAGTGAAAATACTTTAGTTGGATTGGTGGGTTGGAGCTTAAACCGTTTATCTGTTGCGGTAAGATATCTTTGATAGCTACCACTATCACAATTTATCTCACTGGCAAGTTTTGGACCAATATTAGCAAAGTGGTTATTGAATTCGTTTGATAGCTCCAACGGATTAGTTATCGTTAGTCCGTTCAATTTTAGTGACGCCACTGGCGTTTTGCCAGATTTTCGAGAGGTTAGCTCGTTTATAGTCAGCCAGGTCTTTCGGGAGTCGCTGGTTTGCTTATTAAAACTATTTTGGTGATAAACTTGCTTAGCTGAGCCACAAGGATTTACAAAGTCGAAAAAAGCTCTCTCGACAGGGTAAATACATCTGCATTTTGAATAAGATAGCACACACACACCTTAGAAGTGCTTTTCGAGGCAAATGATTGTGACATGGTACCTTCTCTCATATCGATGTCTAATCACAACTGAGCCCCCATAGCTAGTTTACCCATTTTCATATGTTGCAATTTCATTACTCGTGAGCTTTTATGAAAGGTTTGAAATTATATGAAGAAGTCGCGTGTCAATCATTCAGAGAATAAATGATTTAACACTGCACCCTTATCAATAATTTTTGTTAATTAGGTCAAGAATTTTGTTAATTGACTTTGACTATTATTACTAATATTGGAATAGTTATTGCAGTAAGTCCAGTTAATTCCTTTCCCATCTTGATCGACACCTCAGTTAGAATTAAGTTCGGGTACCGTACGAATATAACCCGAATATGACATCTATTGAAATGTTAGACCGGGTTTGTGCAAGTGCTTCTCACAATTTTATCGATTGCCATTTATTGAGCAACACATTCTATTTAAGGTTATAGAATGGAAAATCCAAACCACCGCAATTTCATTGTCTATTTTTTTTTTTAATTGTGGGTGATTGAGCCCCGTCCTAACCCAAATATTAATACGTTGGAGTCTCTTGCTTGCTCAAACCAGCAATCCTATGATAAGAAAAGACTCGCTTATTCTAGGTAATTGTCTGTCTTGACTGTTTAACTTTAGAAGACTAGCAAAGGCTGAGAAAATCACAGAGCATAAGGTTTCTTTAATTTTGACCGCTGACGTAAACCTCTTTACGACCTCTTACACCCCGCGCGGGTTATTAGACCAGTAAAGCGATAGTAAGTGTGGTCTTTTGCTTTAATAACGGACTCGCTTGCACCATTCAGAATCAGTTAATAATCCGTTATTAACTTTTTGATAAGCCTTAGATAGTGTTGGTTTAATTTTGTTGTCAGCGGCGTAAATTTTATTGATGGGATTGTAACCATTCTGGCGAAAGTGGTGGCAATAAAATATTTCACACAGGAGGGATAGGCTTTTAAAGTGGACTATGATCTCTAACACATTGTCGACTTACTTATTGTTGTAGCTTATTAAAAAAGTCGCCGATCACGAGTGAGGGGGGAGGGGAGGAGGGTAATCGAGAGCCGGTTAAACTATTACCTTTTGTTGCACTAGTCTTGAAAAATCTTGAATAATCTTTCTATATACTTCTACCAAAGAGTTTTATCTTGGCTAGTTGTTTGGAGAGTCTCACGTCAGAATTCATCGAAGAAACCTTCCTACAAACCTCATCGACCGATGTTATTTGACTCCGATGAGAAAGGAAACCAAAGTTAACTGATATTTGTTCACGTTAAGGCAATTCTTACCTATGTATTCTGAGGTGAAAATCAAATCAGGAACTCTTTGAGCCCCCTCCACCCGGTAAGAATCTTACAAAGTTCTAAGCTTTATCTAACAATGCAAATCTAACTATCCGATGTAATGATTTCTTGTTTACAGGGTCTTGTCCAATAATCAGTTAAAGAACCTATCCCATGGAGTTTTCTGGAGTAATTCGCGCCTCGAAAGACTGTAAGTGCCAACGTTATTCATTATTTACTACTGTACCATCCATGCAAGCAATGGGAAGGAATGAAGCAGTTTCACGCAGAATTCCACTCTTTGTAAAGGAAAAATGTAAATTCGGTGGAGAAAACAATCTATGGCAAGAAATGAAACATCGCCGGTCTAATTCTACATCCTCACGCCCATGCCTCTGGAAAGAAACTCTGCACTATAAACGCTCGCGGTAAGGACTATATGCAACAGCTTAGAGTCTGGTAGTTCTGGATTGTTGAATCCCGATGTTTAAATTTGCCTGAAAATAATCGTTTTTATGTGGAGAAAGTTAGCACTTTTTCAGGTTTTATCAAGACGAGAGCAATCGATAAAAAAAGTATCGTATTTATCGCTTGGTTTGTAAAAAGAGTATCATAACGGTGATTTTGACGGAGTTTTGCAGTTTCTAAAACTAAGTTTTATTGAACGTAGAATTGCCGGAAGCGATTGCTGATTGTAACCATACACTGGATATGACCTTCACTAGAAATGATAACTACAGCGTTTGTTCGGTACATGTCGATCGCGATCTTGGGATCTCGGGCAATATATAACAGAGTGGAGAACACGTTATTACGATTTATAGCTAAAGCGAAACATCACTTGAACTCGATAAAGAATCTGATGGAAACAATTGCACTGAGACACGGCGCTTCGACAGCTCTCTTGATTTTATGGACAATATTTAGATAGTTACAGATGGGAACGAATCCCAAATAATTGCTTTTAAGGTGAGTGGAACCTCCAATTGACGACCTTAGGAATTTCATAAGAAACTTTAATACACGATGACAGTCCGACATGCAAAAGTGAAGAAATAAAGGGAAGTGTTCTAGTTGTAGTTGAGTAATCTCTAGTTATTTGAGTCTGATGAATTCCTTTCTCATCTTCATCGTCATCTCAGGAATAATTAAGCACGGGTGCATTAAAAATACAACCTGACGGTGATATTCCGCAGACAGTCCGATATGCAAAGGCGAATAAAAAAAAAGGTGAACTGATGCAGTTGTATTTGAATATTCTCTAGTTCTTGATCACTCTCTCAGAAATGATTAAAAACTGGATCATTGGATAATGCAATTCAAAACTTTTTATTGGCTTAGCCATTATGGTATATGAGCCAATATACCTTAATCTACAAGTATGTTAAGCGTACCCGTCAGCTTAAAATCAAACGGGAGCTAAAAAATCCGGTTTCTTCTTACAAAATAATAATTTATTGGGGGTGTTTTTAATAAAACAATTATTCAATTCGGGTGTCATACGAATATATCCTGACAATGATATCCATTAAAATTTTGGACCAGGCTTCAAAGATCAGAGTTTTACATTTCATGACACTTGAGCGAGTGTTTCTCGCACTTTTAACGATCGCTATTGATCTAATAGAAAATTCGCATGGAAGCAATTTGAGGTTATAGAATAAAGAATGCAAATCAGCGGCAACTCTTTTAATTTGTCCTTCATAATATACTGACACCTGGTTTTTAAATAGTAGCTGATTGACACCCGTGATAGGCTCAGATGAATTAAAGTTTGTATGTAATGCTGTAGTCAGAGGATGATCGAGCATGGTTCCAGCATAATTACCAAAATTCTTCAGCGTAGATGTATGAAACTGTGTTGCAAAAATTCAGAGCAATCTTGAATTATTTGTAATTGCAATAATCCTATCGGAGAATCTTACCTTGACAAGTCCAATGGCTTCTGTTAACCAAGTCTGTCGAACATACTTCCTCGAGTAAGCGCTTGGGCACTTCTTCAAAGTCTCGGCTGAAAGAAAGGGGAGCTGATTGGAATGAGGGTGCTTTATAGGAGTGGCAACTTATTAAGAAATTATTGACTTGTACTGATTCAGCTGCAAAGAGTTGTAGATAAAGTTTCGCGCGTTAACCATTATGTGAATCGGTCTAGTTCGTCTTGGTCGCAAAAGCTTCTGTTTTGCGAAAGATAATCGTTAATTGATATCATTCAACCTCAGTTGTGCGTCAGCTCAATGTGCACTCTACTGTAATGTCTATCGGTTTTTGTCATCCCGATCCGACCCTTGTCTTTACTAGAAATGTTACAATCCTTTAAATTGAAAAAAATTAACATCACGTGACTAAGGTATTTGACACCTTGGGAGACAGCTATGGCGAGTCTCGACTTAAACCTATGGTTAGGGTTGGGGTTGCAGAAATCACTTGAGTTCCATCGACCTTTTTCCAGTATTTTGATGTTAGGGTTACAGTTGGGTTAGGGTTACAGTTAGGTTAGGGTTACGGTTGGTCAAATTAAAATCGATCACAAAACCTTTATGGAGAAAATATTCTCAAGGGAAAAAATTACTTCAGCACAGTTAAGGGTGAGAGACTATCAACTGAGATGATTAAAAGTACAGCGTAAAAGTAGTTTTCTTCCGATATATGTCACTGACATACAGCAATGTAACAAAGAGCGCCCAGCACGTTATCGCGATTTATGGCTTAAGCAAAATATACCACTTGGACTCGATAAGTTACCTGATGGGAACACTTGCAATGCGTAAAGGAGCTTCGACGGCTTTCTTGATTTCATTTTTGATGTTAAAATTGGGCCTAATGCCGAATATATGCTGTTCGAGGAAATGGAAAATCAAATCGACGAATATGAATTTCGTAAGTTACTTTAATGCATGATGGCAGTCCGATGGTTAAAAGGATAAAACGGTGAATTCAGTTGTATTGGAATAATCTCTAGTAATTGCAGTAAGTCCAGTTAATTCCTTTCCCATCTTGATCGATATCTCAGGAAGAATGAAGTTCGGGTGTCGTACGAATATAACCTTACTGTGACACTTTTTAAAATGTTAAACCAGGTTTGAAAGATTAGAGTATGCCATTTAACTACATTTGTGCAAGTGTTTCTCACAATTTTTAGCGATTGCCATTTATGAAGGAACACTTTCAATTTGAGGATATAGAACGGAAAATCCAAACCGCCGCAACTTCATTGTCTGTTTTTGATTTTGTTTGTTTTTGTTTTTTGCTTTTTTTTTTTAATTGTGGCCGATTGACAACCCTCCTCACCGAAATATGAGTTGGAGTCTCTTATTTGCTGAAATCAGCAAGCCTTTGGAAAAAGGAAAAAAAAAAGGAAAAAAAAAAGGAAAAAAAAAGATACTCGCTTATTCTAGTGATATTTCCGTCTTGACTGTTTCACTTTTGAAGACTAGCAAAGGCTGAGAAAGTCAGATAGCATAAGGTTTCTTTAATTCTGACCGCTGACTTAAACCCCTTTACGACTTCTTACACCCTGTGTGGGTTATTAAGCCAGTAAAGCGATAGAAAGTGTGGTCTTTTGCTTTAATAATTAACTCGCTTAGACCATTTAGAATCAGTTGTTCACGTTGGGTATAATGATATAATATCAAAAAAGTAAATGTGTGAAAAACGATGTATGAAAAGCTTCAGTTTACCTAATAATCCGCTATCAAGTCTTTGGTGAGCTTTAGAAGATGTTGCTCTATTTTCGTTGTCCGCGACGTAAATTTTATCGATGGGATTGTAACCATTCTAGCTTCCCACTTCATATTCATCGAAAAAGCCTTCCTTCAAACCTAATCGATCAATTTTATTTGTCTCAGATGAGATAGGAAATCATAGTTGACTGAAATTTGTTAAGGTTAAGGCCCATCCTTACTTATGTGTTTCAAGGTGAAAATGAAATCAGTAGCTTTTTTTAGTCCCCTCCACCCGGTAAGAGACATATAAAGTTCTACGCGTTCTCTGACATTGCAAATCTAACCATCTGACGTGATGGATGACATCTTGTTGACAGGGACTTGTCCAATAATCAGTTAAAGAACTTACCCCTGGGAGTTTTCGACAGGACTACAAAGCTCGAAATACTGTAAGTACCAAACGACATAAAATCTTTATTTATCGCTGTAACGTTGGAGGGACTGAAAAAGTCTCACGCAGAATTGTAAAAATATAACCTGACAGTGACATTCCGATGACAGTCCAATATGTGAAGGCGAAAAAAAAGGTGAACTGATTCAGTTGTATTTGAATAATCTCGATTGCTATATCAGAAATAATTTAGTTCGGGTGCCGCACGAATATAACCTGACAACGACATCTATAGAAGTCTTAGACCGGGCTTCGAAGATCAGAGTTTTTCATTGAATGACATTTGTACGAGTGTTTATCGCACTTTCAGCGACCGCCATTTATCCAGCAACAAATTCGTTTAGAGAAGCGATTTGAGATAATAGAATGGAGAATCCAAACCGCCGGCAACTCCACTGTCCTTCATAATACACTGACACCTGGTTTTTAAACTGTGGCGGACTGACAGCTGTCCTTACCGAAATATTAGTTGGAGCCTCTTGTTGGCTAAAATCAGCAATCCTACAAAAGGAATCTTGCTGATTCTTGGAATTTGTACGTCGTGACTGTTTCGGTTTTTGAGACTAGCAAAAAGCTGATTCGACTGGATAGCAAGACGTTTCTTTCAATATCCTAGAGACACGTGCTATTTTATTCGCTGAGAGAATTATCTACTCCCAGTCTGAGCGATTCTCTCATATGCTAAGAAGAGAACATTCCAGTTGCAAAGAGCGAAGAGAAGGTGTGTTTCTCAATGAAATATGTGTTTGGGCGAAATTTGTAATACGGAGAATGATTTTTAGTTAGCATATTTTGAAACATTTGGAGACTGGCCACCAAGTCTTCAGATCCAAAGAGCCCTTGAGATTCAGAACTGATGAGCAGTAAAAATAGTGAGATCTGATAGACTTTCATTGAAGCTATTTGACGGTCACTGATATGTCCAGATAAACCATACCGGCATAATTTTTTGCGTAATACGGTAGTAAGAAGAACGAGCATGATTCCGGCATGATTACCAAAATTCTTGGGCGTAAATGCGTTAAACTGCGTTGCAAAAACTCTGTGAAATCTTGAATTATTTGTAAATGTAATAATCCTATCAGAGAATCCTATTTTGAGAAGTTGCATGGCCTCTTTCAAACCTAATCAACCAATTTTGCTTAATGTACTTTCTCAAATAGGCGCTTGGGCACTTCTGCAAAATATCGGCTGAGAAAAGGGGAGCTTATTGGAATGAGGGTGCTTTATAGGAGTGGCAACTTATTAAGTACATATTAACCTGTTCTGATTCAGCCGTAATTAAAAAGTTGTAGATAAAGTGGCAATAGGAACAGGTTTTATTTGTGTTCAAGATAGCGAGGGAGGGGGTGGGGGGCAAGTTGAAAGCCTTATGTAATAGTGCATTTGAAGCTTTTTCACTTGATGATTCCTTTTTAATTGGGTACATAAAATTGAGAACTAAATAGGTTTCGGGCGCATTCAACTTTATAGGAATCGATTTAATTCGTCTTGGTCACAAAAGTCTCTGTTTCGCTAATTATAAAGATAATCGTTAATTGACATCATTCAATTTTGCGCGTCCACTTACTTAGCACTCTATTGTAATGTCTCTTGGTTTTTGTCATCCCGATCCTATTGTGTAACAAAAGGCAAGATTCGTTGGTTCGTCTTTTGTTTCTGTTGAAGAGCTAATTTCCTGTCTTTTAATTCACTTCTGAGAGGGTTTTGCTGATGAGGGTCCTCTGGGTAGCCTCTCTTTAGCAAATACGCTTCATTTGTAATTTTGTCCTCGAATATTTAAGAGGAGTTTATTCTTAGAAGTCTAAGGGTCTCCCCTGTTAAGAAGTCTTTTTTTAATTACCTTGGCAACGCAATATATCTGAGAACTCAGTCACTATGTACAATAAAGTGTTTGCTCCGAACGCGCAGCATCGCAGGCTCATTCGATCATCATTCAGATGATCATTGTCAAACCCGCTTTGTTCTATATACCAAAAAAGAGAACTCTTTTCAATATGCTTATCTAATTAATTCATATCTTACAACGCGAGGTCTTTCACGTATGTAATACTTATTAAATTCCACTAAATTCTTCCACTTGTTGGCTATTCATTTTTATTCAAAACTGGATCATTGGATAATGTAATTCAAGACCTTTTATTGGCTTAGCCACTATGCTATACGAGCCAATATACCATAATCTAATATCAGTACATCGTCAAATCCGGTTTCTTCTTACAAAATGAAGTCTAGAAGACTTCTCTAATATCTTGGGGGCGTTTTTTTAATTAAAAAAATTATTCCACTCGCGCTTGTTGGATATGACATTATTCTAGCCAACTTGGTGCTACGCGTCTCGTTGGCTATCTATCATCTCATATCCAACGCGCGCTCGTGGAATAATTGTTAAATACATGTCTAAAACCAAAATATTGTTCCGAACCTCATTTTCAACGTTTCGAGAGGTATAAGACAATTCACCTCTCATAATGTTGAAATCCTTTAGCAGGCAATAAAGAGAGGGGTCAAAAGTTTTTCCTTTAACTTTTTAAATCCTGTCTATAATCTCAACAACAATCTTTTCAAGCTGCTTACTGATTCCATAAACATAACCCAGGAACAACAACAAACATATGAAACATATGTGTGAACTGCGGTTATGAGACTTATATGAGAACGATTCTTCGCAGTAAAGCACTATTTGAGCAATAGTGAAAATCAGACCTGAAAAAAATTTCAGGCCTGTACGGGATTCGAACCACTGACCTCTGCGATACTAGTGCAGCGCTCTACCAATTGAGCTAACAAGCCAACTGGGAGCAGGCCATCAAATTAATTCGATATAAACCCGTAGATGATAAATCAAACAACAACAAACATATGAAACATATGTGTGAACTGCGCCGCACTAGTATCGCAGAGGTCAGTGGTTCGAATCCCGTACAGGCCTGAAATTTTTTTCAGGTCTGATTTTCACTATTGCTCAAATAGTGCTTTACTGCGAAGAATCGTTCTCATATACGTCTCATAACCGCAGTTCACACATATGTTTCATATGTTTGTTGTTGTTTGATTTATCATCTACGGGTTTATATCGAATTAATTTGATGGCCTGCTCCCAGTTGGCTTGTTAGCTCAATTGGTAGAGCGCTGCACTAGTATCGCAGAGGTCAGTGGTTCGAATCCCGTACAGGCCTGAAATTTTTTTCAGGTCTGATTTTCACTATTGCTCAAATAGTGCTTTACTGCGAAGAATCGTTCTCATATACATAACCCAGGAAATGTGTGGAAGCTATTCGGAGCCACAAGGATTTACAAAGTTGAAAAAAGCTCTCTCGAAAGAGCATTTTGGTTAAAATGATATCGGTTTTACTCACGTACCAATGAGAACTAACTAAATAATTAAACACATGCTGTCTATAAGCAGGTCTCGAGGGTATTACATCACACATCACGCATCACATTACATCGCGCATATTACATGCTCGTTGGCATCCTAGACACTACAATTCTGACTCTTCTTCGTCGGAAATATGATTATAATTGTCCGCCACTTCTTTTTTTTTTTTTCGTAACTACAATCCAATTCTTCGCTTGCGCGATGCGAGAAAACCTGTTTAACCGGCACTACAATAGACAAGTACAAATACCGCGTGATATTTGTACTCGTCTATGGCGTTATTTGTACTCGTCTAGGTGTAGTTGGATAATAATGTCGAAGATATTCACCTCGCCTTCGGCGAATAATTGTTAAGTATAAGACTCGGGTTTTATTCTGTAATCTTGAACTTGTGAGCGACATTCCTCGGTTAGTCCGTATTCAAACCACCCAATCGGAGCCTCAAACGTCACTCTACTCAGAGATTCTTGTGTGTTTCACAGTTGTTTCACTGAAATAGCACGTCCACGCGTAAAGAATTTCCGCTTTCAATATTGACCAAAGAGAGATAAAAGTCAAGTTATTGTACGCAACAAGGAGCATGTTCGTATTCGAAATGGCGGGAAACTAGAGGACGAGTGCCTATCTTAGTAGTCGTGGTAGTGAACTTTATTAATGTGTCATGAAAACCTAGCGCATAGCACTAATTGGGGACACAGGGTAAAAGCTTTAAAAATAAGAAATCTGGAACATATTTACAGAATTATTTACCTAACCTATTAACAGTTAAAATTATTTATCAATGTCCTAGAGTTAAAAATCAACTATCACAGAGCGCACATTTTTTACATCCATCATCAATCATGACAGTCATGTCCGTTCTCCCGATTTTGCTCTTAAATCCGTGCAGGCTGTCTTCACTGCGTAACTCTTTTGTAAGTTTCGAACAGAGGAGAGGGCCATAGTATCTTATAGAGTGTTTACCATATTCTACTGTATTAAAGCAAGGGATTCTAAAATCTGCATTTCTTAGAGAATATCTTCTATCGCAGTTTACTTCTGACATAAATATTTCCTGTATTTGACAAGGAAGTAAGTTCTTTTTTGCCTTGAACATAAGGATTGCTATGTCCTGGAGCCTTCTGTTCACCAGTGATGGAATTTCAACCAGCTTCAGTAGGCTGTGATAAGAGAGTGATTTATCGTTGAAAACTGCTCTCAAGGCCCTTTCCCGTAGTCTTTCACTTTTACGTTTGTCTGAGGCTCTGCAGAAATGCCAGATGATACTGCAGTAGGTCAAGTGAGGTAAAATGGCGGCTTTATAAAGTTGTAGTTTAGCGTAAGTGGGTATTAGTTTTCTTAGACGACGTAAAACTCCTATCTGTTGACTTGCCTTTTTACAGACTAAGGTAATATGCTCACTGAAATTTAGTTCAGAGTCCAGGAGTACCCCCAACAGTTTGATAGATTTTGATTGTTCAATGTCAGTCCCATCTATATGCAGGTTTATACTATCTTTGGCCTCAGTTCCAGAACCCATAAGCATGGATTGATATTTCTGAACATTCACTTGTAGCAGGTTTTCTTTGTACCATTTAGTAATTTTGCTACCTTCACTCAGCAGTTTCTCTTTAACAATACTAGCAGACGAGCCTGATGCAAAAATTTGATGATCGTCTGCATACATGGAGATTCCCTCCTCAGTTATATATCTTGACCACATTCCTATTGTATGAGATACGTTTTACGTTAAAACCACCTCTACGACCCTATTCTAGATCGTTATCATTAACACCTTGAAATATCAATAAACTCTAAAATAGGATGAAAGTGAAATCTGTTAGACACTATTTTCTATGTGAAACTAAATTCCCAGGGTAGGAATTTCGAAAAATGCCGTTTAAGTAGACTTACAGATTTTGAAAAACAACACCTTGAAGGTTTGATAGGGCTGTGGACCATTTTTTTCACCTTGCCTAACTCTATTCATATGATTTTTATAAAAAAATAACTGTTTTTTTCTCGACCATATCTCAGAAGGACTGGCTTAAACCAAATTGAATCATTTGGCTGGCTAAAACCATAACCCGACAGTGAAATTCCGATGACAGTCCGATATGTGAAGGCCGAAAAAAAAGGTGAATTGATTCAGTTGTATTTGAATAATCTCTAGTTCTCGATCGGTATCTCAGGAATAATTTAGTTCGCGTGCCGTACGAATATAACCTGACAGTGACCTCTATTGAAGTCTTAGACTGGGTTTCAAAGATCAGAGTTTTTCATTTAATTACATCTGTACGAGTGTTTCTCGCACTTTTAGCGATCGCCATTTATCCAGCCACAAATTCGTATAAAAGCGATTTGAGGTAATAGAACGGAGAATTCAAGCTGCCGGTAACTCCATTGTCCTTCATAATACACTGTTGCCTTCTGGTTTTTAAACTGTGGCTGATTGACACCCATCCCTACCGAAATATTAGTTAAAGCCTCTTGTTTGCTAAAATCAGAAATCCTACAAAAAGAATCTTGCTGATTCTTGGAATTTGTCCGATGTTACTGTTTCGGATTTTGAATCTAGCAAAGAGCTGATTCAATTTAAAAATTAGATAGCAAGACGTTTCTTTTAATATCCCAGAGACACGTGTCACTTTATTCGCTGAGGGGATGATACACACCCAGTCTGAGCCATTCTCTCGTATGCTAGGCAGAGAACATTCTAATTGTAAGGATCGAAGAGACGGTGTGTTTCTCAATGAAATATGCGTTTGGGCGAAAATTGTAATTCGAAAAATGATTTTAAAGTTAGCATATTTAGAAACATTTGGAGACTGGCTTCCCAGTCTTCAGATGCAAAGAGTCTTTGAGATCCAGGACTGACGACCAGTAAAAATAGTGAGATCTGAAAGACCTTAAATGAAGCTATTTGACGGTCACGGATAAGCTCAAATGAATTATACTGGCATAAGTTTGTGTATAATACCTTAATTAGAGGAGCGAGCATGATTCTCGCATAATTACTAATAAATTCTTGGGCGTAAATGTGTCAAACTGCGTTGCAAAAAGTCAATGATATCTTGACTTATTTGTAAATGCATTAATCTTATCAGGGAATTTTATCATGAGAAGTTGCATGGCTACTGTCAAACCTGGTCAACCAATTCTGTTTAAGGCACTTCCTCGAATAAACGCTTGAGCACTTCTTCAAAATCTTGGCTGAAAAATAGAGAGCTTGTCGGAATGAGGGTGCTTTATAGGAGTGGCAACTTACTAAGAAATTATTAGCTTGTGCAGATTGAGCTGTAAAAAGTTGAGGATGAAGTAATGATAGAAACAAGTTTTATTTGCGTTAAAGAAAGCGAGGGAGGAGGGGAGGTGGGGGCAAGTTGAAAGCTTTATGCAACAGCTCGTTTCAAACTTTCTCACTTGATTCCTTTTAACTGGGCAAATAAAAGTGAGAGTTAAGTAGGTTTCGAAATAATTTGAATATATCAACAAAGTTGAAATGGTAAATTGGCCACCGTTAGGTTTTTTTTGTTTTTTGGACAAACGTAATTCCAAAAGAGATGCGTTTGCAGTGAAAAATTGTTTTCTTTTTTAGGACTGAGTCTGGCAATTTGTGAGGGTTTTCCCGGACTTTTGTCTAGGATCTCGATTTGCACATTTCGTTAAGAGTTGTATTGCACTGCACAAAAGAAGTGAATTATGATTTGTCACATTTCCCAAAACATTGAGATAGAGGAGTCATGTTCTTCAAGCTCTGGGTTTCAATGCCCAGAGCCTATGCAACCGAGGTATAGAAGCAATCCCCGTATTCAGGCGGATTGAATGTCACTTCAAACCCTAAATTCTCTAGTTTCTGTTCCATATCTAGCTTCCAGCTTTCAAAAGACATCCAACAAATAGAAAAAAGACTACTTAGACAGTAATACGCTGTCAAAAATCCTTCCCCTACGAACTTTGTAACGCACTGAGACATGTGCAAGTAGAAAAGAAGAGACGCGCGAGTTAAGTTCCGGACATTTCTGACCACAAGGTACGTGTAAAAATAAGAAAAAAAAGTAAATGAATAGATAAATAACAATTACTCTTCTTGAACCCTTGACATTTCACTCTTGACTTTCGACAAAAACCTAAACTCAATTTCTTTGGAGGCCGCAAACTTGATATCTGTTTTTAGTTAACGCGAGCTAAATCTAATTAAACGAATTCAAAGGGTATGTAGTTTTGTCAGATTTTGACGAAAGTTGCGGGCCAGAATATTGTCGAAATATTTTCTTTTGTCCGACCTCACTATCGATCGATTATCTCTGGAACCAATGGGAATATCAAAAAAGCCTCAGATCTTTATTAGCCTTTCATCTGCTAAGGTATACAGTGCAGTTTGTTTGAATGTCCGTGGTAGCTTGAAGGCTGTTAATTCAGTTAAACAAACGCCGTCAGTTTCATTAGGTTTTCACGGGCAGAAAAAAAAACCCATCAAAACTCTTGTTATTTTTTTAATTCTATACGCTATTAGCACTAGTTTTGTAAGCGCGTTCAGAATTTCCTCATACTGTTATTTAAGAGTTTGTTTTTCGCTCATTTTCTTGCTTATACGAAGAATATGTTTTCACTCCGGTACTCTTCCCATAGTCTTCGTGGCAACTACATTCTTCCACATAGTAAACCTAAAACAACTACCTTTGGTCTTAACTTCTTTTCTTACTTCTCAGCTAAGCAGTGGAATGCACTGCCAGACTATTTTCGTAACAGTTTCTTTGCAGAGTTTAAAAGCAAAATACAGGATGCTACCTTTAAGCGGATTATTTTTTGTTTGACATACTTAAACTCAAGATTGAGAATTTGTAAATAGTTTTTTCTTTTCCTTACTTTTATGCGTTTTTTTATTATTATTATCGTTATTATCACTATTTTGTATACAAATATCTATAGATTACCTTTATATTTATACATTACCTATATATAGCTACCCTAAACTTCGAGTATAGATAAAGTTTATGTATGTAGGCATCATGGTTTATTGTATAGAAGCGCACGTGAGACGATGTTTCCGGGTCAGCACCATCTCATTTTGACAGTAACCCTAAATCAGCAATCCAGCGAAAAATTTCTAGCTGAGTCTCAGAATGAGTCCGTCTTGACCGTTTCACCTTTGAAGACTAGAAAAGGCTGAGATGATTTAAAAGTTAGAGAGAATAAGGTTTTCATTAATTTTGACCGGTGACGTAAACCACATTTTAATGTGGTTTACGTCAGCGGTCAAATTTAAGACTTAAAAGTCTTCTTACAGCCCGTGGGGGTTATCCTTTCCTTTAATAATTAACTCGCTTGGACCACTCAGAATTAGTTGCTCACGTTGGGTATATTTATATTGTATGAATAAGTAAAGTGACCTTCATAAGAGAAAAATGGACACAAATCAAAAGAAAAATGTGTCATAAAACGTATGATGTTTACTGAAAAATGGCACTTCATCTGAGAAGGTCTTGTCCATAGTGGCGAGTAAAAAATAAACACGTAAATGTAGCCACAAAGTACAATATTTAGTTCACTGAGAACTTTTAGAGGCAAAAAAACGGATATTAGCGAGGGACTCGACGCAGAAATTAAATGAATAAAGGCTGATAGTTTCGAAAGAAACTCTTTGGGGCTGCGTCGGTGAGAGTAACGAAATAATTTGGATATATCAACAAAGTTGAAATGGTAATTTAGCCACCGTAATGATTACAAAAGCTGACGTTTCGAGCGTTAGCCCTTCGTCGGAGCGAATAGAGGAATTGTGGGTTGTGTGTGCTTTTAAAGGCAGAAAATGGAGCTACGTTATTGGTGGGAGCATGGCAACGAGGTAAACATGAATGAATTAGTGGAATGAAAAGCGTTCGTTGATCCCTGTGGGAATTAGACTACCGGTTTGAAAGATGAGCTTTTGTTCAAGATTTTTACGGCTTTCCGTGCCACCTAAGTGCAAGGAAAGACCGCAGATTGCCATGCAGAAATTAAATAACTTGGTGGTCTTTTTTAACTTTGCAACAAGAGCAACCACGAGGCAAAATTAGATTAACAATCAAATATGGTTTATGCAAACGCTATTCGCAACTTTTACCTGAGTCAGTAAAACTAGCCCTTCCAAAACATTGTCTGCACTGTTAGTGAAAGACCAGTGCACTAAACACGTTTTTACTTGTACTAATGGTGGACAAATTCCGGCCTGACGACCTCTCTAATCTTGACCGGTCACATCGAGAAAGTTCTCATGAAGGACATGAACCATTATACTGGGTAGATGAGCTCACGATTCTTGTTAATGCCACTCTTGGCCGTACGTTAATATTGGGTTGATTCCATCGCAATCTATCCTGGCACGCTAATTTTCTGACATGATAGGCATGAGGGACAGCATTCTGAATTGTGTAAGCATACCCTAATGCTGTGATCTGGTTGGTCGTCATTCACACCCTAATGCGGCAGTCTGATTGGTTTGTGATAGAACAAAAATGCGGCAATCTGATTGTTGCGAGTGACATACCACTCTTTACGCTGACATATAGTTTTCTTTTTCATATTTCAAAAATCATAAAATTCTAAATTTTCACTATTACCTTTTGTTGCACTAAGCCAGAAAAATCCTCAATTATCTGTCCATAGCATACTTCTACCAAAGAGTTTTATCTTGGCTAGTTGTATGGAGGATCCCACTTCATATTCATCGAAAAGATCTTCCTTTAAACCTAATCCATCAATGTTAATCGTCTCAAATGAGATAGGAAATCGTAGTGAACTGAAATTTGTTAACGTTAGGGTCCATCCTTACCTATGTTTTCCAAGCTTACCTCTGCAGAGAAAAGAGACCTTAAAATACCCCGAAATCGGTGTACGGGTACGGGTAGTGTACCCGTACACGTAAAATGTTCACGTGCGTAGCTAATTTGATCAAGATACCCGAAGAGTTAACACGCAGGAATTTGTAACAATTGTTTACAAAAATGGCGGCCGCGGCGGCAAGGTTTGCTCTTTTTCTTCAGAAATAAGTTATCTAAATTGTTTAATTAAGTCTATCAAATGTATCCAAAATTCTCCTTTACGAATGTTCTGTCCTTAGAAAGTACGCCAATGATATGCTTCTTCTTGGAAACCGCGAGCGCGCGACACTTATTATAGCAAACCACGCCATTTGATCCAGGCACATCACCAAACAATTTCTTTGATTGTCAGCTTCAGCATTGACTCCCATGCCATATTTGTCAATGCCAGTGCTTTTGGGAGACACAACCGTTGGAGAAATTCTCAGAAATCCCCCAAATTACCGCCACAAACAGATATCGTTTCAGAGTTCAACCCTCGCGTTTGAGATCCAAAGTCAATCAAGTTTGACGAGCTTTCTTTAATGCTAAAATTTTAAATTTGGCAAAAATATTTCAACAGCCTTGCAATAACATTGCCAAGCAGTCAAACAATTCAAAACGTCTTAAAAAACTCACTCGTTTCTCCATATTTGACGGTCACTGATAAGCTCAGATGAACTGCACCACCCCCATTTTGTGTATACTACTGTAGTCAGAGGATCGAACATGATTCCGGCATAATTACTAAAATTTTTGAGTGTAAACGAGTCAAACTGCTTTGCAAAAACTCAGAGCAATCTTGAATAATTTGCAAATGTAATAATCCTATCAGAGAATATTTTCTTGAGAAATTGCATGGTTTCTGTCAAACCTAATCATTCAATACTGTTCACCGTACTTCCTCGAATAAGTGCTTAGGCACTTCAAAATCTTGGCTAAGAAAAGGGGAACCTATTGGAATGAGGGTGCTTTACAGGAGTGTACAACTTGTTAAGGAACTATTAGCTTGTACTGATTCAGCTGTAAAAAAGTTGTAGATAAAGTGGCAATAGAAACAGGTTCTAATTATTTTGTTCAAGAAAGCGAGGGAGGAGGAGTGGGGAGGGGCAATTTCAAAGCTTTATCTAACGGCGCATTTTTAGCTTTCTCACTTGATGATTCCTTTTTAACTGGGTAAATAAAAGTGAGAATTACATAGGTTTCGGGCGTATTAATCGTTACGTGAATCGGTTTAATTCGTCTTGATCATAAAAGTTTTTGTTTTGCTAAAGATAATCGTTAATTGATCTCATTTAATCTTGCGCGTCAGCTTCATATGCATTGTACTGTGATGTCTGTCGATTTTTGTCATCCCAATCCGACCTTGGTCTTTCTACTAGAGTTGTTACAATCCTCTAACAGTTATTTCACTTTTTAGGACTAGAAGTGAAATAATTTAATCCTCTTTCATCATATTAACATTTCTCTAAGTTACCTTAGCAACGCAATATATCTGGGAACTTAACCACTGAGCAGAGTAAAATGTTGGCTCCGAATGCGCAGTATCGCAGGCCCATTCGACCATTATTGAGCCAGGTGGTCATTGTCAAACTTAAGCTTGCTCCAATCTATATTCCAAGAAAGAGAACTTTTTCAATATACCTATTTAATCAATTCATGATCTTACAGCAAGAGGTCTGTTACATACATAATGCAAATTGAATTCTACTAAATTTGCCCACTTGTTGACTATTAATTTACACAATGTCTTATAATTTTCACTTCTAAATGTAAAATTTTGTTCTTAAACTCATTTTCAACGGTTCCGTGGAGAGGAATAACACAGGTCGCTTCTCATAATGTTGAAATCCTTTAGCAGACAATAGAGGGAGGGGTCAAAAGTTTTTCCTTTAACTTTTTAAATCGTGTCGATAATCTCAACAACAATCTTTTCAAGTTGTTTACTGACTCCATATACATAACCCAAGAAAAATTGTGGAAGCTGTTGGGAGGCACACAGATTTTCAGAGTCAAGATAACCTCTTTTGACAGGATAGATATATTTGCATTTTGAATGGAATAGCACGCGCACGCTTCAAAGCAAATGGTTGTGATGTGGTACTTTCTTGATGTCTAATCACAACTGAACCCCCATAGCTAGTTTACCTATTTTCATCTGTCGCAATTTCGTTACTCATGAGCTTTCGTGAAGGGTTCGAAATTATATGGAAAATTCGCATGTCAATAATTTAGAGAGTAAATGAGTTAAAACTGCACTCTTATCAATGATTTTTGTTAATTAGATTAATAATTTTGTTAATTGATTTTGACTGCCACACCCTGGCACTTTGAGGAAAGCCAAATTTATGAAACACTTCTTGAGAACAGTACGAGCAATTACCTCAAGAGGTCCTTAAAAATGAAAGAATGTTCACAGAACGTTAACAGGTGTTAATATTTCTGCACAGAAATGTGCAGAAATATCGAAAAATATCCTATTGTCGTCTTTTTTCGGAGCGCGACCGATGTAAACTTTATGGAGATATACAGCGTAACGCCAAAGCGATAATGTACATCATCATTAAAAATGATTGGTATTACGAAAATGGCTAAAATTTTAAGAAACTGAGACAACCTCTACAATCCAAGCTATTACTTATCGACGAGGAACGGCTAAGCGATACTGAGGAGATTTATAACTTTCATGTATAACTCAGTTTACGCTGGGCTAAGTGTCAGCAATAAGGCGTTGGTTGGCACTATTTGATTGTAATCACTGTTCTTTGAGAAAATTCAAATTCACCGGCACGGAGACTTATAGGTGATGACCCATCATATTCTTGTTTCAATTTTAAGGGATTCCTCTCTATAGATTCACTCACATTCAGCGAGAAATTGTTTAGCACATGGCCTGTCCAAATTGGGAAGTGTCAATCACACACATGATATACCTTTCTTCAAATTTGGTTTTTTTCTAACTTGGAGAAAATCGATCTCACTATGAGCGAGATATTTAACCTGAGAACAGAGGCGTGTGGGTCATTGTGTAAAATGGCTGTATCAGCATCCTGAAGGCCTCAATGGTGGTCGGAAGTGCAAGTGCTGCTCTGCCAAATATCCTTTTGACTTGCTTGTGGTTCTTATGGTTCTTGTTCTTATCGCTCCGAAACCATACGGTGAAACCATATGACTATACAAATTGTAGTGTTTCTTTTGGTTTTCTACGAGAAAACCAGCAAAGAAATGGCCATGTGCTCTTCAGTCCGTGGTGTTGTGTCCGCAATTTTGGGAGCCTTGCTGTCGTGACAAGAAGAACGAAGAAAAGGTCCTTTGCTAAAAGTAGGATATCCCACTACAGCAATCACTCCGCGATGTTCAATGTTGAAATTATTTGCTCCCATGGAGATATTCATCCTCATCCTGGTCCGAGCCGTGTAAGTCATCGGAATCATGACGGCAACGTGGCTTATAAAAATCGACATCGCAAACCTGATATATCCGTCTTCTATGCTAATTCAAAAAGCTTAGTTAACAAAACGGCTCTGTTGGAATTGGAAATTACTACTTATCGTTATGACATTATGGTCTTCACGGAGACCCATTTAGACAGAACAATAATAGACAGCGAATTGTTTCCTTCAAATTACACGGTGTTCAGAAGAGAAGAACGGCCGTAAAGGTGGTGGTATGTTAATAGCTACGCGGGATAAAGTAAAATTATTCCAAAGAGAAGATTTTCTATGTGATTCCGAATTACTTTTTGCAGACATTATTGTTTCAGGAAACAGGAAAGTTAACTTGGGGGTCTTTTATAGGCCACCCAAAAGCGACATTAATCCTCTTCTGGATCTGCAAACAGCCCTAGACAGTCTTCTTTCGACACCTAACTCCGACCTACTACTCTTGGGAGACTTCAATTTGTCTGAAATAAACTGGGAAACTATCTGTGCCTTGAGGGGCTCGAGCCACACCACGCTGTTATGCGAAATTATTTACGACAACTTCCTTACCCAACTAGTCAAGGACCCGACTCGAGAAGAAAGCATCTTAGACCTAGTTCTTGTTTCTTCGCCTGACTTAGTACACGACCTAACCATTGGTCAACCTTTCTCAGATCACAACTCGATATTTTTTTTCTATCCAGATCCCCTCACGGGTATCGTAGGTCCGAGAAATAGGCCTATTCCTTCAGAAAGGCAGATTGGGAACATCTTCGGAATCTCTTGAATTACATCCTTTGGCACTGTGCTTTTCTTGAAGACAACATCGACCTTGTTTGGTCTGCATGGTCGGATCTACTACTATCGGCTGTTGACGAATGTATTCCAAAACACCAAGTTATAAGGTCCACAAATGCACCATGGATTGACAACAACCTTATCAAACTTTGCCGCCATCTGGGATCTGGAACTAGCTTTGGCATATAGGGAACTCGGTACATTGAATCACGGATTTACACAGAGGGAAAAAAATATTGTTGCCGGCTGATTACCATGGAAACGGCACCGCAAAATTACCGTCTTACATTGTACAAAACATAACGTTATCGATATTGCCAATCATTGGAGCGAGTAGTTTCCAAAACCGCTTCTGAGAAACGATGTTTTCACAAATAGATGTACATTTAGGTAATTTCTTCCGGCGGATTGGCATCGGATAGACAATATCCTGAGGAACGAAAACTGTCTGAGGTTAGCTTTGTGGTTTAAGCCATGTCAGCAGCGTTGTAACAGACTAGGAACGGCAATTTTATTGAGTAAACTGGAAGTTGGAAGTAAACTCAGGCGGTATCAAAAGTAATTTATGGGAGGCAGAACTGATCGCTAAATTATAAAGTTGCAGATAACCCCACCCCACATTCTCATACAAGGCACATGTCAACTCGCACATGAACGAATCCATTAAAAGGAAAGAAAAAGAGGAAGGAAAAGAAGCAGGAAGGGATGAGACATAGACTTTGGTTCTGATGAGCTTTGCTCTACCCGTATCGTAAATGGGTTCTTCCATATAATTAATAAAATAAATAAAAAACAAAAAAAAAGACATTGAAGTAACGCTAAAAACTATGCGCACATTTTAAAAGCGCTTTATCATGCATCATAAACTGGTACTGAACGCTTCCCTAAAAAGAAAAGTTTTGAGTTCTTTCTTAAAAGTAGCTAGGCGGCTTAAGGATCTAATTGGTAACGTACGGCAACGAGTGCCATAAGGCAGGAGCAGCGCGATTAGAGTAAGATCTTCATTCTAAGTAAACTTTAGACACGGCCTCCATGAAAAGCAGAATTTTTTATTTATTTCTTTTATTTGAATTGTTATTATCAAATTATTATTGTAGTTAGATAGAAAAGTTTCTAGTATAGAATTAACTAAATCAACTGATGGAAAAACCCTGTATAAATAAAGTTATCCTATCATACCCTATCCCCAGGTTTAGAGCAGGTGACCGTGGAACAGAAGACATTGTGTAGACTAGCGAAGAGCATAGTTGGAAGCAGGTTTTAGAGATAACAAATCTTGGATCGTCTAACGACATAAAAACAGAAAGAAGAAAATTTTAAATTGAACTCTGAATGATATAGGAAGCAAGTATAGATCTATGAGAGCTGGTGTGATGTGCTCAAATCTCACAATCTCGACAGTCGTCCTAGCTGCAGCTTCCTGAACCATGTGTAAACTATTAAACTGATACTTAGGTAGACCAAAAAGAAATGAGTCATAGTAATCAAGGTACTGTAATAATTGTCCGCAGTAGTCTGGGACGAGACTGGCATAGTTAGTTCAGTTTCGTGTTCGGTTCGGTTCTAGCGTGTCGTTGAACAGTTTGTTTTCTATAGTTCAATAAAGTTTGGTATCACAACATAGCGGTACAGTACGAAGATACAAAAGCGAGGATCATTGTCTTTGTCGACTACACGCAGAGGAATTTTCTGCTCTATCTGATGCTGCATAGTCCACGAGAAGCCTTGCTTCAGGTCTTACGGATGTGAAAATCCGTCAGCATCGGGAAGCCTTTTCAATCCCACTGAAAACTGAAAATACAACACGAACCATGTTCCGTTATATAATTATGCCTGATGTGGATTAACACCTTGTATGAGGCTTGGGCTCTATTCTGTAATCTTGAAATAGTGAGCAATAATCCATGGTAATCCCATGTTTAAATCACCCACTCGGATCCTCAAACGTCACTTTACTCGGAAGTCCTTTTGTGTTTCACAGTTGTCTCACTGAAACGGCACGCCCACGAGTAAAGGAATCCCCTCCCTCAATAATGACCAATGAGAGATGGGGGAACTAAAAGTCAGCTTATTGTATGTAACAACGAGCATGAGTAACTTTAACCTACAGTTTCGTATTCGAGGTGACCGAAAACCACCACAAGATGAGTGCATATGATGACCTCTTTCTTATTCTATGGTGTGTTTGCGTTAAAACCACCTTTACCACACTATATTAGAACTGTATCGTTAACACTTCCTGGAATATTAACAAAATTTATCAAAGGGTAAAAGAAAAAATCTGTTAGACACCATTTTCTATTTGAAATAAAATGTCCAGAATAGGAATTTTGAAAAATACCTCTATGGTAGTCGAAAATATTTTGAAAAACAATTCTCTGCAGGCCGATTTTGATGTCAATTCAAATTGTAAAAAGTTATACTTATGTCGTATGGAGGATTCGTGACATTTTCGTGTGACCCTTATTTTGAGAATGCACTCTAGATCTTCTACATGCCCTCCGAAGAAAAAGCCTGCATTATAAGTGCGTGCATTACGAACAATGTGCACAAGGCTAGAGCCTGGTCGTTGTTCTGGATTTTTGAAGTATGATGGTTCAAACTGCAGTATTCGAAACCGAAGTAACTGAAAATTTGCTTAATCAAACATTTCTGTGTGAAAGAGCAGGGGGCACACCAATTACTCGTATAATTTTATGTGTGTTTTTGTTGGTGCGTGCTAAATACTGCAGTAAGCACTCTCGATCGCCGAAGAAAGAAATCTCACAGTTTAGATGCTGAGACTTCCAGAGCGAGGGTAACGCACATTTAAACAAGTTATTGTGTATGCTGATACCTTTCCTTCATCTCGAGTGTCGACTCCCTAAGACATGTTTTTGAAAGGATTATAAAACGCTAGCAATTCTGCCGGAAGTACTTCACCCAGAGCGTCAAAATATCAGTAATTAGCGATTAGTCTGCTCAGCTTTTTCATCCTTAGCTTTCTCTCCTGACTATTCAATGTACAGAATGCCCTGTTTGGAGGGACTCCTCGACGTAGTTGAATGTGTCATGCTGATCTGATGAGTGGCAATTAGTGCGGCATATGCTACAATAATTTGTATTTGTTTTTTAATGTGATTTTCTCTAATCCTGAGAATCCACACAAAACTCCCTTGTATCTAATATAAGAGAGAAGGGAGGATAGTTGACTGGCTTTAGTTCTCATTGAAAACTATCTCATCACTGGGTCATTCTCAATGACCAGTTTTGACAACGAAATGACTTTTTCAAACTCATTAATAATTCATAAAGTCAACTACAAATCACTGCGTGTATACCTCATCACGTGCATGTGTTTGGATACCCAATGAAAAACTTGGATGAAAATCTTTAGAGATTTGGATACAATATCCAAATGTCCACTGATTCTAGGAAAATCAGTGGAAATTTGCATGTTGCATAGCCAGTAGTTTAGACTTTTGCCATTCATGTTTTCAATGCTTTCAGTCAACTCTTGAACATCCAAACCAATGTCTTCAGCTTTGAACACGCCGCCTGGCTCAATGGAGCACAACTTGTTTGCTCTTTGGACTTGCCATTCTCGAAAAATCTGTATCGCCCATTTGTTCTTGTAAATCGTAGATTTCGGAACAGAATTGATAATAGACGCGTTTTCCTCGTCAGAAGTTTTGGGAATCCGAAACCTTGAACTTGACTCATCCATCTCGCACAGTAAACTGAATTGATAAACTGTAATAAGTTGGCTAACTCCCAAATGGAACGTTCCAACGAAACCATTTTTATCACATTCTCTAGCTATTGTTTACATACAATAATCGGCAACTCGATTCAGAAGCTATACCAAAATCTCGTGCTTCATGTTTCATCAGGGGTTCCAAACACCTCGAAACAATAAAAGAACTCGGCCTGCGGCCTCGTACTTTCATCTGTTTCTCGGTGTTTGGAACCCCTGATGAAACACGAAGCACGCGTTTTTGATATATTACTTAAAATATATCATTAGTTCCAATGTGTCATATAGCTCAGCCATCCTAGGCTTATTTCTTTGGCAATATTAAGTGAAGTTAAGAATACAAGCTATAAGCGGTAACATTCGGACCAAAAGAAATATCTCGAAAACGTGTGATATGTTTCTGACTCTATACAACTTACCGGGACAGGTGGGTGATCCAGAGTCAACTGATTGGTGCAGGAATTCACAGGTGGTGAAGCGTGCCAGACCACGTATATTGGGTGGCATTTCAGGCTGGGAGAGACTGGAAAGCTTATGTCATGAAAAAGATGACTTGTTTTAGTTCAATGGCTATCAAAGAACATGGATTACTTGGTTACAATAACAGTACAAGGAGTATTAAAGTCTGAAGCGAAGAAAACCTTTGAAAAATGAGGGAAAATGGGGTAGGGGATCAAAGGAGCGCAATCACCTAAAGTCATTCGACTCGTCCTGTTTCTTTCTTTTATTCCTCTCAGTTGCGTCTTTTTAAATTGGAACTTTTTTTTTCTCTCAATCTGGCTTTAGGTAGCTTGTCGCGTAGTAAACTTCAATACTTGTAAATAACACTCCAGCGATATATTTCATTATAACTACATCATAGCTAACGCAGCCTTGTTGCCCTCGTTCACTTGATTTTAATGAATAAATTCCCATCAATTTTTCTGTTCCTCTTACATCACTTTCTTGCATTTCAAAATACGTAGACAGCCTGTTTCCCAAGTTGAAAATATAATTCCATGACATATAGAAACTCATTTCAAACGATGATTTTCTTCAGTCTTTGACTCTCATATCCCTAATACCTCCTGATACTAGAATTTTCCTTATTTACTCTCGTGTAGCGACTTGTCCTACAACCAACTGGAAAATTTACCTTCAAGAGTCTTACTTCGTAATCGGGTTATTCGAGAACTGTAAGTAAATGTTTCTTTCGCTTGATATAGGGCTGTAGATCATTTTTCTCACGTTTCATAACTCTATTCGTACAATTTTTATAAAAAAAAATAACTGTTTATTTCATAGCCATATCTCAGAAGGACTGGTTTAAACCAACTTGAATTATTCGAATGGCTAAAACCGATATTGATCGCGGTTTAAATTTTTCCCATCTAGAGCGATAACTTTTAACATATGTTTTAAAAACGCAACAGACAGGAAAAAAAGAGAGGTCACCTAGAGCAGAGGAGTGTTATTATTTGTTTTGTTTTGTTTTTCTCTTTTTATTGCGCCCATGTGGTTACTAGGACGGATACTTTGTTTATTGTTTGGCCATACGATAACCCTATTATAAACTGAGCCAGTTAAGTCTGTATCAGAGAGTTATGACCTCGTTTGTTCACACAGAAATCATCCCTGTGTACATTCTCTATAAGATCTCTATCTTCCAAGGTGATTCAACCTTGTAGAACACCCGCTCTGGTAAACAGAACAGAGTATAAACTGACAGCGCAATAAAGCTTTTTCAGGTTTCCATTTCACCTATAAATTACTTAAAGGTCATACAGTGCTAGTTGGTACAAGTTCTTAGCAACATGTAGCACTGTGCAGCTTTATTTTTTGATTCCTTTTCCATCGCTTTTCTGAGTTGAACGCCACGCCCTGTCAGAGGCAAGTATAAAGGCAATTTGAAACCTCAACATGGAAAAAATATCTATGATCATTTTCATATCTTAGTGAAGCAGATATGGTCGAAGAAAAGTCTAGGCTTCCCTTTTGTCTTTTTTGGCGAGCCCAGACATATAACAAATTATTTTATGGGGCTGATCCTTTTTGAATTGCAAAGGTCTTTACCTGACATTGATTCTGTCATTTTTAAGCAGACGGATACCTGGGGAGCGTTCCTTTCTCAGTTAGATAACAGAGAATTCAAACCACTAAGCAATTTATTTCCAGCTTGTCCAAATACTATTCTTCGGACGTTTCTCGCGCAAACGTCTTTTGTAAATGGAATCTAATCTATTTTGATTGGTCTGTTTCCATCACTAATCTGTTTAACCTCCTAATTACCAACTAATACAAAGAAATTAAGAAAAGTATTTAATATTCTTTTGGCATGTGTCATATAACGTGGCAATACATCAGTAAAAAGAGAGCTCTTTAAAACACAGAAGTAACTTAAGTAGTGATAAAAGTAGCTTGAAACTGTGTGCGGCAGATATTATCATGTTAAAAAAGGCAACATTTTCATCGTAAGGAAGCATTCTGAAAATGGATTCCCATCTGTCTCCTTTCTTTGGCAGGAGAAAAGCCATACAGACTGGGCTCGCAGTCTGGTCATTTATGCCTTAGTTTAAGGAAAATCTTTTCAAGAGCACTTATTAATTCCTGTTGTACGAAGCGTTCAGAAAGATGTCTGATGTTGTCACATTACTTGTTATCTTTTAAGACTGCAATAGCAGCATACAGGGAAATCAAACTGTCAGCCCAGTTGTTTTTAACTCTTGTATTTTCCTTCTTTCCAAATGAATGCAGTTTCCTGAACAACAACAACATAAAGAACTTGTCCTCTGACCAACTACCCCTAAGATATTGGTGGTCGAAACTCTTTCAAAACCTGTAAGTTCTTTGGCTTTGGATTCTTTCCCCATACTGGATCAGTAGTTCTACCAAATCTAAAGTTCTAAAATACATCTAGCAACATATCCTCCTCCGAGATACTGAGTGGAAAAATGAAAAGTTTTGCACTGCCAATTGTAGGATAATATGAGTAATTTTGGTTTGAATGTGCTGGTGATTCTTGAACCATAAAACTGTTGAAAAGGAATTGCGATGACTGCACTTGTGAAGTTGCGGTCGCCACATTGGGAAGGATTCATGACTTGGAACTGGCAGCAGGCGAAGCGTGCTCAGCGTAGCCTCATATTCCTAGAACTAAAGAATTTTAGTTGGTAAAACATGAAGTTGAGAAAAATGTGGTCATAACTTTGGAAAGAAAACTGTCTATCTTCACCGCGAAAGAGGGTAGTTTCCACCCTGTTACGCCTCAAAATGATCATGAGTGGGTTATTTGTTTAATGCTGATTGAAACGTTACTGGATTTTTGTGGCTCATTTAAAAAGCTATTAGATGTTAAATTTCCATAGTTGACTGCAAGTAAGTTATTTAAGTAGCTCTGCTCTGAGCCGCTTACGCAGTGACGCATCCGTCGCTTGAGTTTTAAAAATTGAACTCGTGGAGCGAGCACAGCACTTAAATAATGACTTTGCATCTGCATCTTTTTCTGAATATATATGTGGTCAGATTTCTAAACTATGGTCGAGTTTGTGGTATGAAAAGTGCAATTTTACGATGTATCAGTATTGATCATGATAAGAAGTTTCGCTCATTAAGTAATCACCAAGGATAAACAACTCCATAATAGCAAGCGCTATAAAAAGAGAAAAACCCAGCTCTCAGACGTACATAGTCAACGCCTGGTTAATATAATGGTTTTAAGTGGATCAAAAATATCTGCAAAGAATGAATTGTAAATTGATAATTGAGATTTTGAAACAGCTTTTACCGCTGAAGAAAGGCAGGTATTATAGTGCTAAAAGCATCTAAATCTTTTGATAGCAGGGCAAAAACAGTTCAAAAACAGTTAACGTTAGTGCCTTCAATTGATTTTGAAGGATTCTCAGAAAAACAAACAAACAAACAGGTTTTTACACGTTTCACCGAGCCTGGGACGTCACTCGTTTTTGCATTCATCTGGTTTTTAGTTATACATTTCAGCTTAAAAGCTTATTTCAAATCAGTTTGATTCTTTCACATTAGAGCGAATTCATAAAGAACTTTCGAAAAGTCCAGAAAGATTTAGATTCCTATTAGGAAAGTAAGAACGCAAGAACAAATTTCCTTAGGTTTCTCTTTTTGGCACCTTTGGAATAGCCAAAAGGATATCTCTTTCTCGATTTCTTTACTTAAAAAATAACTCAAAGTTACGTTTATAGTGCATCGTAATGCTATTGAGTCATCTTATGATATTAAGCTAGAGGTCCATGAGACCTTCGTCAGCTGTATTGTGGTAAACCACGGTTTCCTCGCAGTATTTATTGAAGATGTTTAGATTGTGGTATAACAGGTGTTTTCCCTTCCAGGGGATGTAATGCAATCTGATTCTTCTTCAATTACCAAAGAAAAAATTCGAGCTATAAAGTGAACAAGTTAGAGAAGACGAAAAAGAAAATGGTCGTAACAACAAAAGCTGTGAAATCAGCGCTATCCTTCGTTTAGTAGCAATCAATCACTTCTCCCTCTCCCACACCATTTCTTACTTCAAATCTCTTGGGCTACATAAATTTCCAAGTATACTACCCCGAGGCGAAAGTTGTTACACCGAAAGCATTCTTGTCCCAACTCGATGCCTGCCAAGGGCGATTTAAACCATCCGGTGTAAAGGTTGCGGAGGTTGACGAACAATAGGGCCATTGGCTGATCAACTTAATATATTTAAAATTTTCTCATTTATTATTGATAACTGTTGTTGACCGTCAAACCGTTCTCTGTAACATAGTTAGACTAGTTTGAAATTCACTTGAATCTTCCTTCTTTTTAAATCATCAATGGACGTTGCAACTAGTTCGTTTCGATTGCATTGTTGAGAAGTGCGCAGGCTTTTGTTCAAAAATCTTCATTCTTGTAACTTTCAATGTTAACTTTAGTCTGCAACCGCAGCCGATCTCTATTTTGTTTACATTTCTGGACAAGATCAAAAGATAATCGTACACTTTCATCTGAATAATCGAGACTGTCGAGAAAATAAAATAAGTTATCTTTTTAAACAGAACTCTAGACTTCAACAAACTGGAGACTCTTCCAAGTGATCTGTTCAAGAACTACAGGCTAAATGATCTGTAAGTTATTTGCTCTGAAGCTTAATATAGTTGACTGTCGCTGACATGGATCGATTCTCTTTCCTATATGGTCGTTCTTTTTATAACTGAATCTCACCCACGACCGAATCAAACTTTTTTTATTTTGTTTTTTAAAATCGGAACAAATACTAGCGAATAACTGCATTTGACAAACATCAAGCACTTGTATAAATTCTGTTGAACAACACAGTAAATAATTAGGGGGGATAAAGATATCTTTTCTTTTACTTTGGATGACATATCATTTAGACGTATGATAATTTATTCAAAAATAATTCCATGTTCACCGCCCTCAGGTTTAATCCCTTAATGTTCCTCTGTCCATCGAGAACAAGCCTTAGCCAAATAGTTGCGCATTTTGCAAGTTATAGTCAGTGCAAGGAGTGAAATTCTTTCTGATACTAATGGATATTTAACTTAAATGTGTTTTACAGGTGGCTGGGAAATAACAACTTAAAAAACTTATCTGAAGATCTCTTCGCTGGGCAATATTGGTTAAAATATTTGTGAGTAGCAATTATTTGGCACCTTTTCGAACAAACATTAGAGAAGTAATTCAGTTTTCTCTCTTTTGTTTCTGACGGGATAGCATATGTCAGCAGCGTGAACATGATCTCATTTGAAAACGTTTAGTTTTGAATCCAAAGTGTAATCATTCAAAAGCGTAACGTTTTCAGATTTAAGTAGGTCGTATGTGTGATGGTGGTACCGGGTAGTTACATGTTTTTGCGTGCGCATTTCTTGGTGCTTGTGCGGGTGTCCGGATTATAATGGTCATACAACACATTTATAAATATCTAAACGTGACCAGCACTACAGAATGAAAAACAATTCAGCATGAAAATCTCGAACAAGTTACACAGTCAGGTCTTTTGAAAGGCACAACACCGCTGTATCCTTCGGGCTCAAGTATCTTATTAAGAGTCGATGAAAAGAACAAACAAAGATGTTAAACACAATGGTTCTATCAATAAATTGTCGATGCTAATTTAGAGGGATTAGTGTGCGGTAGCACGTTACTTTCTAAGCATGCTCAAGACTACTTCATGTGGACAAAGAGGTTATTGGAAACGCTGTGTTATTTGATGAAAATCAGTTGTAGTGTAATTGATGATTAGAGTTAAAAGGTAAGAACCGAATAGTACCTTTTGAAAAACCTGTTTTAAAATCCCCGGTGCCCTCTTGGAAAATAAACCGCGCAAACACCATAGCGAGGCTGACGGTGACCCGCAGAACATAAACAAAGGAATCAGGGCTCTTTTCGAGAGAATGTTTTCCACGTTTTCCCTTTAACACGTACTAAACAGTGATCGTATTCAAAGGCGAAAAAACTGCAAAGATGTCCCGAAACTAAAAGCGAATGATGTAATGAAAATTTTGCGGTCTAATACAAACTCAAACTAAAAAACCACGCCGAAAATGGGGATAGTGCTTATGATGTGGATATTCTAAGTACAATAAAATAACCAGATAGTCTCTGTGCTAAGTTTGAAGCATCTTTAATCTAACTAGATCTTTTGTTTTCGTTATCTATATGTAGGCGGTTGAGTGGTAATCGGATAGAAAAGCTGCCTCGAAACATTCTTCAAGAAATGTACGCCTTGGAGGAAGTGTAAGTGTAAATTTGTGATTTCTTTTTAAAAATTATTCCTCAAAGTTAAACATTCCTTTCCTCTGCATTGCATTTGTAAGTGATCGATCGCTCTCAAGTCGTTCAAAATATGGTTTAAAAACCTCTCGTACTTGATTTATCGATGGGTAGTAGTCCAGTAGTTAACCAGTCGGTTACGGAGTTTGATCAGTTTTGTGTGAGTAGTTAATAAACAGGACGTTCCAAAATTATAGAACTGCACGATGAAGTTCTACTTTCGTTGCAGACAAATAACGTACCGATCTCCAAAACGAAAAGTTGCACTTTCTTTGTACATATTGAAAGGAGACTTTAAAAATTCAAATCGTAAATTTTAACAGAACATTTTTTATGGGTCACGTGACATTGGGCGTGTCCAGATGACTTCACCAGCGAGCCTGCACTCACTTCCTTGAAGAACTGTCCGAAGCTAGTCCAATAACAAAAAAATTACCTCGAGTTATGGCCAACGGAATCCGTCTTCTCCTTGATTGACAAGCAAACATTTTGTTTAATGCTTACATCTTTCCTCGCTAATATGAAAAAAAAAAAAATACTACGCAACTCGCAAATCATCCGTCTACCTTACAAGTTTGTTAAACAATATTTAATATAGCGGTTAAACCATCGAATAAGATGCATTTATTTATTTAGATTTTTTTTAGAGAGGAAGGCTTAAGTATAAAATCATGAGCTGGTAGTAAAATTTAGACACTGCTGTGAACACCTTTTTTCAACTTCATCCTAATATCTCTTACTTAAATTTTTTTTTTAATAAATGAGCGCGATTTTTGTTGTTAATACAACAATTACTGGAACTGATTAAAGAACTGCATCTGCCTAGATTCTATCAGATAAGAACTTTGGCCCCAAAAAAATTAATCCAAGACAGAAATGACAGGAATCCGCATAGCCATTGGAAATCTAGTTTGTTAAATGAATTTACGTTTGTTTGTTTATTTTTTTTCCTACCCGGAAATTATCCCAATCTCCAAACACGTTTTTTTAGGGACTTGTCCTACAATCAGTTGCAGAGTTTGCCTCGAGAGATACTAAGCAGTAATACCAAACTGAAAGTACTGTAAGTAGAACTTTTTTTTGTACAAAAAAAAAAGAAAGACCCTTATAGGTCAGTGTGGCCATTCTTAGATGATGGTCCAAACTAGTTGAGAATATCGCTTATTTCTGCCTTTCTCGAACTGAGTTTGCTCGTTTGGAAATTATGGAGTGTTATTTAAACAATAGAGTGTTTCTGTCGAGGAACTATCAGCTGATAGTTGCCCCGCGGAGATTTGATGTTCTTAAAACAAATATGCTAGTTTTAAGAACATCAAATTTCCAAGGGGCAACTATCAGACCGATAGTTCCGAGACATAAACACTCTATTGCTTTTATTCTTCACCACTAAAATTTCTTTCGCACCTACAGCTTGTCACAAATGTCAATAATTCGCAACCGTACATTGGCTAAATAATACGTTATACCTGTCAGAATTGAAAAGTCACTGTTTTTCCGATCTGCCTAACTTCGCGGCCGTCAAACTATTGTGAACTTTTCACGGATGAGTACTATCAATCCAGGTATTTTCCGCGGACGGGCACCATCCATCCGGGTATTTTTCGCGGGCGGGCACTATGGGCTGATAGTGTCTCTCCACGGATGAACACTATCGCGTCAAGTGATCGATTTAAACCAACAAGAACCGGAGAAAATTTAGTGGTGAACTATAATTAGAGATAGATGGCATAACATAATGAAGTGTCTCCCAGCCATTATTGTCTCAACAGAAGGTCTCTTTGCCTTAAGCGTGGAATAAATATGTTCTTTGGGTACAGTTGCTGCATACTGGAGATTCTTGATCATAATTGATATATTTAGAGACACACAAAGAGCTTTTCATATCCTGATTTGGGAAAAAATTACTTGTATTGTATAATTAGCTAGCCGATTTGGCTCGCATTACAGAAACGTTAGGTAGCGGGAATTTCCCATCTTCCAAGTAGAATGTACGTTCTTAAATGTTAGCTTACTATTTGCCTCAAAGGGATTTGTCAAACAACAAAATTCAGCGTCTTCCCGAAGATGTTTTTGGCAACCTTCCTCAGTTAAAAAGGCTGTAAGTGGCATTTTTTACACCTTTACAGCAAGTGAAACCATACATTTTATTTTAGAGATTTTAGTAAGCCTTTGCTTTGTGGCCATTCCAAATAAAATGCTATTACAATAAACACATCAAAGTAAACTGCTGCATGCGCTTCATTAGCTCCAGTATATAACATAGTGAAGAGAGGTCGAAACCTCTCCGCGTTCTGGTATACAGTGCTGACTTTAGTGGAATTGGTCACCATCAGCGGTGAGAAGAAAATATAGATTAACAAAGTGAGATTGACTGTCTCTTGTGACTTTTTTTTTTTTTTCGCAAAGTGATCAGGGAAGCTTTAATATATTACAGCCCAACTACCACAAGATTGACTTGCGATATGAGCAACTCTTCGAATTCATAGTTTCAATGTACCAATACAGAGAAGCGAATTCATGTCATGATATGCAAACGACCCTTTAAACAGCGGAAATACAAATGGCAGCACTTTTTTTCACATTCTCAAGTCCAGGAATAGAAGGTTTAGCGACTCAGCTAAGATGTATTACCTTGAAAATAAGCAGTTAAGTTTTATTGTCAGTTCACGAGGTCCCTTTTGTGATAAAAAAAAAAAACTCTCCGAGAGTCTCAAATACCAACGCAGTTAATTTAGATACAATGAATATATGAAGATCATATATTTTGAACTGCGGTATTAGATACGTATGATGCACGATCCTCGCAGTAGATAGCGCTATTTAAGCAATAGCGAAAATCATCTACTGCGAGGTTCGTGCATCATACGTATCTAACACAGCAGTTCAAAATATATGATCTTCATATATTCATTGTATCTCATTGATCACTTTCACGGGTTTATTACGAATCAACTTAACGGCCTGCTCCCAGTTGGCTTGTTAGCTCAATTGGTGGAGCGCTGCACTAGTATCGCAGAGGTCAGTGGTTCGAGTCCCGTACAGGCCTGATTTTTTTTTTCGGGTCTGATTTTCGCTATTGCTTAAATAGCGCTATCTACTGCGAGGATCGTGCATCATACGTATCTAATACCGCAGTTCAAAATATATGATCTTCATATATTCATTGTATCTCATTGATCACTTTCACGGGTTTATTACGAATCAACTTGACGGCCTACTCCCAGTTGGGTTCTTAGCTCAATTGGTGGAGCGCTGCACTAGTATCGCAGAGGTCAGTGGTTCGAGTCCCGTACAGGCCTGATTTTTTTCAGGTCTGATTTTCGCTATTGCTTAAATAGCGCTATCCACTGCGAGGATCGTGCATCATACGCAGTTAACTTACTTTTCAATTTTTTTTATTCCAATTTGTTTTTTTTTCTTTTTAAGCTTTCTCTCTAATAACAAACTTCAGCGTTTGCCAAAGTTCAAAAACCTCTCCGAGATAGAAACATTGTAAGTGATTCGTGTTCGTAATGAAAACTTCTTCAGTATTTGTCTTGTTTTATGAGCCTTACTAAAAAGAGAGCTTTAGCGAGAAACAGAGGATCGGTGTGTCTATCCATTGTTTCTTTGATATTCTCATGACCTAATAAACAGCCGGTCTAAGGATTTTAATGGAAAAAATTACTTTTTAAAATAGATGCAGAAAGTAAGAATCATTAACTATCATCTTTCTTAATTAAAATAACGCAACATAAGGAGGATATTACATGGCCGCGCGAAGATACGAAATTTCCCTTCGAGTTTTGAAAACTACTTTTCGGCACGAGACAATAAATTTCGTATTTTTAAGTGGCCATGTAATATGCTATTTATCACATAATCACCAATAAAAATCCTAATCATTTCGCTTTGGCTGCAAAAAGGTGCAATTTATAATGGAACTTTAGAATCGGCGATATTTTTTCTTGGAAAGATAACTTCAGGTTACTTTCACTGTGCGCGAAAGCTCGCAAGGTATTTCATTAGTGTTTATACACCAAAATATAATACCACACACTTTTTTATTGACGCCTCCCCATGAGGCTATAAGCGATATATGATAATGATAATGATGCTGAAAATCGTACCAAAGAAAAAACAGCGCGGTTAATCAAGTGGGTTAATAGTTATCACAAAAAATTTGAGTTCATTGCTATTCAAAATCTCTTGGAAAAAACGTCTACCAGATAGTAAGGATTCATCTCAAAATCTGAATTTAACGTGGAATGTTAGGGCCTGTTTACATGAGTGAGGGTGCCCCTACATAGTAGGGTTACCCTAGCTAGTAGGGTGACCCTTCTCTATTGTAATTATACTGCGTGTTTACATGTGAGGTAGGATGACCCTAGGGGTAGGGTTACTCTACCTGAGAGGTAGGGTGACCCTACTGTGTAGGGACGAGTTTTGCCGCCATTAGCCCATGTAAACGCAAAACCTAGGGCTATCCCTAGGGGTAGAGCTATGTCCAGTCATACCGCTGACACACAGCGCAAGCATCTCAGCGAAACAAAATGGCGGACAGTGGAACAGCATCCACAGCTAGTGTTAGCTACAAAACAGGTGAAATGTTATATTGGGCTGAAATGTGCTGGCTAGCCAGTTGTAAACGCTGTCTTTCAGCCATTAGAGATATCAACAACAAAGCACAAAGTTGAAAAGAAGGAACTAAAGAAGCGAGTGCCGTAAGAATCGAATTAACCGCCAAAACTTTATCTCCCGCCGTCATTTTGATTGTTTTCCTTGCTGGGTGACCTGGCTATAGTGTCAGCCCTCGCCCCTAGGGTTTCAAATTACCATGTAAACGCTCGGTATCTTCAACCCTACCAAGTAGGGTAACCCTATCCCCTAGGGGCACCCTCTTCCCATGTAAACAGAGCCTTAATCAGGACACAAAGTCTATAATTTTCAGGTTTTTTCAAGGAACAAGGGCTGTTCAAAAGCTTCGAAATCCGTATTTCAATAAGAAATTTAAATCAACCTCGTTCCCAGGGTCTTTTCCCTTTGTTGGTGGGTGGAGCTGGGGGTGGGGCGGGAAAAGGCCCTGGGATCGGCCGGTCACATGATCTCAAAACACCCAAAAATCTTGGGTGTACTGAATTCATATATTAACAGAAATATTCAAGATGGTGGTCCCGCCGAGTGCAGAAGAGTTTTTGTCAGTCCTTCGCCGAGTCGGATTTTCTTTGAATATAGGTAATTTTCCATCATTGAATTTAAAACCTCTTCAAATGAAGTGTTTTGAATATGTGCTGAAAGGCCAGGATGTTATCGGAGTCCTACCTACTGGATTTGGCAAGTCGATTCTTTTTCACCTTCTACCGAATTTCTTTCCTGTCAAGACAACCAAGAACATAGTTATTGTAGTATGCCCTTTGAATTCCATCATTGAAGACCAGTTGAAAGTTTTAAAAGCTCGGAGGATAACCGCTGATGTGTTACAGGTACCTGTAAACGCGAAAGAAACGGCCGAGAACTTGTTCGGAAATGAACAAGAAACAAGCGAGCATGTGGCCGTGATCACAACAAAGTTTCCTCAGGATGTAGTGAACGGCAACACTTCGATCGTATTCGCCCATCCAGAGACTCTATTAAGTAAGGAAGGGCGAGAATTGATGGGAAGCAAAGTCTTTCAAGACAATGTTGTGGCCTGTGTTGTTGATGAAGCACACTGCGTTGAATTATGGTAAGTGCCTAAATTTATTAATTTCTTGTTTGTTCATTTCATATTTGTTTCAGAGAGTAAATTATCTATATAAGCTTATGTCTCGGAAAACTAATTAAAGCACGGTTGCAGCACTGACTTGTATTTACGGTGAAATTCTGCTGTATTCTCTATTTATAGAGTATGATAGATTTTTCTCTAGGAACTAATTCATCTATGATTCCTGTGACGTTTACACCGCTCACTGATCTATATTTATTTGCCAGTACAAGGAAACAAGATTAATTGTCTATGGTTTTATTCTGGCATGCAGTTTTCCAAATTCTTGATGCATTGCTTTGTGATTTAGAAGTGGAATGTTCACCTTTGTCTCCATGCCCCTACAACTGAACTATTCTTAGTTGAACAATTACAAAGAAGGTGCCAACAGGGAAGAACCTAAGCTCTATATTAAGTTGACCCCCAAACCTAAAATAACCTGTAAATAAGGAGATAAAGCCATTTGCTAAAAGATAAATTCAAGATAAAATAAATATACCAGTATACACAGTATACTTTTTAGTTATTAATAGACATCCATCCATATGAGGGAGCTATTATGAAATACAAAAGATACTTCTACAGAAACATGTTAACTCAAAAGAAAACGTTATAGATATAGATATATATATTACAGGGTTTACTTTTCTTTTTCAGGGGTGAAGAATTTAGAAAGGACTTCAAAGATCTTTCGGTGTTGAAGGCCTTTTTTCCTAATGTACCCACAATGGCTCTAACAGCAACAGCACCACCTCATTTATTGAGGGGCTTGAAGCGAAGTCTGTGTTTAAAAGATGAGTGCAAAATTGTTGCACAAAACCCCAACCGGGTAAACATATATCTGAATAAGAAATTGCGATGGAGTAACCACCATGGGGATGAAAGTTATGATCAAATCCTTGGGCCAATTGCCAATCAACTAGCAATTCAAAGAGAAAACTATCCCATGACAATTGTCTACTTAAAATTGAAATATTGTGGATATGCTTATGGATTATTTGAAAGAATATTGGGAGACAAGCAGTATGTTGGAGAAACTTCAGAACCCACTGCAAGACTGTTTGCTCAATTTCATGCCCCCCAAACAAGTCGCATGAAGAAAGATATTTTGTCAGAAATAAAGAAAGAAAATTCGAGGGTGAGGGTGCTCTTTGCAACATCAGCACTTGGCATGGGGGTTCATGCTCCTTATGTGCTGAACATTATTCACATAACACCACCAAGTAGCCTTGAAGCATACATGCAAGAAATTGGTCGGGCCGGTCGCACAGGACTTTCATCGTGTGCTACACTCTACTACAATAATTCTGATATTGGAAATAATATGAAACATGTAGAAGAATCAATGAAAACTTACTGCAAATCACAAGACACCTGTCAGAGGAAACTTCTTCTAGATTACTTTGGATTCTCTTGTGTTCAGCAAGATAACTGTTGCTGTATATGTGATGGAAAGTTCAAAATAACTGAGGAGGATGTACCTCATGTTGTTAAAAGCAAGGTGAGATTACTGCCCAACAATAACAGTGTTATCCTTGAAAGATTAATCAGGGGTGCAATTTCTGCCCAAGAGTCCCAAGCAGCATCAGAGAGTTCCATGCTATTTGACATTTCTGTAGATAACAATCTGGTTACAAAAGTTATGGAGGGAGTGGAGTATATTGAATCAGAAACAGACCTATTGAAGACCTTTGGTATCTGGGATGAAATCTGTTCCTCTCAGATCTTTTCGCTAATATGCAAGCACACTACTCTGTGTAGAACTGTAATGAACTCTGATGATGATTAGAACATCAGTACTTATTATAAAGACTGCAAACTACTACAAGGTATCTTGATTCAAACCAAAATCAATATTGATATTGATTATATCTGTTGTTTCTACAATACCGATCAGTTTGTTTACCTTTGTTTCCTTTTTGCTATGTCTGAGCACAATAATGTGGTGAGAAAGTCAACTTAAATTGTAAATACTGTGGGCAACTCTAAATAGATCTTGATTCACACACCAAAAGTCACTTTTGATATTAATTATCTCTGTTGCTACCATGGTACTGATCAGATTGTTTACCTTTTAAAGTTTGTTAGTACACAAACTTCACAAGGATCTGTGAACCCCATATTACATGTACTAATGTTGGAAATCTGCTGAGATTTTGTAGTAGGTCATTGGAAATAAGCACACACACTGTCCTTACCAACCAGCCATCAATGACAATTGGATGAGTCTGCTGATAAGTACCCCACATATTTTCCTTATAAACAGGACCTTGTCACATTGTAAAAGCGAAAATAATTTCTTATTTACCAAGATAAATTTCTTATTTTCTAAGATAAGATTTCTTATTTACCACGATACTTGCAGATTTTGCTAAATGTTTACCATATTGAACTCATAAGCTACAAGTAAACAAGGTACAATTCACACAATTAATAGGACATATTAATGGATTAAATCTGCTGTTATGTTGGTCCTAGAGAAAGGAAACACCCTAGTTTTATTTGTTCTAAGTTGACTGCAATAAATTTTTCAGTTTCCCAAAATAATTGATTATATATCAAGCATGATCAACTGCCACATCACTTTAAGTCTTATCAGTTTTTGATTATGATCCATGAATAGCACAACACTACACAGTACTAGTAGTGTTATTGCTATTATTTCAGGTTATTGGCTATCCTCATAAAAGCCATAACATCTCAGCTGAAATTTAATGGCTCACTTGTCTTTAATAAAAATTCAGGATCCCAGAGATGTTAAGTAAGGCATTACTACTTGTATTTTGCTAAATTCAGAGATTCAGCTGTTTTAACTAAAAGTCAGTGTCTTACGGTATATATATTTCATTCAACGATATAATTATAGAACTAGCTTGGTGAGCAGGCAAGATGGCACTTTCTAACCCACTTGTGATTAACTGCTGTGTCCTGTACGAAACTTCCTTAAAAGCCATGTAATAAATCCAAAATTGACCTAGCCTGTTCTTTCAAGATGGCTGGATACTGGAAATCTGTTTATGGAGCTTTACTCCATCTCAGTCCATAAACATGCAAAAAAAAGACAAAAAAAGAAAGTGGCTAATACCCAGCCATCACGACCTTGCACTTGGTCAGTAACCCATAAATATCGATCTCAGCAGAAATTCAGTGGCTCACTAGTCTTAACTGAAAGATAAGGGTCTAAGAGAGGTCAGTTACGTCATTACTACTTGTATTGTGCAGAATTTGGCGATTCAATAGTCAGTGAATAACTACAATCATCCTCAGTAGTATCTAGGTTGATAATTCTCCCATGTGTTTGGCCAGCCACTGATGATAGTCAACAATGTTCAAATACCTTAAGGGAGACCTTTTAATGTCAGGGAAGCTGTCATGACTTCTTCCAGGCACATGATTAAAAGGATTCAAATGCAATAGGTCATTCACCATTTCTTTCTCATCATTAAGTGAGTTGCACATTGTATGTTGCACAGATGTCTTATGGATGCCCACAGATGAGTCAAACTGCTCTACAATCTGATGGATGCCAGTAGTTGCTTTACAGACTTTGCTAATTGAGTTTAGACTCTTGTTTGGTCCCTGCCTTTGGACAATGTGTTTACTGCATCTATTTGAAATTTCTTGGGCCAAATCATCTTCAATATTCTTTCCGGCACCACCCCTCCAGTTAACAAAAAATCCCCATTTGAACTGTTCAGATAAGCGTGGGGTTAGCAGGCACTCAATCTGAGCTATACTCACAAACATTTCAATAGCATATTTGCTGTAAGCCCCCATAGACTTGAAAACTGACAGCAAAAGTTTTTGGTTGATGAGATTTCTGTTGCCATCTCCCTCCCCTGCAGTGTCCTTCATCTGCATGACAAGAGTAGCCAGGAAAATACAACAAAGGGCATAATTTCTTATATAATCATCTTCATCGTCACAGTCATTGACATCTACTTTCTGTAATAGGAACTTGTCAGTGAACTTTCCAAAAGCATCATCAAAGTACTTCTTCTTGTTTTCTGAGCTCTTATGTGCAATGTTTTCTGGGAATTTATGTGCTGAGGGAGTGTCCTCTAGGTCTGACATCCCAAAAAAGTTCAGGGCAGCTGTTATGATGTAAGCTTTCCCCACGCTGAGGAACAACTCTTCACTTCCTTCATAGGAGTCAAGAACTTTGGATGGGGTAGCATTCCTCCTATTGTACTTCTCTCTGAAGTACTTTAAGGTGCCAACTTGATTCACAGACTCAGCTTTGTGAAGAAACGAGTAAGAATACTGCAGAAGGGATGCTTTTGTATGCCACATTACTGGTTTAAAAGGTGAGCAATGTTCAAAACGATCAGCTGCTGTGTGAGAACCAGATAGCAGATCTTTGGCACCTGCAAATCTGACCCGAGTGAGCTGATCACCTGCAAATGTAATCTTCATCTCCCTCATTGCATCATCATGGGTGTCTGGTTGGTGCGCATTTGTCTGTCCAGATGCTGCAGGCCCGTCGGGAATCAGTGGATTGTCAGTGTGTGGCAGTTCATCTAGCAACCCTGCTTGAACATAGATTTCAGCAATCCACTTTTCATAAGTTCTTAATATGTGAACACAATCATCATACTTTGCTTCATTTGCATTGATGATTGGCAAACTTACTATGGTAGACTTCTGTGACATTTGCTGGCTGTACTCATGAGGAATGTGATCTGGTATAACAGATTTCAAAAACTTAAATTTGGGAAAAAACTCAAGAACAATTCTACCAAAAATAATTGTGGCACATTCTGCATAACGTTTCCATTCAGGAACATTCAAGGAAAAATTATATCGAGGGAAATCTTTGATGTTTCCTTTAGGGTTGTCATTAGGCAAGTGATTGAAGTTAATTCGGTTCTCAATCAAGTTACTGGCAAATAAGTGTAGATCCTCATTCTGAATTTCCTTTCTCATGTGCCCTTTCAAAATTTTCAGGTCCCAGTTGTCACCAGTGCCTCGGAACACACTACCTCTCTTTACTTGCTGAACCACTTTGTCTGAAAAATGACCCCCTAAGAGCTTCAGCAGGGTGTCCCTTCTCCCAGATGATAGGCACACACCAAGTTTGTTCAGTCGTTCTTGAAGCTAGGGATTACAAGGGAATCAGAAATTAACAGCAAATTAACTACACATGCACATGCAGTAACCTCCTGTTTCACAACTTTATAATATAAGCCAAGAAATTTCGGAGTTTTGATTGGTTGATAATGGCCCTATTTTCGCGTAATAGTGGTAAAACAGAATAAAAATGGATGGTATAACAAGGTTACCATGACAACCTTTTACTTTGCCTTTTCCTTTTGGCCTGTGTTTGTTTTTTCAACCGTAGCGAAATAAAGGACTCGTGTGCGTTTCCGAAAATTTCTCGGCTTCTGTTATAAAGAAATAATAGCATGACTTGTAGTGGTATTTGGCAATAATACCGGCTCGTAATATTTCAAAATTATCCAAATACCACTCACCGCTTCGCGGCTCGTGGTATTTCGGTCAATTTTGAAATATTAATCGCGGTATTATTGCCAAATACCACTACAAGTCATGCAATTACCTATACTTATCCTATCACTCACAATATATTTCTGAATGGATCTTTCAATTAGAATCACAATCACAACCTAACACAAAACTACCTCACAAGGATCAAATTTCTGCAGAGCTTTATATAATTAAGAGGATAAAATGCAGATTGTATTCAATGCATGATTGCACTGGTGAATAATAAATACTACAGTGCGACTAAAGCAGTTGATTAAGGATAACAATCCAATGTTATATATATCTTTAGCTAAGAATTACCTTTTTGGTACATCCACCTTCATTGATGAGAACTGTATTCACACGTTTCACCAGGTTGAGTTCGTGCCATCTCTCGTTCATGAGGATCGAGTACAGAAAACTGTACTTTACTTGAAGCTCACGCTTTGTGTCTGAGACGGACTTCTCTTTGCCAGACACTGCGTTCATAATCTCGACAAGATAAGGGTGGTTCGTCTTCAATTCGACCCAAATTTTATTGAAATCGAAACTGTTCATGCTCTCAAATTCATTTCCATATAAAACGGAACCTTGCGAACGTTTGCACAGCTTTGCACACGACGTTTTCAACTCCTCACTGCTGGTCTTTTTTAACTCGTCCACAACACTTGGACAGTAATCTTTCAAGATAGCCGTCAACACAGTTGCATCCCTGTTACTGACAGCTTGTAGAATCATTTTCTGCTGTCTTTCAGTCAATAACGATTGAGCTTCTAATGAGGTGCAATCATTATCTCCGATTGATTTAGGCCTTAGAACAGATTGCCGAGTTAAAAAAAATGGCTGCCCTTCAGACCTTGGTGTTGTTAGCCTCGACGACTGATCCACCGAAGTGGCTGCACAATCATGTCCTGTAGACGTGGCAATAACACTAGCATCTTGGGGAGTTGAGAAAGACGGCTGTTTTGCAAAAATTGATGTTGTTCGCTTCGCCTGATCAATAGAAGTTATTTTGAAGCTATCTCCTGATGATATAGGCGTTAAAACAGTCGCAACTTGGGGAGTTGAGAAGGAAAGCTGCTTTGCAGATTTTTTTGGTGTGATTCGCTTCGACAGCTCATCTGCTGAGGTGACGCATGAGCTTTCGCATGGCAAATTCTTTGATACACGTTTCGACGGCTGAAGCGAAGAAGGTGAAAGTTGTACACATCTCTTTACAGCATATTCAGAACTTTGATCGGACGACATATTGTCCATGGATTGAGCTCTCTGAATAAACTGTTCCATCTTGTTTACGAATGTAACGCAACTCCGACATGCGATCTTTGATCTCGTATCGTCCTCAAAAATAGTTATACCACAGGTTTTATGGACTTTTGCACACAGATCTTTTGATGAACCAGCTTTGCTAAATATTCGAAGCATATGACGACTCTCGCGAGAATCACCGCAGAGTCTGCGAACCGGATTTCTAGAAGAAATCTTTGTTGGTGTAGGCATACTTTCCGCCATTATGACTTCGGAATAATGCATAAATTATATTTTATGACCAAGGTTCACATAAATTATTTAAATCAATCAACCAATCAAAATGTTGATCTGACCGGCCGATGCCAGGGCCTTTTCCCGCCCCACCCCCAACTAAGGGAAAAGGCCCTGGGAACGAGGTTGAATTTAAATAGGAGCTTTTGCTCGATCGCAAAATTAACTAATCACAGCTAGTTGACATCGGCTTAACGACGATGTGCAGCCCGGGTATATACCGTTGTTAAGCCATTGTTTAACCCGCAGTCAGACCAATCGATGCGGTGTGATCAAAATTTTTTCGTCTCGGTGAAAGCAGTCTGGTGATTCTCTTAATGAAGGGTTGGACAACTTTGATGAACAGTAAAACAGTTTGCTGAAGAACAAGGCACGAATAATTTAAAAGGAGAACGTTTATATGAATTGAATAAATGATACGAATGATCTCAGCCAGATCCGACGATGAACGTTTCTTAGCCCAAGTAATTATTTAAAACTATCTTTACATTTAAATAGTGATACAGAGCGTCTAATGCATTTCATTTATCGCGTAGATACATGGAGAAAAACAGCCTCGTAACCCTGTCACCGGATAAGTTCCAAGGCCTGTCCAAATTAAAAGACCTGTAAGTAAACCTACCAATATTATATGAACGAGATGGCGGACGGAAATTATACCTAACTGCACTAGTAAAACTTCTTGACCTTACATGAGATATCTGATCGTCTGTAATCAGTGTTAATTAGCGGCTGTCGTATTATTTGGTTCATTTAAATCTTCTGTTAGGGGATGTGCGATTGCGAAAAAAAAGAACACGTACTTGAGGAATAAGTAACTCTAAATTGTAAGTTAAATTGTATCTGCGGTAGCGTGACACAAAAAGTGAGCAGACTTATTCCTTCACCCACTTCTGCTTAAAGTTTCGTTGAATTACTCAAACTAGTGTGCCTTGGCTGGCTTAGATTCCGAAACCTTGGAAGTTACCAGAGTCTCGTATGACGTTGCTCGAGTTTGAAGTTGCTATTACATCCAAGATAGCAACTGCCAACTCTGATCTCATTGGCATGATGTCAGAAGACAGAAAAAAAAGACAATTATTAAAAGGATGTAGCAATTCTTTACCATATATGAATCAGCGCGTACTCATACTCGGATTAAGCGAGGCAACCGCTAACTGCCATTAACGAATTTTTTTAAGTAGTCCTAAGCACTGAGTGAATTATTTTCAATCTTCTTTTTGGTGTCACATATTTTATAAAGATATTTTTGTAATAAGACATGGAAGAGTCGATAAAGCTATTAAAAGGCTTTTTTGCAATGGAGGTTTGCTTCTAGAGTTTTCTGTACTTTAAGTAATAATGATCTGTCTTCTTTGTCGTTCAAGGGCTGTTTATGAGAACAATATTCAGTATCTACCGCGTGGAGTTTTTAAAGGTTTAACAAACATGCAGTCCATGTAAGTCTCTGTTTCTCATTATCATTTTTGATCGACGCTAGTGAAGCACTGCAAACCTGGGGTCTTGTGAAAGTGCAGTCGCCTACATGTTCTGCATCTCCGTCATTTGAGTAGGTTGTGTCAAAAGTTACACACGAGTGACCACGATTGACAGCGAATGACCACAATTGAACACTAACAACCATGGGTGACCAAGAACTTATATATTTGGCTGACATTATAATCTCATTATCATCAGGTGACCTCATCCAAAAACTTATGATTTCAACGTAGATAATCCATTCACGAAGACTGACATATGCAAACAATGTATCACTTCCTTCATTAAAAGCGTGGTTCCCAAAGCTACTTCGCTTTTAAAAATTGTTACGCAATGGGCCCGTTTCCGCCCAGAATCCTAAGACAGAAGGAAGGAAGTTAGGGAAATGAATGGAAAGAAAACAAGCAATAAATACCAAAAATATGTTACAATATAAAATAAAAGATGAAAACAAAACACAAAAACGGCAAAGATGAAAAGTTGACGGAGAAGAGTGACGAGTGATTGAAACCGCATACTCGTAGTTACTCGTGGTCACCGTGGTCACTTGTGGTTACTTATGGTCACTAGTGGTCAATCATGATCGCTCGGGGTTATTCGAGGTCATTCATGGTCACTCGTGGTCATTCGCTGTTGCTCGTGCTCTCTCACAATCACTTATCATGCTTTTTTTAAAATCTAAATCAATGTTTTCATGTTTGTCATTAACGAGTTACCCTTTCATTCTATCGTCATTTTACAGGAGCTTTTATTCCAACAAAATCCGTACAGTGAGCAACGAGCAATTTAAAGATATCGCGCCAAGTATTCGATTCCTGTGAGTATGAACAAACTACTATTATTCAAGGTGTACGCGTGATTAAGTTTCACGGAGATTTAATTACAAATTCAAGGAAGAAAATGCCCATAACTCTCGGATTAGCGTCCCTTCTCCATCTTTGCGGAAAAGTAATCCAGTCAGCCTAATCATGCAAGTTGAGAATTGCGTTGTTCGAGTTGCCCATAGATACCTCTACAAGTGTAAAACTAAGGATGGGCTTTGCATATTAATGCACCGTTTATACCATTATTCACACACGAGTTTTCAATATAATCCTAAAACCAATCAGATCCGGCCACCGAGAACTTTTAGGAAAACTGAATTAGGGCTTCCTTTCAATTAAACGTCCCCTCTCAAGTAGATTGCAGTTGTAACATTGCATGGATACACATTTCGAGATATTAGGCATGTTTTACGTACTCAGTAACGAATTATTCTTATTCAGATAAGTGCGACTATGTTGGGAAGGGGGTCTTGGTTGGTTACTCTCTCGTCTTCTAAAATGCCCATTTTTCCTATTACTTAGGGTCCTAACTGAATGGTTAACGACGAAATTGAAACCACATTGTTCATTGACAATGGTATACCATTCCATTCCTTCCAGCCCCCTAAATCTTAGGGAGTCTCATAAGGTGTTAAGTGCGAATGTTTGAATTGACCGAGTTAAAACCGAAAAATGTGGCACATGATCGAACAATTGAAAACCTTCAAATTTTGCCCAGAGATAATTTACGGTGAATTCAGAATCGTGGTAAGGATATTTTTTCCCCAGACTTGCTTCTTTATCCGATCCTAGAAAATTCACGAAAACTGAAACGAGCGTCCGTAGCCGTAAAATGGCGGAAATCAGTGCCCAGAAAAGAGGCAAATGAACTTTGCTCGTGAAAAGCACAAAAGAGAGCAAGCTCGTATCAGTTTGACAAATTTTTATAAGAGCGATTGAGGTATGGCTTAAGTCTAAAACGGGACCGTTTCATTTAATTTTGACATCACGGAACGCTTTTAAATTTACCGATATTTCAAACTCCAAATATCGCATTTTGTAACATATGCGGTATAACTCAGAATCGATTCAGGTTAAGCTCATGATAAGTGGAAATAGTGCTGTTTTTGAGGATATAAAAATTAATTTGGGGCTTTTCATTTCCGCACGGAAAAACCAGGTTGAACTTTGTGAAAATCGCAACATCGTCATTTACGTCACGACATAATCTAATTAGGCACCCCGTGGTTAAATCCGGAATTCAAGCACATTTTAGAAGTTAGCACCGTGGTCGATCAGGAGATCAATACAGTAAGCTAGCCTTGCATAGCTAACCACGGCCGACTGCCGGTTTTTATCTCTGCTTTCGTTTCAAATTCTCATCCATTTCCCCTGGCAGAAAAGTTTACAATAACACATTCCTTACGCGAGCGGAAGGTGTCTGTTTTTCTTTGGGTATTCGAACACCTATAAGTCCTAAGAAAGTTCTGGGGTAAACTTGAGCCTCATTGTGGACTTAAAAGAGGACAATCCAATCATTTATAACGGCAGGTTAAATTTTCTCTGCCGAATACGTTGAAGACGGGAAGCAATCTGTGTGTAGATGTCACGTACTCACGCATTTGTCACGCAAAGCTGAAATTATTTCAACGTTTCGAGCGTTGGCCCTTCGTCGGAGCGAAGGGCTAACGCTCGAAACGTCAGCTTTTATAATCGTAACGGTGGCCAATTTACCATTTCAACTTTGTTGATATATTGAAATTATTTCGTTACCCCCACCGACGCAGCCCCAAACAGTTTCTTTAGAAACTATCAGCCTTTATTCACCTCAGTGTCGGTGGTTAGCTGTGGATATTTACCTCGCCACTTCGCGGCTCGGTAAAGTATCCATCCCTAACCACCTCCACTTCGGTGAGTAATTCTTAAATAGCGTTTTTTAAGAAACTTGTTTATATGATAATTGTTTTTATCAGTTACTCATTGCTGTGAAACTTGTTAACGTAGCAGAGCGGATCTCATGTAGAGTTGAATGTAATAGTAACATTACTTGGAAGAGCTAATAAGCAGAACGCAAAACTAAGAAATAGCTAAATAAATAAAGGATAAGGAAAGGATCAAAGGTCAGAGTAAGGGCGAAATAGAGGCAAAGTACGAAATGATTGGAATAGCAGAAGAATACCAAGTATGTAGCGGGAAACAGAATAAAATAGATAGGGTAAACTAGACCTGAGGACAAATGTATGATAAACAATATAAAAAATGTGAGATCTGAAATCACTACCACAAACAAAGAATCATAGCTGATTTAAGAACGTTCTTCCCAAATTGAAAGTACTGGTTACAAAACTCACGGAAATTGGTTGGGCTCGAAACTGTTCTAAAATTAAACCAACTAAGTTGAGAAAAAGGTAATTCTTTTGATATACCGATGCTGAGCTAATGTCGTTCCGTAAAGTCATTTCTGAACACTTAAAGACTGTCGACAGTACCGATGTTGAGGCCGAAATAGTTTTAATTTTAGATTGAGCGGCAATTATTAACAGATTTTCCAGCAATCAGGCTAGATCACCAGTTCCGGGCATCACTTCTTTTTAGGCGTTGGATGAAGGAGAGGGTCACAAATATGCCACGCATTCTAGATGAGCTATCCAGCCATGCTAAAGGAAAAACGCGCAGCCCTTATCGCAGAATTAGTAAGGCACTTTTGAGATGAATTTTCTAGCTAACCCTTTTTTCAGGTTTTCATTGTTAAAATGATCATTTCGAGGAGGATTTCCAAAATGCTATAAAGCGGCGGTCTAGTCAAACTGCCAAAATAGCGCGGCATGTTGTTCCGGATTTTCTTTAAATTTGTGGTTTGCTTAGAGAGACTTAATGTGACAGCCTTCTTAATTACAGAGGCTGTGGAAAGGAACACAATTGAGCAGTTGGCGCAAAGAATTACTTCTTAACCAAGCGCGAGGGTCGTACTTATTATTGGCCCAAAATCGTAGTAGTATGGAGTGAGCGCAGCGAGGTCGGTACAAAAATACCGAGGGCCAATATTTCCCAATACAGCTCAAGTAAGCGATGTTACTAAGTATTTTATCATGACGTTCGGGAAAACTTCTTCAGTTTTATTTTCTCGGCTTTCGCGAACCAAAATATTCGGCTAATGACAGCGTCCGTGGAAATGGTCCGTTTGGCAAGATCCAGACCAAGTAAGAACTAATCAGAATGCTCGGATTTACCTCAAGACTGTCCTACCATATAGTAAGTTGTTATAACCTCCAAGCTCCAGGTATTTTCATTAATAGTTTATTTTCTCCCTGGGCTTTTTTGTTTGAAAATACATGTCCTTGCAACTTTTTCCCTCGTGCTTCCGTTGGATTTTGAAATATCGGGGATTTTTGAAAGCTTTCCGTGATGTCAAAATTAAATGAAACGGTCCCGTTTTAGACTTAAGCCATACCTCAATCCCTCCTATATATATACAAATCTGTCAAACTGATACGAGCTTGCTTTCTTTTGCGCTTTTCACGAGCAAAGTTGATTTGCCACCACTCGGGGCACTGATCTCCGCCATTTTACGGCTAATGACGCTCGTTTCAGTTTTCGTGAGTTTTCTAGGATAAAGAAGCAAGTCTGGGAAAAAACCTTACCAAGTTTCTGAGTTCACTATAAGGCATCTCTGACTGAAATATGAGGATTGTCATTTTTCGGTCGAACCTCTCACGCGGTCTTGAAAAAAAGTCGTTCTTAAGAATTGAATTTTTTGGAGGGTGTGAGAACTAGGTGGAGCTACAAAATGAAGAGAACCCAAAAGATTCAAAATACTTAGCCTTAAGACAGCAGCATCATTATAAATCAGCGAGTGATGTGGAATTGAATCGCTTTCCTTTAATTTGCAGTTACCTCCATTACAACGAAATGCGAGAACTACCGGCCGGTTTCTTCTCGAACATGAAATATTTAATAACAGCGTAAGTCATTGAAATATTCTCGATGTCTGGAGATGTCTAATTGAGAAATTTTATTTATCTTTATACATTAAAGCAACATGTAGAGTATTATTATCATCGATCCTTTTATTGTCTTAAATTAAAAATCAAAATTTTCTATTTTCTTCCCCTTTTGTTACTCATGTCAACTCTTTTTATGAACCGTAGGACTGTAGACACCAACCTGATGTGCTGCCATTTGACGAAGGAGGACGCAGATTGCGACTTTGCCTATGTCGACAGCTTCGCCAGCTGTGAAACTATGTTCAGAGATCAAGCCCCCAGGATATGTCTCTGGGTGGTCGGAATTATGTCGTTGGTTGGTGCTGTGTTTGTCATCGTGTGGCGGTTGGTGTTTAAGGAGACAAAGGAGAAGAATAAGATACAGTCTATCATGTTGATACATTTGGCCGGGTCTGATGGACTGATGGGTATCTACCTTATCATAATAGGTTTAATGGATGCCATTTGGGCAGGGCAGTATTTCTTGCATGACTATAACTGGCGTTCAAGTTTGTCATGTCAGATAACAGGTGCCATTGCCGTGTTGTCAAGTGAGGTGTCTGTTATGACGATTTGTTTGATATCCGCCGACCGGGTTAAGAATATTCTGTTCCCCTATCGTGGAAAGTCCCTTACAATCAAGGTTACGCACTTTCTGTGTTTCCTTATCTGGATTGTTGGTGGGTTAGTTGCATTTATTCCCACGGTGGGCATCGACTACTTTGGTAGTCGCCAAAAAGGTCACCACTTTTATGGCAGATCAGTTGTATGTCTCCCATTGCAACTTTCTGCTGATAAGCCCTCAGGCTGGGAGTACTCTGTTGCCATGTTTGTTGGTTTAAACTTTACTCTTGTGTTCTTCGTCATTGTGACCTACTCCATGATTATCTACAAATCCTGCACATCAAACCGGCGCCTGGCTCAGCAAGGGACCGAAAGAGAGAGGAAAATGAAAGCCAAGCAAAGGGCAGCCGATCTGAGGAGGGAGGCCTCGCTCGCCAAAAGAGTGTTCTTCATTGTTCTTACCGACTGTGTCTGCTGGCTGCCTATTGCGGTAATTGGATTGAGGTCTCTCTTGGAAAAATCCTTCCGTACACCTGGTGACCTGGCAGTTTGGATCGCAGTCTTTGTTCTGCCGGTTAACTCTGCCATCAATCCCATTCTCTACACTTTATCAACAAAACAGGTAATAACACGCAACCTTCAAATCTTTACTGAAACTTCTTTCTGCCACTGCATCAGCTGAAATTAAAGGATACTTTTATAAATGTTTTGTTCTATGATGTAAAGAATGTAAGCTGAACTAGTTTAAGCAAAAGCATTCCGTTTGGCACGAAGAAAATTTATCGGGCTTTGATACTTGAATGTTTTGCGGAGTATCTTTGATCTGCCAAAAAAAAAAAAAGATTCACGTAGAAAAAACTCTTACAGTTCGTGTTATCCTTTTGAGTAGTAAGGTGTATTATAGAACTCTGGAAAATTTTATAGTAAATGGAACGTGCTATAAGGAATTAACCAGTTAAAAGTTGCCAACTTGATGCCCCTTCCCTGTTCGGTCATCTACAACGAAAAATATATTAGTGTCACTCGATATTAGATAAACCAGTCTTATTAAGCCGCTTAGTTCCATAAACTAAAATACTAGCGGCTTCTTTTTTTTCTGCACATGTCTTAAATTGCGTAGCTAGTGAAATATAACGTTGTCTGTTTTCAAGGTATAAAACTTCTGTTGAGGTGAAAAGATCTCACGGAAACAAAATGAGTCACAACCAATCAAAATCGGTTCTGTTTCTAGATCTCACACCAGGCAATAGTGGCAAAGTACTCTGAGCATTTGAAACCTTCATGTCGATCATGTAAACAATAGACCGCACTCTCGGTGGGCTTACCAGCATAACATTCCACGCGAGATGTTGGGAAGACTTAAAAAAAGAGTTTTAAATCAGGAATCAAAAGCGAGGGATCTACTACATTTTCGAGTTTTTTACAGACATCCTAAGAGAGTTGTGTGGTTATTATTTTTCAAAACTAGTTTAGGATTGATCAGTTCAGGCAACGATAGGTGTTTAACCAATCAGCACGCATAGTATTTCAAATATTTTCTTTGCTTTTTGTTCTTGATGACTTACATTTAGGTACGACGTGTTTTGAACGCTAAATTCCAGCAGTTTAGGAGCTATTTGATGGGAAAATGTGTACGAACTCTGAACAATGAAGGTAGGTTTATCGAAAACTATCCTTCGGAGATGAGGACAGTTATTTTCTTGTGCAGTAAAAATTATTTTACGTCAAGTAATGTTTTGAACAGCTTTTATCTCGCGAACAGCCATAGGTATGAGAGTTAGTTTCTCACTTGAACAAATGCGCAGGTACAACATTTTAAAAGGTACCTCTAATTAGTTTGATTTTCATCGGTTGAGGGTAGTACAGGAAAGAACTGCTCAGTGCCGGTTACATTGACTGACGTTTCGACAACCTGTGCGGAATTCGAAGTCGTCATCAGAGTTCAGTGAGGAGTTGCAGGGTTAAGAGTTGTCTTCTGTGATGTCAGAGGTTAAATTGATTGTACAGTACTGGTCGTACAATTTTGTTTCACTCAATTTCATAAGTTCTGCAAATCTGATTGAGTTTTATTGCCACGCGATTACTTCCTGGCGATTGGACATCTTTATGGTTAGCCTAAAAAATTACTATCTCTGATGATGCTGATTATTGCTTCATATATGAAACACCGATTTTACAATTATGAGGAGTAAGGTTAAAAGCATTTAAACGTGTTAAATAAATGTCATCGCTGTTTCCAAAGGTCAAGAGGAGGGCATGAAAATGCAAGTCATCGAAAAAGGTAAGAAACATTTACTCAGCTCAAGAAAACGTGCGGGAAAGTCGCTTGATTTTTTCTGAATTGTTCGGGTATTTCGGCTACACAAGATTATGGTAAGGCACATTTAGGGAGTGGGAACCCCTTCCAAACCCTTTTTTTCCCTAACGGAGAAATTTTTGCTTAGTTTGTCACATTTTTGACATACAATCAATAGTAGCAATAACAAAGATGAAAGTTCCCTTATTGAGAGCAAATGTGGCCAAAAATCGATTACTTTCCAAATATCGTGGCAACAGCCAAAAATCGATTCGGCTCATATTCTCAAGTTAGATGGGCCTTACAAAGAAAAATATATACTGCTTGCTTTGTTTGGCTGAATATCGATTTATTTTCTAGAAAATCGATAGTAGCTGAATTCAACCTAAATGTAACTGGGAAGAATAGTCAACACCTCCTGATAACGATTGTTTACAAATCGTGTCTCGGGTTTTCTCTATACCTGTCCAATTTCGTTGAAAAGGAGGCTGTAATTACTTCGAGAGATTTTTGTTTAGATATATAGGATATATATATATGTATGTATATATATATATATATATATATATATATATATAAAGGAAAAAATAAAAAAAAAAGTCTTCAACCGAACCGCGAACCAACTGTAAGCGGAAGGTTGCCGAAATGCATTTTACCGCTTTTGGAGAGACTGCCCCTAAATGATGTTTAGAACAAGTGAGACGTGCTGAAATGGATACCTGAGCTGTGTTCAAACGCTAGTCGTGTGTAAGAGAATTTAGTTTCTCTGATTTTCTGATCTGGATGAAATACGGAGAGTTAACTAGTTACTTTAAGTAATATTTGCCACTTTGACCCCAATTTACGTGAAAACCAAGCTAAAGTACCTCGAACCAGGATGTAAAAGTTTTTCGTTTTCTTTCTTCAATGGAAGGCTCAGTTGGCTGTTAAGGATTCCTTTTTACTCCCTTTTCTATAAAGTTCCTCTATACATCAAAGAAACTTATTACCAAGAACCTGTAGAAGCTTAGAGAAAAAGTACTTATAATGTAGTATTCTTCTGTTTTGGTGCTCCTTAATCACGGGCATGGTGGTATTTATCCTCTGTTCATACATCCGTTTGTTCACTTAGGTTCTGCTGAGTTAATTTCTCAGCTTCAGCAGATGCAAGTCGATGCAAGCAAAGTAAATGACAAGACAGACCTAAAAAATGAGTTGAAGAAAATTTCTTCAGACAAGGGCTTCAGAATTGTTGACAATGACGGATCAGGAAATTGCATGTTCTATGCTTTGTCAGATCAACTGGAAATTGCTATGAGAATCAAGATCAAGCATGACGAATTAAGACAAATGTTGGTCCAGTACCTCCGAAAACACCCGGAGCTAGTAAGTTGATGTCTTACACTCTGGGTTAACCACTTTTAAATTAGGAGCACCATAAACATTAACTACCTCAGTGTCGGTGAAAATGATGGATAATCACCTTGCCTCTTTGCCTTGGTACATACCCACCGCTATTCACCTTTATTTCCACGAATGATATTGTAATATTTCTGGATTTATCGTGAAAACACTCTGTGTTGTTCAAGTGTTTTAGTATAGACCATGTCCGGGTCACGGATGAATTCACACCTCCTTGTGAAAACTAAAGGACTCTGTCTTGCGGAGAAAGGGCTAACCCAAGCTTTTTTAAAAGTATTTCTCACTTGAATCTCCCACAGACGGGACAATCCTAATTGGATAGCCTTGACTCTGGATAAGGTGGACGCTAGATGTTCAGGAGTTGAGACTGCAACGTCCAATGTAGATCTTTGTGTTCATTACTCTGATTGGTTATTATTCGTTCTTACCGTTGTTTAGTATCTCTTTGTTAATTCCTCATTCGATGACTCCTTCCAACATACTCAAACTGATCCAGTCTACCATTAACTTTACACTCTAAGTTTTTCTCTCTATTTTACTATCCTCTCAGCCGAATGGAACAAATCTGTTTAACTTCGTCCATGGACATCAATCATGGACTGATTACTTAACGTACATGGAGCAAGATGGTGCTTGGGGTGACCATGTTTTTCTAAGTGCCGCTGCAAATCGCTACAAAACTTGCATTCGTGTGGTCAGCAGTCTTAATGCTACTCACGATATTATCTTACGGCCTCAATGTCCTGTTGACAAAAGCAGGACACTTGTGTTGGGACACATCCATGAAGTACACTATGTCAGCCTTCACTCCACACAAGGTACAACTCTTTACATTACAATCAGGAAATGAAGGGTGTTTACGGTGATATTTTGTGTAATTATCTACATCGAAATAAAAAACGATGAACAAAAAATAAAAATAGGCGAATAAAATACAAACGTGGTGCGCTTGAACTGTCAGATAAAAAGTTCTGTTTTGATGGAGTCAGATTGAGTGCTAAGTGGTTAGGGGTAGGAAACGTTAATTTCCCACGCACGAGATTACTGTGTGGTGGATGTCCTCCCTTGGGTGGGATGGGTGGGTGTTGGCCCTGAAAAGCCCCATTGGGGAGTTCACAGTTAACCTATGTATGTATGTATGTATGTATGTATGTAGGTATGTATGTAAGTGTTGGTTTTCTGTCTTTGATGAAGAGCATTTCAGAAATTAAACAATCCAGCTTCCGACGGCATTTCTTGAGGATGGTAAACTGGTCACGAAGATCTGTTTTCCTTAGATTGTGTACGTCTCGTAGGTGTTTACCAATGACAGAGTGCTTGTGCTCATTGATGCGCTGAAATAGGTGTCGGCACGCAGAGCCGACATAATCTGCGTCGCACAGATCACATTTGTATTCATAAACAACGCATTGTTCGTTAACAAGAGGTGGTTTGGGTTCTGTCACTTCGATCTCATCAGCAGTTTTCTTACTCATAAACACTAGGCACAAATAGCTGTTAATTTTCTTCGCGAGATCGGAGAGCTGTCCTCGTACTTAGTCAACTGACCGTTGATCTTTAAATGGTATAATGATTCCAACGGGCTTCTTAACCTTAAGCGCTTGTTTTCAGTCTTGAGAAGCGATGAATCTTGTGATTGCACAGTTAATGAGTCTCTCAGGGTACTTAAGCTTGAGAAAGTTCTCTTTGAGGTTGTCACATTCGGCAACGAAAAGGTCAGGTGAAGATGAGAGTCGATGTACACGATTTAACATAGTCTTTAGAAGAGATCGTTTATACCTATTATCCACGTGGCTTTGGTAATGGAGAAGAAGACCTTTATCTGTTGTTTTCCTGTAGAAGCATGTTCTAACTTGGCTACCCATCTTCGTAAGTTCCATTCCGATGAAAGGAAGTTTTCTATTGACTGCTACTTCCATTACGGTAAAGTTGCGTGTAGGGTGGGCTTTATTCAGCGTTTCAAGAAAGGCACTAGCAATTGGAATGCCCTGTACCACGGCTAAGGTGTCATACAAGTACCTTCTATAGAAATAGGGTAGTGCCCTTTCTATTTGAAGCTTCTCCTCAATGGAACACATGAATGTATTTTCCATGAGCGGTCGTAGTGGTGATCCCATGGCTACACCATCTATTTATTCGTAGAGGCTGCCATTAAACTAGAAAAGTTGATGTTTTGTAGCCGCTCTTAGAGGGGCAACGAGATCATCTCGGCTGATGTTCAGGTTGTATGTCACATTGAACCAGTTCTCAGTGAAAACTTTGTTAGTGAGGATCTTTATTGTTTCTTCGAGGGGCACATTAGTGAAGAGAGAAGATACGTCATATGATATTAAAAAATCACACTCACTAAACCACACCTCCTTGATATCATCGGCAAACTGGAAAACATCAGTGATTCAGTGTGTGTTAACCGAAAGCGGTTTTAGTTTCTCATCGAGCCAATTCGCAAGAGCATAATTATATGTGTTTGTGGCAGACAAGATTAGTCGCAAAGCCAATCGTTGTTTATGCTTCTTGGGCAGACCGTATAAGTGTGCCAGTCTCGAGCCTTTCTGGCAAATAGAATCAGCGATGTGTTTAGGAAGAACTTTTTGAACCACGGACTCCAGATCTTTCTCTTTTCCTAGTAGAGGGTGATAATGTTGGGGTGGTCTACCCCTTGTACTTGGTTTTTCCAAGGATACTGGCTTGAATTTCGTTTCATCGCTGATCGATGAACGCCACACTTAATAATCATACATAGTCAGATCTGTCCATGACGACAACACCTGACACCCAGCACCTTTGTCCGGTTTCGAGATTTTGATATCATCCCTTTTTTCAGTTGGTTGAGGGATCTTTGTAACGTTCTAGGCGGTCTTGGACTTTTCCGTTCACTGTAGTTAAATACAATAGACCGGAGTGTGGCTGCGATCTACTCTTTTTTGTCGTCAGAGACAGAAAAGAGACTCAAGACCGAAAACAGGCGCTTGAGGTTATTAAGCCCGGTTCGGATTATTATATCATTTAAAAATCAACGGTCAGCCGACTTAGTACGAGGACAGCTCTCCAATCTCGCGAAGAAAATTAGCAGCGATGTGTGCCCGGTGTTTACGAGCAAGAAAACTGCTGATAAGATCAAAGTGACGGAACCCAAACCACCTCTTGTTGACGAACAATGTGTTGTTTATGAATACAAATGTGATCTGTGCGACGCAGATTATGTCGGCTCTTCGTGCCGACACCTATTTCAGCGCATCAACGAGCACAAGCACTCTGTCATTGGTAAACACCTACGAGACGTACACAATCTAAGGAACAAAGATCTTCGTGAACAAATTACCATCCTCAAGAAATGCCGTCGGAAGTTGCATTGTTTAATTTATGAAATGCTCGTTATCAAAGACAGAAAACCAACACTTAACACTCAATCTGTCTCCATAACAGCAAAAATTTTTATCGGAGAGTTTAAGCGCACCACGCTTGTATTTTATTCACCTATTTATACTTTTTTATTATCGTTTCTATTTCTTAATCATATGCATTGAGAGCTTCACACGTACTTCTCTATATAATGAGCTCACAAAATTATTTACATCACCTAGGAAAGAGGCGGAGGCTCTATCGTTCTCTGGTATAAGCCGCCGTCAAATGATCACTGCCAATATGACCTGAATTTAACAAAGTACTGACTTGTGAAAATGTTTGTTTGTAATTTCACCAAATACTATTCGGGACGAGTGCGGCTGACCGCCATATTTACTTCTGCGCGTATCAAAACAAACCAAAACGTAGGCCGTTTCTTCTGTAGGCTTTGAACAAATCGGCCTCATGAAAGGGGATTTTATTCCTTATTTATTTAGCTTTATATCTATTGCTATTTGGGGTAAATCTAACGAATCGTTTTTCGCCTCACTCCTTTTAAGTTCGAAGTTGTCGTTGTTTTAAATAGTGGTGAACCGCGATTGCACACTTACTTTGTCTGCTAGTGTTGTGAAGACCTTCGGCTTCCAAAAGCCAGATTTTCAGTCGATTATTTTGTTTAGCACATACTTAAATAACCGGTTACTTTTGACCTATTTTTGATCTTGCTAGAAGATGATCGGATAACTTCAATTAGATGGTGCAAATAAACAATCAAGAGTTGTTAAAAATTTTCAGCTTCAAAAGCGGCATTTTGGCGGAATTCAGTTATCATGGATTTTCTCGATAATAAATCGATATTCAGCCAAACGAAGACCCATCTAGCTTTGCAGTATGGGCGAAATTTATTTTTCAGCTCTTGCCACCAAATGTGTGACCCGTTAGTAACATTCACTCTTAAGCACAGATATGCGGCGTCGTGTTTATAAATCAGATTAACTGATTAATAATAAATTGGAGGAGGCGGCGTGGCCGCGTGATTAAGGTGCTGGACTTGCAATCCGGTGTCCCGGGCTCGAGTTCTCTACCCTGCCATTCACTAGATTAGTTCTCGGCTGCCCCTAATTCAACTCTTCGGCTGCGCCCTATAAATAACCCACCGGTCTGCCTCCTGCCTGTGAGGATTTTTAAGCACCTAGTTAGTCTACATTGTAGCTGAAAAGCCCCTACGGAAGAGCTACAACTAATGTATTTATTTATTCATTTATTTATCTATTTTATTAATCAAGTGAATAAGAAAGAGACAGGTATCTATATCCAGTCGCAGGCTTGTGTAGTTCTTGCTACTGAAGACGAAGTTCGGCTTAAGCTCCTTGAAAATAATGACTACTTCATGAGTGAATAACGCGGTTGTTGCTAACGTTTTTCTCTGCTTGTTTGTTCGTTTTTCGCCAGCTCAACATCAGGGAATGGAAATGAGAGTTATCGGAGAAGGTACGCACTTAATTTACCTCTCCACAGACTACAATAAATTTGAGAGCGCAACATCTGGTTGTCGAAAACCAAAAACGAAACCAATGAACACTGAGAAATTCATGTAACTTAAAAAGTTTGGGATGACCTTTTCTTTCAATTTGCCATAATCTAAGGAACGTGTAAAAGGTTATTTGACCTCCAGTTTGAAGTTTACCTACCTCCATATTTTGAGCCAGTTTAAGGACTGCAATTTTCCGCTGTATAATAAGTTTGATTTTAACTAAATTGATTCTCATTTGTTATCTAGAGAAGAAAATACTCATAGACGAAGTCACCACCAACAATGCGTCTATTTTTATTATAAAAACAAATGGATTCCATGTTGCCGTGGGTCTACTTTGAAATTGCTCATAGAGAACGTCAAAATGGGCTTGGAACATCCCAGACACACCCTGCTAAGCCCCGTATATCACATTTTCACGTCATCTGTTTTGACGAAGGTATGTTTTACCACTGAACTGACGCCTAGCAACATGGAATCTACTTGTTTGTTCGACAGTGAAAATTCTAGAAATAACGGTTTTAAGGTATTAAAGAGAAAAGAGATATTCGGAAAGAGCAAAACCGGAGCGCAAATGATTAGGGATGGAGAAGTTACACGATGCAATTACCAAATGTTGAAAGGAACGACATGGCTTATCCAGCGAAGTAAAGCCACGAGAGGAAGAACTTCGTAAACTTATTCCCCTTTTTGTGTTTTCTTTGTTGAACACAGTACAAAATCAAGAAGAAACGGGGGGCCCTGACGATAGTGAGGACGAATCGCAAGAAGAACAAGGAGAGGGTGAGCAACACGCAGGATCAGGCGAAGACAATGAGGAACCCACTGAACCTCAGCAAACTGAACCTGAACAAGGCCAAGAACCAAAACAAGGCCAAGACGAACCTACTGAACAACGGCAAGTTGAACGAGAACAAGACGAAGAACCAAAACAAGGTCAAAAGGAAGCCAACGAACAGGAGCAAGTTGAATCTAAACGAGACGAAGAACCAAAAGATGACAACAAAGCACCCACTACAAAGCAGGAAGTTGAACCAGATCAATCAAAGGAAAACGAAGATGTAAGTGAACAGCGGCCAAAAGAACAAGAGCTGAAAGAAGACCATGAAAAACCTGGGCGGGAGCAAGCCGAAACTGCGGAAAAAGAGCCAAAAAGAGACAACCAGGAATTCAAACAGCAGCGCACTCAACAAGAAGAGAAAAAAGAACTTAAAGCCGACCATGGGCTAAAGGATGGTGCTAAAGAAGACGAAAGGTCCAAAGGAAATCAAAAGGAAGGTGAACAGCGACAAGAAGAAAATGAGCAAGATGAACAAGAACAAGGAAAGAAATATGAAGAAACTGAAAAGCAGCGAGTTGATTGTGATAGAGAGGACCGAGAAAAAGTCCATGATGATCCTAAACATGAAGAAAATGAACGAGACAAACCAAGAGGAATGTATGAGGAACCCAACCAAGAAACTTCAAAGCGAGGCAATCAGGACCCCCAACAACGGGGTAAAAAGTCTATGGAAAATGAGTCACCACGACACCAGCAGCTGATTATGGACGAAGGTATGTTTTACAACCCTCCGTTTCGGCTTAATTTAAAGTTTTGGAGAATTAATTTCTCGTTCATCAGGCTGGGGGGAGGAAATATTTCTTCGTTATTCCAAAACTCATGGTTTTACCTTTTTTATTAGCTAGCAATGTGTCATTTAGGTGTCTTGATAGTGAGTTACTGTTTTGTTCAACAGAACAAGATGAAGAAGATGATATGGTGCTGGACACACATTTGTAACCGGTAGCACTGACTTATTAAGTCCTTTTAGTTCTAATCATTGCGATAGAAGTACAAAGATTGCATACTGTTATATCATTAAAATAATACATTTACTTAACCAAAAACACTTTCAGAGTCAGATAAGATAAGAAAAGGTTCAAAGTAACTAGTGCGAACCTGGGATGTTTGTTTTCATTGATTGATCGTCCAGGTTGTCCGAAAGGGAGTGAGTTTGGTATGCGGAATAAGATCTCTTGAAGGCATGCTTACGGTTTTATCGTGCTTCCAGTGTTGTCAGAGGTTTCAATAACTTATTTTATTTCAATATTATTAAGTTTACATGTACTTACAAACACGACTTAGCTATTAACTGAGCATTCAGTTGCATACATTACTCATTATTGACTTCAGCCCTAGTGTATTATTTACTAGGTGGCTTCTGTGTTATGACCATGTTAAGCCACTAATCGTATTTACACGTGTATTGAATGCACAGGTCAGATAATGCATGTTCATCAGTCTGTCTTATTTACTTACTCACAATTCTTGTTAATTTATGACTTAAGTTGATTTTGTAGGAGCTTGAACAAAAAAGACAAAAAAAATGTATTGAAAAAGTGTAACCCAAGTGAGGATCTTATTAAAAGTGTTAAATATTCTTGCCTTATTAAAAGAAATAATGATAATATTTCATCCCTCACTTCTTTTGTTATCTAATAATTGAACCATCCTGGAGTTCAATATAGTTTAAAGAGTATCTCATAGCTGAAACGTCACCTGGAAAACATTTCAGTTGATGAAGGATTGTTTTCGGACATGGTGTCGCTTCTAGCACCAAGCTTCCACTCTTACTCTCCCCGTTAAGTTCCAATAGCCTTCCATTCCTCCTTAGGTACAAATATTTAGAATTAGTTTAGAATTTTTTTAGGCGGCTATGGATAGTTAGTACTTGAACTAGTCTCCCGGATATTCTCTCTCTCGAATCAAATCATCAGTTGAAAAACCTCTTATGTCCAATACACAAAAACAGATTCTAACGGTTTTCTGTTGAAATAGACAAGTCTGAACGCGAGATAGAAGCCGTGAATCGGCAGAAATAAGACATTTGGAGATCGACACATTTGTAAGATACATATTTTACCATCGGTCATTTTATCAGCTGGCTGCGGGGGATGTCGTTTTATTTTGGTTATGTTACAATAAAATTACCCTACCCTCGACTAAGGCTCTGTAACCACCCCTTCCCCCTATTGGTAATTATGATCATCACGACCCTCCCACCTTCCCCTAATGGTGGTCATGTCAAACTCCCAATATAAAAAAATCTGTACGGGTTATTGCTCTGACAAGGACACAGGTGAGGAGTTCATTATTTTTCAATTTTGTTTTTCAACAAGCTTTGTTCACTGAAGCTTCGTTGATAAGTTTCCTATACCAACTAAATATGCGGTTCCAAATAACTTTTCCTGGAGCTTTCTGAGCAAGGTTTTTTACTGTAAAATAAGTGCGACGGCCTACCTTTTTCCTTTTTCTTGCGTTCTCTTGCTTTTTCATATGCATGACTACATAGAGTCAATATTTTCCGTGCTTTTTCAGTCAGAGATTGGAATCACTTGTTTGCAAGCGTCCCCTTACTTAAATTCAATTTTCTTTGTTTACCGAGTCTTCAAGAGCTTGAACAAAAATGTGTTCGTTACAAAGTAATACCAACGCCAGAAATAAAATGAATCGAATGTCATTATGAAATTTTACTTCTTCAATGAAGTAATAAGACATTTCTCTCAGCAAAGTACTCGAAGCCCAGGCAATTTAAAGCAAACACTAGTAGAATAATCATTTGGTCAGTTAAAAGAGCACACATACTGATCACAGACACATTCTGACAAGCACCACAGAAAACAGGGCAATCCGTGAACATTGTTTCAGAGTAGCTTTGACCTTAACATTGCACAAAATGATGCTGAGGTAAACATACTAAGGTACCCCGGGTAAGAGGATATTTGTAAAAATCCATTGAAAATAGTGAAGATGGACAGTATCGACGCTCCAGTCAAGTCGATACCCGGGGTACCTTAGTATGTGTGAAGAGTTGGTGTTAGAAGACTATGAGAAGGACCCGTTGAGTGAGATTTGACTAGGGTCCAGGTTGACCGTACATTAACGGTCTCTCAGCTGCACAAGATGTCCCTTCCACGCATTAAAAGAACTCAGAACGGCCGTTCATTTGAAATTCTCGCTGGATTGGTTGCTCGACAAACCAACTTATGTGGGATTTTTTTCCGTGAACTTAAAGGGCAAGTCTGTATTTGGCTTTTGGTGCTGCCAAGTTTTGATTCGAGGGAAAGTATTTAAGTATTGTTTTCGATCGATTTGGGGGAGCGTATGTCAACAGAAGTTTCCGACCTTCCCGTATTTTGTGCGCGGTGATTTAGGGCGTCAAGCTAAAACACATCAAAACGGCCTCAAATCGCGAGGAGAACAACACAGACTACTCTCTATGAAGGTTAGACTATATTTATTTGATAATTTCACACAACTTTACATGTACGGAGCTCAAAAGCAAGTCCAACTAAACCACTATACAAACTCTTTAATTATTCACTGTGAGAGAGCCTGTGACAGAGCTTGGACCACCTGTAGTCACATGAAAGCAGTTTCTGGAATATTACAGACCATAGTTAATCGAGGGGACTGGTTATGAAACCCGGCAAACTTCAAAGGATGAACTATATACATACTAAAGACAATTCTAGAAAAGTCTGGGACTGCGTGACAAATTCAGTGAAAATAATTCGATCCTCGTAACAGTATTAAAAAGAATGAATGCAACCGGGTAGTTTACAAATCTTTTTCTCGTGTTCCTCCAACATCTCTAGTGGTTTATTAGCGGGTAAGCTGATAGAAAGTGTGTTTCATAGCTTGTATGACATGAATATGGGTGACGTTTGTCAAAGCGGATAATAAATTTCACCTTGTTTAGTGATCTAGTCGCTGATTCTCATGAAACCCATCAAAAATTGCGCTATAAAAAATAAATGAAAAACTGCAAGCCAGAGCAACGAAAGCTGTAATTCATTTATTGCTGAATGAAAGCAATGTAGTGATGTTGTTTTTCAAGATTTGTTACTTTTTATCGGTCCAGGTGTTTTCGATTCGTAGCGCGACGCTCCAAGGAAATTGAATTTTTTTTAACTTTTTCATTTCATTTCTTCTCTTACCTCACGCTTAAATAAAGAAGACTTTTTCTATTTTTGACAAAGTCCGAAAATAAGGGTACTTTAAGACCCAGTACCTCCGATTGGCAACCACTTCTGATCATTATTCCTTTATTAGCAGTGAAAGCCATCACTGGACATCCAAAATCAGTAATGAAATTTTTGGGCAATTTATTTTATAGCCCGTCATGACGTGAAATTTACATCTACCTCCCGCTAATTCCGTACACAACATCTTTGTTTTAAATTAAAATAACTTGAAATTTACAAGAAATTTCCCAGAGATCATCGTTTAAACAAGAACGAGGAGAGAATATTTGAATAGCGCAAGTTGAGCCATTTTTTAGAAATTATTTCGCAGCCATATTTGGATTATTCTCGTGGAAACGCAGCAGTTGATGATGAACATTAAAGGGGCGGGTACTCCAACTTTCTGACAAAAGAAATCTAGGAAGAAACTTGATAGTACGTAGATGTCTCTGTGGTGCCTCAGTCGCAACTTTTGGCTTGATATCGTTTGTAGATAAGGAGCCATTATGTCAACAATGTACCAGATTCGATTTGCTTCATTGCCTTGTTGAAATATTAAACCCAGACAGAGCTCTCGGAAAGATCCGCCTAAATGATTGGTCTTTTACGGCGTGATAGTTATCGACTTACATGATATGTGTTGGTGACAAAAAGATAATTTGCTCTAAAAGCTGATGTTACTCAAAAGGACAATTCGCCATCTTTGATGAGATCGCGCCTGCAGTTTTGTTCAGCGGTCAACTTTGACATTCATTTGGCATGTTGTGTTTGTAGTCTACAAAGTTTAAAATATAACAAGGATTTACGGTTACCAACATATTTGAATAGTTATTTGTTAAGCTTGAGATAGTTGCTGGTTTACCCAAAAGGAAATAAACCGGTGATATATTGGTCTCCAATCAGCACAGAGATAAAAAAGAAAATGGTGAAAAACTTAGTCTGAGCCAAATCGGTGATTTGAGGTTTATCGCCCCCTGCCTAGTTTTCTCTTGGACACGCTCTTAAACAAAAAATACCCTTTGTTAGCTGATGCCCAATTAAATACCTCTGTTCCTCTTTCGTTCCACATTCATCCCGACCGACCGAGTGATATCGTGTCATGAAACAGCTTCTTTTCAAAATTGATTAGCCTTAATTAGGTAATTGCCTTACCGCTGTGACAAACGGAAAAGCCATCTACCCACACAATCAACTTGGCTCTATTCAGACAAATGTTTTACAGGTAACCCAAATAAAAAAGAAGAAGTTAAAAGTCGCAAAAGAAAACAGACTAAAGTAGAAGGATAAAAAATTGAGTCACGGAAGCATAACATTCGGAACCCGTCGAATGAACGACTTAAAGATGAACAAATTAACGACTGATAAATCGGCCTCAGAAATTACATTTTCGGACACGAAATGGCGTAAAGGTGACACATTAACAGGGAATCAACCCTTGACGTACAAACGCATTACAAAGAGCCGGAGACCCTCCAATACACGAGTTTTTATTCGCGTCGTTTTCCAGGCGAAAAGGATTCGTAATAAAGGAAGCGCTACGCTCCCTAAGATCAAAATGTCTCACGCTTCACGTACATTGAAAACGTACAGATATGTACAAGTTACGCTTGAAGAGTAGAGGATACCCAGATCAAAATTTGAAAGAAGTTTAATTTTAGTGGGAAAGAAAGGTCTTTCCGAAACAGGGAAAATAGCAAACAAAAGAAAATTTTGCCTAGCGTAAGACGATATCATTTAGCCCTACCTAACCACAAGAACACAGTGACGGAGAAGTGGCATTTTATCTAAAAGTAACCACGCTCAAAAGCAATATTGAAGAAGCCACACCAATTAGGGTGATATCGAAAAGTGAAGTCGTTAGAAGACATTCTGATTAGCGCTTAACGACTCTCAACTTTGAAAGAAGATTTCTAATCGCTTCCGGTTACAGGAGTTACGCCGGCCCGTCGACACCCTTAAAAGAGAAATTGACCTTACGAGTTTCTTCCTTTCAGGGTGATTGTCCTCCGGATACCGGCTAGTATGGAGGGCGAACCATCTTCTAAGGAAGCTGTAGTGCTGTAGCCTCTAACAACACGCCTTCCGGGCATAATTCTATAGTTCTTTCCTTGTCTGTAGTGTGACTGTTTTCTCGCTGAATGATATGAATTATGTGTAATCGGTTCCCAGGATGACGTCATGTACCAACCCGCCCCGTCTCCCCCATTTCTCGGTCGATGATGGTAACACGATGGAGGCCATTGTGGGGATATTTGAAAATTAATGAAAATAAATGGCTAAAATAGAAGAGACATTAGTTTTCGACTTTGTTATCAGTAAGACAAGATTTACTCTGTCGAAGAAGATATTTTGAGAAATGGAAGAATTCTGAGCTCTATAATCTTAATAGCTAAATTAGACTTTACAAATGAAGTTGTTAAAACAACTTTGATACGCATCGATGTTGCAGAACATGCTATTTGTACAACATTAGAAAAGTAGACAAAAAATGTCAGATATATCTAGCAAATATCCACCTTTCAAGTGATAAAGATATCTGCCATTTACACATTTTTTTGGAAAGTTTCTAATGATTGCAGTATAGCGTATAATAATATACATGAAAAAATTTCTCAGTTCTGATTGGTTAAGATGAATGCAGTTGTCAGTTAATTCAGTGCAGAAGAGAGTTAATTCAGTGCAGAAGATAGTTAATTCAGTGCGAAGACAGAAAAAAACCAGACATTCTGATTGGTCAGAATGAATGGTCAATGTCAATGTCAAGGTCAATGTCAAGGTCAATTTCAATGTCAGTGTTGCTTGCAGGCTTTGTGTATATTATTTTTGCACCTGATGCGCGCGCTTTTCTTCTGCGTAGTTATGAGAAGCTACCTCGTATTTTTTCATTTATATTATTAACATATTTTCATTCATATTATTAACGAAATCATGTGATTACCTATACTTAGTATAGTGGCATTGACTGAGATGAGGTTTGCCATCACTACCTTTAAGGAGATGGAGATATCTTCTATTTGCACAATTTTATTTTGGTAAAGGTTTATTTTAAGGTTGTAATATAGCATAAGTATAGTGGCATTTAAGATGCACGTTTTACAGTTTGCAAAAGGAAACAAAAATAGAATTACATATTCTGAGTTTAGCGTTTATATAACATATTATTCGCTTGTGCACCTCAGTACTTTAATAATTTAACATTAAAATAACGAATGTTTTTCTAAGTGCCTACTATTACAGTTTGTCATTATTTCGTGCTACAATCTCGGACAAAACCTGTTGAGATGCATTTCAAAAATACCTATTTTTTGCACTCATCCTAACAAACATGCTTACCGTCGCAAATTCAAAGATTGTTTCCCCTCTCCCCTATTGCAATGTTGTTTACGGTAACACAAGAAATGCATGCTTAAGCTGTTAAGCCCCAACAACATTGTACCAGGGGTGGGGAGGGGGGCAAGTTTGTTCCTTTTGGAAACGATTGTTGCATGGCGGGAAATTAAAGATTGCATTGAAATGTCTCAACAGTTTTGTCCGGGGTTGTAGCTATGTAGGGAAGTGGAATACATATTATGTTTATAGAGTCCTCTTAGCCACTTGGATCCTCTTGAAGCCGCTGCTTGACGAAATCATCAGCTTATATTGCCCAATTCTCTCTTTTGACTCCCTGTTTTGACAAAATTAAATATTAAATACAAACGAATTGCGAGCTACTCCACCTAATAAGGAACAGTTCCTGAAATTAATTCCCAATAATTTACCCACAGTGTTACTGATTGCTTTCATTTGATAAATATTGCGCTGATTCAGCTTGCTTTGGTGCCAGCTGCGTACAGCTACCTTTTTGTGTTTGTCGCGCGGCCAATTGCTAGATGTTAGTTGTCATAGGGGGTTCAAACAAATGAGAGAAGGATGCGGGATCCGAACCATTCGTGCGACTAAAATTGTTTACCGGCAAAACTCAGTCTGGTCAGCCCCAAGCTGCAAAAGAGTTGTTTTGATTTTCAGACTTACATCTTTTTTATTAGCCGGATGAAAACTTTAGGGTTAGTCTTTATGGAATTTCCTAATCAGAAGTTAAGAATGCACCCATATAATAGCGAAAAACAGGAAATAGAGATAATATTAACGATGATAAAAGCCGGCCGTTCATTTGAAGGACCTTGTGGGAGGTTCTTCGCGTATAAAGGGTTAAATAATGGTCTTACAAGTATGCCTATTATGTAGTTAATTAAAGGAAAGTGATTTTTGTAAAAGTTTTTAACGATTGGAATATAGCGTATAAATAAAGAGCTAGCGAGCGTATAAAGAGCTAAATAATGATCTTACAGGTATGCTTTTATGTAGTTAATTAAAGGAAAGTGATTTTCCGCTTGCCTGCATTTAGGGGGTATAATGATTACGATGATACTGATGATAAAGGATTATTTACAAGACCTCGTCGAGTGAATTCTTCGCGCCGTAATAGAGATGCTGGTGATCTCAAAAATTAATAGAGAGTATTCCTTTCATAAAATTGATTACTTTATAAGTTGTTCTCCTCTGCCTGGATTACGATTATTATAATAATAGTGATGACAATGGTTTAATTATTTACAGGACCTCATCGTGAGCATTCGTTGCGCCGTTAAAGAGATCAGTGGTGATCTCAAAAGTTAACAGAGGGTATCCCTTTTATAAAACTGAATAGTTTATAACAACTTTCCCCTCTGCCTGGGGAACGATGATTATCTTAATACTGATGATAGAGGATTGCTAACAAGACTTTATCGAGCGCATTATTTGCGCCGTTGAAGAAATGAATGGTGATATCACAGGTTAACGGAGGCTATTCCTTTTATGAATTTAATTAGTTTCTGACTGTCCGCTCTACCTAGGATATGAGGACTGTAATGATGACAAAAGTTTATTTACAAGACCTCATCGAGTGCACTCTTCGCGTATTAGGAGCGCAATAAAAAGAATTGCGAACTATTACATCAATTTAAGGATGTATTTTCACCTCCTAACCAAGGTCGCGGCCCAGAGTCCAAGATACAACATGACTACACGCGAAAAGCTTTCTATGGAGACTTAACATGCATCTGGGGAAATTCAATCTCGTCTGTGCAGCTGTGTACGGCATTAGCCGCCTTTCAGAGCCAGATCTGAGAGCTGTTAACTTCGCCGACAAGATAGAAGGACAAAACCTAAACGGAAGCCTGATAAAAGAGATAGAAGTCGATACGGAAAGTTCCTGTCTGCTTGAGTGTGTGGATGAAGAGCGATGTCAGTCTTACAACTTTGGAACAATGAAGGGAGACTCAGAGAAATTCAAGTGTCAGCTAATCGACTCTGATCGATTTGATGGATTTGCTAATTTTACTGAGGATAAAGATTTCATTTACAGAGGAATAATGGCAAGCTAAATCGGTCTTAGTGCAACACAAATTAATTGCAGTTCAAAGTTTGAATCTTGTTGTTCCTAATCGTAGCTGGATCTCTCTACTTCAGTGTCTCTGCATAGTTCTTTCAGTAATCGTGCTCTAATCAAAAAAGTTAAGAATTGGCACGGTACGTTAATTGCACGAGTACGTTCGGGTGCAAGATGGCAGCGAGTTTGTTTAACTTCAGGGGGCTGAAATCGCAACGATGGAAGCTGGGCGAACCTGAAATGGAGTGAAATCTCCATAAACTATAAACTAGACCTCCAGGCCCAGAACTTGTAGACATGTTTGACAATTTGTTAAGTGTCATAGCTTTCGCTCTTGGACTATTTCAAATGGCAAACCGTTTTCCTGCATGCAAAATCGACAGAAGGCTTCAAAATTTCAAATAGAAACAAAACGTCTGCTATCTAAATTTGAAAATACATACGTTTCTCAATTTCCTTCCCTAATGTTAGAGCACCTGCAAAGATGACTCGTGCAAAGAAAACGAAATATATATCGCAAACTACTAATCAAACACTCACTTTTGTAAGCGTATCAGAGGTAAGTGGAAATCCGTTAGATTTTTTTGGTTTAAGACCAGCTCAAGTCTTTTTCGTTACAGAGGAGAAAGTCCCCTCAAGCCGATTAATCAAAACGTATATTTTCATCTGTTACCTCGAGCAGCACAGCACTGCGATGTTCTGAATGTTGAAACACCTTCTTTCGTCAATTACTAAAGAAAGATGTAGGACCAAATCTTACCCTTCGCTGGAAATCGTTACGACACATTATTTTCCCACTACCACGCCATTTTACTACGTTAAGGTAACTGAACGCGGAAAGTATGCCTCGGCATTTCACAGTGCAACAAGGAAAAAAAAACCGACGAGGCAACAAAATGGCCGTGACGAACCATCATGATTTTGGTTGTTAATCTGCTTTGACTTTTAAAGGAACAAGCGCTCAAGTAAATCAGATCTTTTTTATCACGTTTTCAACCATCGAATAAGGTGTATCTATGAATGATGGTAACCTTTCCATTCGCAGATTACCCCAGAAATTGTCTTGACTATTATCAAAATGGTTCCTCAACTGACGGTGTGTACTTGATTTGCCCTGATGAAGAAGAACCCTTCCAAGTAGTGTGTGACATGACAACTGATGGCGGAGGCTGGAACACCTTTCCAAGGCCCAGGGATGGCTCTGTAGACTTTTATGTCGATTGGGAATCATACAAAGAAGGCTTCGGAAGTCTAAAGAGCGAGTTTTGGATTGGGAATTATTGTCTTTACCGTCTGACTGCATCAGCCAACATTGTGTTTCGCATTGATATGGAGGATTACGAAGGCTACCGAAGATTTTCCGAGTACACGACTTTCTCTGTGGCCGACGAAAGCGATTATTATCGGGTGACAATCGACGGATACCGAGGCACCCTAGGCGACTCATTATCTTCAATTCAGTCCATGACGTATGTCATAGGTAATTCCATGATTGCTCTTCTTAAATTGGTGACCAAACATTGTTCCTTGCACCATGACTCACTTTTTGTACACTGCGTTTTACACAGATTACTATGTTCCTTTCCTCTTTGACTTTCCTCGGATCATGGATACATTTTTTGCATATTTTTGACAATGCAGCAGGTTATGCAATGCTTCCAGCAGCATTACTATCCAGCTCATTCTAAATTTTTCAAGAAGTTGTTATTTTGTGTTTTTTTTTTTTTTTAATACAGAAATATGAATTTTACAACCAGAGACAGAGACAACGAACTCAGTGACGTTGGAAACTGTGCATAGTATTTTAAAGGTGGTTGGTGGTACATTAGTTGCCACAGGGCCAACCCAAATGGTTTGTACCAAGGTGGAGGTCACGCTCAAGGAGTTAGCTGGATTTCACTTCGAGGATTAGATTATTCGTTAAAGCGCACCAAGATCAAACTTCGACCAGCATGATTTCTGTTGAGGCCATTCCTCAACAGTGTCCATATTTGTTCCGGTTTTATAATTACATAATACCATGATGCCCAGCGTGCTTTTTCTTCGCATTTGGTGAGGCGTTCGTGAAAGAAAATGTGCTCAAACAATGATTTCGCGCCGCTTTGATATTGCCTTGTCTTATCATTTGGTGAGATTGTTTCTTTATTTTTGCTTTTAGCTCCTTCGTGAGTTTTGTTTCTTAAGGTAACTCTAGTTTTGCGTCGTGAACAGTTTGATTATGGCCTGTCAGCTTGTAATCCATGGTCGAGGCGTGCTATGTTGAAGTACAAATAAACTCGTTGAGTTCTCCTAAAGACTGGCTTCTCTCGTTGCTACGAGCCCCTCATATGTTCGACTCGACAATTATTTCATTTGTACAAGTTGTCTTTAAGCTCTCAGCTGGCACAATCTTACAAGAGTTAGAGATATCTGCAATGCGCGCAGTGACTCTTTACTACAGTGGCTTATCATGATTGTAACATCGCTTTTAGTGAGGTGTCATTAACCGAGACGGAGTTTACCGGGCTTAATTTTGATGATAAGGATGCCGCAAGCTTTATAGTTTGTAATGCAGTAGAACAGAGAAAAATAGATTAGTACTTTTGTATAGATCATCGCTACAGCCGACTGATCTCTCTCCTAAGCCAACTAATAAACTTTGTAATCAATTAATGGTTGCTACATGAGGAAGTGAATTAAATGTTTATAAAGTCCTGACGAAAAAAAAAAGGGAAGATCCATACCACACAATATGGAGAAAATCCTGAAATTAATTCAATAAGACTTTTCCCACCGTTTTATTGCCTTCATTTCACAGAATTGCTTTAATTCGGCTTGCTCTTGCAAAGATGATACAACCACAGGCGGCCCAGGCTCTGTTCGTTACGAAGCGGTCGAACTAGACACTAGCAACACTGATCATGACTAATCATTCATATCGTGGGGCTACCCGTTGGGCCTAATTTTGCTAGTGTCCAGGCCGACCGCGTCGCAACGAACAAAAAGACCGCACAGGATTTGACAGACGCGCATTCTAACGGCGTTGAAATGGCGGTCAATTTCAGATTCTCGCTGGGCTGGTTGCTCGACAACCCAACTTTTGAGGGATTTGTTTTGGTGAACTTAAAGGGCAACTATTTGGCTTTCGTGCTACCAAGTTTCGATTCAAGGGGAAGTATTTAAGAGTGTTTTTCGAACGATTTTCGCGAGCGTGTGTGAGACAGAGCTTTCCTACTTTCCCTTTTACTTGGTAGTGCTAGGACTTAAAGCTGAAACACGGCAAAACAGCCTCAAATCGCGACAAGAACGGCACAGATTACTCCTCATGAAGGTAAGACTTTATTTCTTTGATTATTTCACCCAACTTTATATTTACGGAGCTCAAAAGCAAGTCCAGCTAAACCACTATACAAACTCTGTAATAATCCACTGTGAAAGAGCCTGTGACAGAGCCTGCGACAGAGCCTGGGCCGCCTGTGATATACAACTGTCTTCTTTTTCGTCATTTGAGCAAGTTGCCATAACTGCGACTGGAAGTGTCCTCCGAAAAAAAGTGAGTCTGGTCTTTATTTTTGCAATCCAAGCTAGTTTTTTTCCTGCTTCGGAGAAGTATCCAAGTTTTCCGAGTAAAATTTTTCTGACTGGCTTAGTGAATACTTTCGACGTCCATTCTTCCGCCGTCTAATATGCACCGTGTGGCTACGTATCTCCTTTTGGTAGCACCCCCCAATAAGTATCAGGGAGGCTGCTGTCCGAATACCGTTTAAGCCTTTTAATAATAATAATAATAATAATAATAATAATAATAACAGTAATAATAATAATAATTTATTTACTTATATAGGGCCCTTTAGCATTATAGGATGATCAAAGGCGCTTTACAATCCTGGAGAATTAACATTTACAGTAAATAATTACAATAAAGATACTATTTACAATATATAATTACAATAAATGAATGAATGAATAAAAAGTAAATAAATAAATTCAAAATACCGATAAGATTGTAGTGCAAATCTAAAACGCTAGCTTAAAAAGATAGATCTTAAGAGATTTCTTAAATAACTCTAGCGAATCAATCGTGCGGATATGCGCAGGCAAGCTGTTCCACAGCGCTGGCGCAGAGGCATGAAACGAGTGGGCACCTAAAATTGTGCGCATAACCCCTTTTTGGGCAGTCTAAATCATAGCATTATTATTGCGTAACGAATATCTAGACGATGATCTAACACAGATCAGGTTACTTAAATAACTAGGAGCCATGCCATCTTTTCATAGCTATTTGTGGTATCGTGCGATCTAGTGGACATGAAAGTAATCGTAAGAAATTCTTCCCAACTTTAAGTTTTCATATTCACAACATTCTTGTAGTTTTCAGAGTGACTTTTACTCCTAAAAAGACCAGTCCTTGCTTATCCTGAGTGTCAAATTGACATGCTCTTTTTAATGTGTAAAGGACCTTAGAGACTATCCTTATCATGAAACTATCTTTAAAGCTCTCCCTCCCATTGCCAATGTTCAAACAATTTCTTTCAATCAAAATAAAACTGTACTACAGTTTACATCGCTAACTCTATGTATTCATTAATCAATTTTCAGCTCCCATTGACTACTGCCCATAACTTCCAGTTCCTGACTAGATCCTCACAAATTGGTCCACTTCAAGCTCCAACAGTCCACTCCAGTCCACTCCACTGCTTCCCAGCTAACACATAACAAGTCAAGGCCGACTCCTTCCAGATTGATTGTGATGGAGAAAATACAAAGATGTGGGGAAATGGACTGTTTGGGAAGATGAGACCACAATTCGAGTTTATCTTCACTTCTTTCCAATGTCTGCTACATCGTGTTACATGCATTTACTCTGATGATCATCTGGGAATGAGTCAGTAAGAAGACACTGATGGAAGACAAAAACAACAGGTCAGAGAATTCCTTGTGGGTTGGACGAGAGGGACTATAATATAAAGCACTGGTTGAACCTCATTTTAAATTTCAGACAGAAGTCTGGAAACTTCTCATTCGGCTTAATTTAATGTAGTTAGCTAAGTTAGTTGGGTCCCCTGGGGTTGGCTGGGCCTCCCTTTTTTTTTCCCTTAATTTTAATAGGGTTCCTTTTCAGGTACGTTCGGCTTAGGCTAGGTTTAGGCTTAAGATTCTTCTTTAGACAATTTCGGCCTTGATTCTACATCACGACTGCATCAACTGTGCACATATCCTCCAGGACTACAATGGCTCTTCAACCATGGACATCAACATCCACTCTTCCGCGCTGGAGCACCCTGCTTAGTAGCGCCTCAAATACCAATTTCATAATGTTTCACCTGATAGCAGCAATTCCATAGACTGCAATCTAGTGAAGCATTTTCAACCAAATTATATGGTAAAAATTATTGCAGCAACCCATTTTGGCCAAAGGTTCAACCAGACATCGATTTAGTTACTATGTATTTAACTGGATAAATTAGGCCATTCAACTGGGAAGTCTGCTCATTTGCCACTTCTCTCTTGTTGAGTGGTTTAACTCCAGTTGAAGCGGCTTGTCAAGGCTTCATTTAAAGGGAAATAGGGAACTGCACACACCAGCTTAGGTCACAGAGAAAATAAACTAGGCTAATTGTATGCTGTATTTTGACAGCATAATAGCTGTCAGTCCAAATTGCGGGCCAATTAATGTCGAAAATACAACACATCAAGCAACATCATGGAGCAGAAAAGGAATCACAATGGAGAGGACACAACATAATATAGTTTTAAGAAATGGCCCATTATTAATATTTGCTTTTCAATCATACATTAAGCCAATTGTTTGACAAGTCAGCTTACAGGCTGTCACCAAATTTTGCAAAATCAACTCCTCACTCAACATCCCAGCCTCGTGTGTACAGCAACCAACCCACAGAAAGGTAGGGCAAGGTCTGCCAGATGTCACCAGGTGGGTGGGTTTTATTATTTTTATTCCGAGTTCGGCTTTCAGCTTCAAAGTCACTTCGGCTATCACTCTGGCTTTCGATTTCAACACCTATTGGCATCCAATTTACCGTATATAGGCTTGGTAACGACCTTGACTCGTTAGCTAGCTACCATCTGGGACACCATTAATGTTCTAATCGGGATGTCAACATTTACTGACACAAGAACACTTGAGGTTTCCACAGACGCTAAATTTTTCATATAGGAAAGCACATTCTACTCTAGACGATTAACTAATTAAACGATTCATGTAACATTTTCGAAATTAAAAAATTGCAAAACTCTGTGTTTTTGTGTCTTACTCTGAAATAAATTGGCTACAAAGTACAATTAACATAACATTGACTAATACCACATTTTTCTCCAGAAAGAAGGTAAGTGCTACAAACATCTTTTATTTCAGGATTTCTGGGCCCATTTAAAAGCAAAATTGCACTCAACTTTTCTTCTAGGGCAGCATGAAGAAGCCCATTTTCGGGGGCAAATGTGCTTTTTGGCAGTTCAATGACCCTCGCTCTGCTTAGGAACCACTTTAAGTGCACTTTACAGACTAGCTCATTTTCGGGAGCTAACATTTCCACTTCGATAAAAGATGATATTACTAACCGTTACTAATTCCAGGAAAGATGATGCTGTAGCTGATCTCATGGACCAGTTAAGATAGATATGAAGAAGAGAACTCTATTCATCTCAAGCTCTTTCTGCAGATGGTAAGTTGCAGTTGACTGTAGCTTTGTGTGTGTACATAACAGCATGCCTGCTTTGGTTTTTTCAGGTCGTCTTTTTAGTGAGATCATCAACACAAGGATATGGAAAATCAGGTAAAAAATAACAAAAGCATAAAGATATTTGTAACCATTTTACCTGGTAATAGAAAATTCAGATTTCAAACAGTTGAATACTTTTAAGGGGTAAATTTTGCAACAAGTTAATTAACAAAGCATTTAAAGGCAGTTTTTCAGAATAGATTGACGGAGTATTGGTCTCATTTTAAAAAAATAATTAAAGCTCTTTTGGGGGCATTAAGCCACTAGAGAAAATTCAGTGACTAAGTTATCAACAGTTAGCTTAAAAAAAAACAAATTATATAATTAGTCAATCACGTGCAAAAAGTTCAAGTACACTTGGCATGCTGTAGAAGGAAATCTCTTATTAAACCTTTGAATAGTTTTAATCTTACTAGCCCCTTTGCAACTAGAGAGAAAATGGTTAACTTGAAATACAACAACACAGCTGCTTACTACCCAGAATAAACCAGCCTACAGCCCTTAAAACACCATGTCCCTTCTCTGGATCAACTGCAACTATGCGAAGTCCATCAAGCACCACCTAGTCCTTCACTTCAACCCCTGTGGAAGGTAACAATATTGAGCCCAAGAGGCAAGAACTAGTATAATAAGTCCTTCCGTCTCCCCTTTAGAAGACCAACAAGACTTAAGACTAGGAGGGGAACTGGAACTTTTATCCCTCCTTACAGCTTCTATGGAAGACTAAAACACTTAAAGCTACGAGGCAAGAACTGCAAATTTTTAGACCTCTACATCAGCTCCAATGCAGAATAACAAGACTTGGACACACGACTTCATTTAGTGGGAAATAGGGAACTGCACACACCAGCTTAGGTGACAGACAATAAACTACTTGTATGATTGTTTGATAGCATAACAGCTGTCAGTTAAAATTCTGGGCAAAAATAGAACACATCAACTAACATTATGGAGCAGATGATGAGTCACAATGGAGAGGAAACCTCATATTAGTCTTAACTGGCCCAGTTAAAATAATTGCTTTTGGTTCATACATTAAAGCAATTGTCTTAAAAACTCAGCTTCCATGCTGTCTTCAAAATGTTGGGGAATAGAATACTCTTCTCTTGACAAATTGGATCACAGAGGCCTGATGTGTGCAGCAACCAACCCTTACAAAGGTAGGGCAAGGTCTCCAAGTTGTCACCAGGTGGGTATGTTTTATTCTATTCCAAGTTCGGCTTTCGGTTTGAAATTCACTATGGCTATCATTCCGTCTTTCGATTTCAACATCAATTGGCATCAAATTTACTGTCTAAGAGCTTGATAACGACCCTTACTCGTTTACTAGCCAACCTCTTAAACCTGATCTGGGACACCCTGAGTCTTCCAATCGGGGTGTTGACATTTACTGACACAGGAACACTTGAGGTTTCTGCAGATGCTTAATTTTTCATTTAGGAAATTTAAAGTGCATCCCACCCTTAGCAAGAATTTAACAAGCAACTGATTGTAATATTTTCAAAAAGTAGAGAGAAACAACCTGTGTGTCTGTCATTCTTCTTCAGAAACCTTCCTTCAGACTTTAACTACAAGATTACTAATTTATTTACTTTTCAGGGATTTAATTCTTGCAGCTCCAAGCCCATTTTTGGGAGCAGACCTGAAGATTGATGGTTCCATAACATAACAAAAAATTGTGTCACCAAAATATACACATGCAAATTCATTGAAAACTTAAGAATAATGTTCATAGAAAAACTAAATAAAAAAAGACTGTCTCTGTGTGTCACTTTCTTAGAAAGTCATAGTTACTAACAACTAACTTTTTTCAGGAACAAGGTAAGTGCCATTATTTGGGGCTGACACTTAATTTACTGCATTTTTTTTTTCAGGACAAAATAAGTGTACTAGCCTATTTTGGTTGCACCATCATTCTCTTACAAATACATACATCATTTTACTTGTTATTTATCACTATGTTAACAAAAATTTCTTCAAACAGCAAAAAAGGTGAGTGCTACTAATGCCTCCTACATGTACATGCAGATATCAGTGGATAATCATCAAGTTATTAATCAGTATGTTCTCAAACATTTTTTTTAACAGCATTAAAGGTAAGTATCAATAATACTTCTTATATCAGTCTATAACCCATCATGTTCCTAATCAGTATGTTGTCAAACATTTTTTTAAACAGCAAAAAAGGTGAGTATCAATAATACTTCTTATATCAGTCTTAATAACCCATCATGTTCCTAATCAGTATGCTCTCAAACATTTTTTTAAACAGCAAAAAAGGTGAGTATCAATAATACTTCTTATATCAGTCTTAATAACCCATCATGTTCCTAATCAGTATGTTCTCAAACATTTTTTTAAACAGCAAATAAGGTGAGTATCAGTAATTATATCTTATTAACCAAGTGCGAGGGTTGTACTGGGAGAATATCAGCCTGAGATCTTGACAGTACGGACCGAGTGCAGCGAGGTCCGTACAAAAAAGACTAAGGGCCGATATTCTTCCAGTAGAGTCCTGAGCAAGCTTGGTTAATAGGAGATTTATTATAAGACTGAAGTTCAAAGGGACACAAGTGCGGTATCATTCGGGACCATTCGGGACCATTCGGGACAGTGCCCGGTCCAATACTTAGAGAATACTGACTGGCAATAGAGTATTTTGATTGGTTGATTTTAGTTATTGGCCCTCTGACTGCCCGAGTCGTGTAATAATACTTCTTATATCAGTCTATAACCCATCATGTTCCCAATCAGTATGTTGTCAAACATTTTTTAAACAGCAAAAAAGGTGAGTATCAATAATACTTCTTATATCAGTCTTAATAACCCATCATGTTCCTAATCAGTTGTTGATGGTTCGATTTGGCGGCATGTCAAATGTTAGAGGCATGTCAAATGTTAGAGGCATGTCAAATGTTAGAGGCATGTCAAATGTTAGAGGCATGTCCATGTTAGCAATAACATGAAGAGGATAATTGTGCTCTTTGCGAAGATCGATAATGTAGCGGTGGAATCGCACGATTTTCTCCTCATAGTCATCTGGAAGCCGCTGGGCAAGAGTTGTCTTTTGGCGAAGAGACAAGCCATTACGCTTCATGAAACGCTGACACCAGTGGTTGCCTGCTTTAAACTGCCCTTGTGGAATCCCATATTTCTCGTTCTTTGCCATGTCGAGGGCCTTCAGCCTCACCAGCGATGGTAAAATGGCGAGACCATTGTTCCGTTTCTCTGTGATCCATTCGAGGAGACCAACCTCAAGTTCTGGCCATGCAGCTTTTTTGCCACGATTTGCTCGTTTCAACCGAGGCATCTTTTTCAAGTTTTCCTTGCTCTTCCGCCATAAGCGAACATTACTTTCAGATACTCCGAACTCTCTTTCAGCAGCGAGATTTCCATGCTGTTCGGCGAAATTGATGATTCGTAACTTATCTGACACTGTGTAACTTTGACGCTTGGTTCCGGCGAGTTTTGTAGTCATGTTTACGTTTGATTGCTCAAGATTACAGTAACTGTTTTGTTGATCAGCTGTTCGCTTAAATACTTAGTTAAATTTATTCAAGGATCCAAATTGTTAACATGTCATTGGTAGGTTAGTTTACCCTCAAATTAAAGACCAATTACATCGCACGCTTATGTGTCTTTGTTATTCTAATGTCGCGTCAGCCTAAACAAAGGATTCCGTGTATAATACGCATCTCGAATTTAGGTGTTCATTTCGGGAAAAATAAGTTCGCATTATACACGGGTAAATACGGTATGTTCTCAAACATTTTTTTAAAAAGCAAAAAAGGTGAGTATCAATAATACTTCTTATATCAGTCTTAATAACCCATCATGTTCCTAATCAGTATGTTCTCAAACATTTTTTTTAACAGCAAAAAAGGTGAGTATCAATAATACCTCATATATTCTATAACTCATCACATTACTAACCAGTATTTTCTCAAACATTTTTTTAACAGTAAAAAAGGTGAGTGCTACTTATGCCTCTTTTTTTCTGTCTATTTCTCATCAAAACAAGGTTAGTCATGGTAACATTTTTATATTGGGAGCTTGAAGTCTTATTTCCAGGGCAAACTAGATTAATAACAGGAAAAGGAATTCAGACTACAGACAAACAAACAAACAAATTCTTATTATTTTTGCAGCTCAGACACTCATTCCCAGCCAATTCAAAAGGTAAGTAAGCTTAACTGTCACAAATACAGTATGCAGAACAGCCTGAAGGCTTTAATTAGTTTCCAGGAAATCTGATCATTTGAAAGCAACAAAATAAACCAGAAGGAATTCATAGATCCTATCCAGGTCAGCATTGAACCCTTTACCTCAAGGAGATTATTAACATGTAACTCTCCCAAATAATATCACTACAATATCCAGCAAACAGGTAATGAGAGTACCCAAACTTGTCAGATAGAAGTTGTTAGGCAAAGGAACTTAAAAAAAAACTTATCACACTCTTGAAATATATAGAGACTGCATGAATCCCAAAATGGCATATAATTCTTATTCTGGTTATACCCATTTGACAGCCTATCAGACCAGTCATGAGCAAACAGTCCTTAGCAGCTAGAAAGCCCCATGCTGGAAACGAAAACTTAAAGGTTGGTCCTTTCTCTTTGAGTTCTTAGCATGTAAGTTGCACCACAAGAATAAGGAAGAGACAATCATTATTCTTGAGACAAAATAATTTCAGAGAAAGTATCCAGCAATCATACAGGTTCATTGCTTAGGACTAACTTTCAAATCTAACTCTTGTAACATCCTTTAACAAAAATCTACATCTTCAAACAAAACAAATCATGTATTCCTTACACTGCTGCTATGTTATTTTTAAGGAAAAAAATTAGATAATGTGATTTTAACATTTAAAAGAATTTTGGCACAGTACCTTGAGGTACTGTTATTATTGGCATACACTTCACAGAGTGTTAGTGTGTTCTTCCACTTTGAATTCAAAGAATCTGCAGATTTTCTGAATAGAGTACAACAACCCAAGCAGCAAATGTACAGTTAAAAGATATAACTGTGTGTGAAAATTTTGAGCGTTGGCAAAATTTTAACATTCCAAATAATTCAAAATAGGTTACAAAAATTTAGCAATAATTAACTAACACTACTTTCTTCACAACATTATTAAAATTATCTGCTGTCTTATTTTTTTTTCAGCCTCTACAAATGTAGCTACTGGTGCCTAAGAAGGAGATAAGGCATTTTCATACAGGACACTAACAAACAAAGGCTGTGCAATTACAGTAGTAAAACATTTTAGGGTAAAACATTGTTAAGCAACCTTCAAAGGTTTAATCACCATAGCACAGGTTTGGAGAACATGGTCCCCATTTTTTCCCCATGTGGGGTTTTTTTGGGGTTTACATGTCCAGCCATGGTGCAATCACCTCTTACACCTTAAAATTAGTATGCATATTCTCCATACTTTTTTCTTGAGATTTCCAAAGGCACTGACCAGGAGAATTTGAATAAAAACCAAAAGCTTCCTTGCCAAAAATTAATGTTTGAGCCAAAATTGATACTGCAAGAACTAATTAGATGCTCTCAATATTTTGTATGATGTAATACATATTTCACCTTGCTGAATGACAATCAACAAATATCAAAAACTTTTACTTGGTATAAAATAAATTTTTGTGTCCAAGAAAGCATGCTTAGACTTGAATTAAAATCAGGGGTGTTGGAAATTAAAACATGACATTTCCAAAATTTGGGCATTTTGCACTTGGAACATTCTGAGCCCTCCATAATATTCTTTAAAGCTTATAATCTAACAACTAACCTTTTAATCCACTAATTACTTAAGGAGAAATCTGAGTGTTTCAGGTCAAGGGATAAAATCCAAAATTAACAAGGCTTTTTTCTTTTTTTGGAAAATGATTCAAGTCTTAGCACATTACAATTTTCTTGAAGTACTTAGCTGAGGTTAAAGTTCAGATTTCTCAATCAACATGTTATATAGATTATTTGAACTCCAAAAATGGCTGAAAACTTTTAATAAATGACTTCTGTAGCAACTCTGCATGTAGTTAGATCCAAAACAGCATATATTAAGTAAAGAACTATATTTTTGAATATATGATATCATATTACACTAATTTAGAGGTTGTCAGACATTCAGGAGGAAATTTAGAATGTTGTTCCTATATAACAGACTGATGTCAAAGCAAAGTAGCTTTGAGATAACTCAAATGTTTTGGGTGGAAGGTATGGGTAGTGCAGTGGTGGTGATGGTAAGGACTAAGAAACAGATTGGGACGGAGGGAGGGCTACTATTGTGGGCGGGGGTTTACAAATGCGGCTATGACTGAAAAGGATCATGGGAGGTTGGGGAGGTAAAATGTTGGGATGGGTTGGGATTAAATGGGTTTGGGTTAGAGACGGGGAGGGTTACAGGCTAGGGTGAGGGTTTTAACTTGGGTAAAGAGGAATAGGGTGGTTGTTATGGTGTTTGGAGATGGTGGGTAAGTGTTTGGCTAGAGTTTTGGTGGCCAGGCAGGCAGGCAGGCATTGATTTGAGGCTGAGTTAAGGTTCCTATTTAGGAATAAGGTGGAATGTTTGAGTTGTCTCAAATTCACTTCTGTGTTTTTCATCAATTTGAAACTTTTTGAGTCATTAGTTGTAAATTTTTCAATACTGTTTCCAATTCTTTAAAGGAAATTAGCACCTAAGTTCTTAAGTACATATTTTTTCCAGTTCTCTTTAAGTTAAAATTTCATTCTTACTGAGTTAAAATGTTGTGGTATGTTTTCCCTTCAATTCAATTATTTACAAAAGATTCCTGTGTTTTAATAAAGTAAGAATATCACAGTTTGATCAAAAGGTGTCTTATTTGTTTTTTTCCCCCTAATCCCAAACTTCCTATTCTTAGTAATTTTTAATCCATGGAAACCTTAGCATGGTCATTTTGTGGAGACTCAAATGTGCTCAAAGAGCCAGACGAGGTTCTAGACATTAAATCCAAAATAACAGTTTTGGACAGTTGCATAATAAAAGTATGAAGTGTTATCATCTGAATAACGGTGGCTCTGGAATAGACTGTTATGGGTGATGGCAACCAAGCCCTTAAAGATTTGAGTGAAAGGAAGAGCCAGTTGACTCTTATTTCAAATGTCCTAAACCACTGACTGCTGTTCCCTGGTTCAAACCATTCACTGTAAATTCAGGTCAATTGAACACAACTAAAAAGTTCTAAACAATAAAAGGTTTTAAAGCCATGCCGTATATAAGATTAATTGGTGGTCGCCATAAATAGATGTCGCACCCTTGAATTTCTTGATTGGGTTACTATTTGCTTCAGACAAAGTTAACTTGCACTCTGGAGGTCCTAGCCAGTAAAATTAAATCTCTCATCTTAAGTAACGTCTAATTAATCGTTTTAATCGCATGGAGCTTTCTTTTAAATGCAAAAGATCGTGGCACTAGAGCGCGTCCATAAAAGAAGTAACGCATTGATCGATCTTTGACACCTTTTGCTGTGATGTCAAGAGGCATATATCTTTAGAAATCAACACTTTACCATTACTGCGTATGTTACTTGAAGTGTGGTTAAAATACATGTTAGGAGCCTTACTTGTGATCGTAAGCTGTCTGCTTCCCGCATCAACACAAGCTGAATTTTTCCTAACAAGCGAGCGAAGCGCCAAGTAACCCTTCGTGTACGTTTCACGTTCTTTTGGTAAGACTTCGTAGACATGCTATCCCACTCGCTGCTTTGGACGCAAAGCAGCTTCAAAAAGTGAAGTGTCAGAAGGTACTTAAGGGCTGTAATAGCCGAGATTATCAATGTCTGGCCATAACAGCGTACACGTTCATGATCAGGCGCCACTTTGACTGACGCGCAAACGATCCCAGAAGCACTAGGGACCTTAAGCATCGATGACTTTGGGTGTCACGGACGTTCGATCGTTTGCAGGAGGGGGAACCTGGAAACGACGTTGTCGCCAACAGAGTTCGTGACATGACTGCGTTAAGCAAAACAATTACGCTAATTTACAGACGTTGTCGGTCGACCGTGAAAATGTAAACACATCCTTGGCGTGCTCTCGATCTTGACGATGTCCAGTTTAAAGGAAGCTCGAGAAATGCTTTCTCTAGCATGGAGTCATCATTTTATTTCCGAAGAAGAATTTTTGTTATTGTATGACGCTAGTTTCTCTAAAAATCCATCATTTCCTCACGTCGACAACGATCGTTTTGATCTCGATTCTATGGAAGAAGCAGAGTGTTTTCAGGAGTTTCGAGTAAGAAAAATAGACATTGTTAGACTTGCTGATGCCCTTGGATTACCTGCGAGTCTGTGCTGCCATCAACGAACTAAGGCCAACCGCATAGAGGGACTGTTGCTAAAAAGATTTGCATACCCATGTCGTTTGGGTGACATGATCCACAGATTTGGACGAAATGAATTGCTAATAACAGGACAGACAAATAAAAAACTAATATCAATTTGCTTTTTATGTACTTACAAGTTTTTAAAAATAACATGATAACTGTGGGGACTGTGGTTGTCTAATCACTTAATCTTCTGTACCAAAATAAAAATAAGGGCTTGTGTTATAAATGCTCATTACACTGTATGGCAAAGTTCATAGAGTTTTTAATCAAAATTTTGTTTCAAAGTAATGAAACCAGTTTTATATTATAGCAAGTCATGTAAATTTTAAAGTTCTATACATGGCATTAGTTTCTCATCAGTAATATACCTTTTGAGGATAAGTAATTACAATGTATATGCTGGTATGAGTAGATTGTGTCATCAACAAATTATATAAAATGTAATACAGAAAGCATGAAGACATCACAAGCAATAAAAAATATGTTAAGCATAAAAAATATGTAAGCAGTCAATTTCACATTATTGCTAGTCAAGCAATCGTGTTTAGATGAGGCTATATAAACATGGAAAAAGTGCTCTATTACTTAAGCTTAAATAATATGCTTTACGTGTAAGAGTAAGTTTAATAGCTGCAACACACATTTTATTTTCAAACCAGTTTGGGCGGTATCACGGCTACCTATATTCTTTAATTTCCGTCAATCTCAGATAGTCCTTTAAGAAAGATTACTAGAGAAAAAAGTGTGTACATTCGTATAGCTAGATGTCGCACTTTGAGCCGGGCCGGACAAAAAAGATAAACAAAATAGGAACTGCCGACTGCTTGTTGCACAAAACTAACGGACGACTTTTGATATTTATCTGTTGTAGCGAAGTTAACTTTAACCTGAGGTTAAGAATTTTTTTCTCAAAGTACGCATTACGCTAAGCTACTTGCAAGACTTCAGAGATTTTCGTCCAAAAAAAATTAAGCTGCATGACAACTAACCTCGAGGATCTGCTTCGACCAGCGTAATTTCCTCCTTCACCGGGAACTTGCAAGCTTGACATGACTACAAGTACAACAGCGGAGAAAGTTTAATGTGATTATCGGAGTGAATGACATCAAATCATCTTCGAAGTACGGCAATTTTAATCTCAAATCCACCTGTATTTCTGCGTTTTCACCAGGACGTCAAATTAAGTGATCCTGCGTTGTCGACATGACCTTTCATCAGGGACGGACGGTGTATCCATAGCAACGGCTAACGACAGCTGAAAAATCACTTCCGGCGAACGTCCGTGACACCCAAAGTCATCGATGCTTAAGGTCCCTACTTGCAGATTGCCTACTTTGATGTCTGGAAAAACTTCAATGGTTTAGGATGTTGCGGCATGGTTTATTTACTTGAATTTAGCCGACTTTTATATCGTGATAAATTTTTTTCCCAAAAATTCTCTCTTTTGACGGAATATTACAAGCACACCTCTCCACTTAACGATAAGAATCAGGGCTAGCGCACTTGCTAAAGATGACAAGGAAATATGCATGAACAAGGAAGACGGAGCAAAAATTCCTTACAGCCACATGATTGCCAGAGGAGAAACCTTGCGCGAGACTTCTGTATAACGGATTCATGCTGACGTCATTGTCTACATTTTTGCTCATTTGCATACGGCTTTGCGTAAAGAAGGAAGCATGTGAGATATAAATTGACTTCAGGCAGCCAAAGAGCTAGAAAACCTTAGTACATAGTGAAATTTTTAGCTCTTTGGGTGTAATATTCAAGGAGAAATAGTCCATCAAAAACTGCAAAATTTCTTGGTGGCAAAAGCGCTAGTGAGCTCATACATTCTATGTAAAATTTGGAGTTTTCAAACCAGTGTTGCACAAAAAAATATTCAATGCATCAGGCTCGTATTCATTGGCCGAGTTAATCGTACTTTGACCTTTCGAGATTCACAACTGATTTATTTTTAGCTCCATCAGAAACTGAATTGCTTATGCTAATGAGGCAAATATTGTAAACAAGGATTCCCCTATACCCATGGGAGAACCATGGGCACCAAGTCATGCCCTAACATTCTGGGTCTTTCCTCCATCCTACACCTCTTCGCAAACATCTTGCAATTAATCTTTTATTAAAAATCAGATCATACCAATAAGGAAAGCAAAATATTATTTAAATAATTCGTGTACAGATCGTTTACTTTTTGGGAAGTTATCAAAAGAGATCAAGCGATAAGTAGTTCATAGAGGGCTAAACTACGCACACACCCAACATGTGTCCAGAACGAAATGTACCAAAACGAATACATTTTGCGTCCGTGCGCAAGAAACCAATGCACTACACTAAAACATTGCATTTCTACCACAAAGTTGTACATACACGGACAACAATACAAAAAATTTTGATTTCTCATCTGCACAAAGTCTTGAACAGGTGCAAGTGGACGCAGACTAGGGATATGGGGGCAATTTTCCCCAAAAATTTACCATATTTTTGCATGTTATTGGGGAGGTTACAGTCGGAGCCCCATCGCTTCGGCTCCGCCGTCCTTGATTTACCGTGAGTTACACTTAACTTGTCATTCTCTTTTTTCGGTGTGTGCGTATAGGTGGATAAAAAGTAAACTAAATGTGAAGAAAGACATTCTTCACCTTAAAAAGCAGAGTTCTAAATAGCAATGTAAACAGATTCAATAAATTTGATATCAAATAGACATGCTTCATATGTGTTCCACTTCCACAGTGACCAGTTAAAATACAAAAACGTTACGAGGATCTACAGACTCGCTCAAAATAAAGCTTCGCTTGATTATTTTATCATAATAAGAATTCAATGTGAAATTGTCGCAAATCGTCGAAAAAGGAATGAATAACACTCTATAAATAGCCAGAGCAACTTCAACATGTTACCCCACGTATCTTAGGCGATTGTAAAGTCAGTTTAGCAGAGAAATCCAGCAATTGGGAGAGAAGATATATACAAGCGCGAAAGTCTTGAGGATCCTGCGCATGAGAAATGCGCAAGCATAACGCCCCCATGATGGCGTTATATAAAATCGCCTTTGTATCCTCTTCACACTATATTAATAATACTTAGATGCAAAAATTGAACTCGACTCTCTATTCAAGCTGTTCTTTCGCACGCATCACTTCAAACTGAGTTGTGCAGTGTCTTCCCTGATGTTAATAGTTACTGGAACTTTTCACTCAAACGCTTTTCCATTGATTTGCTCTTAAATGAGCTCAAAATGTATTTGCGGTCGCTTAGCGTGAAGACGGTTTGAAGAGACCTGTAGCCGACGTTCTACGACTATGACCCAGACCTCATATTCAAACAACAAGGCACCCTAGTACTCGTACGAGTTCTCCACAAAAAGGCATTCTAGTACTCATACGTGTCCTCTCATAGCAAGATATGTGCACTTCTGAATGGAAAGAATGATTCTGACAAAGTTCAACTTTCGCATGAAGGTCCCTTTCCAAATCTGTACTGTGCCATTTGACAAATTCCTTACAAATGAATAAACGCTGCGGCCAGGACAAGCAAATGGAAGATCTGGCGGCTCTGAAACTGAATATAAAGTAGAGGAGTAACGGTTTCTAAAGAAACTGTGGCGCTGCATTGGTAGGAGGTATTACAAGATTTGATTTGGTCTGCTGAGTTGATTATGTGAATTAGTCATCGTTTTTAAAGCTTATATTTCGAGCGTAAGTCAATAAAAATGAATTTAAAGAATTAATAGGTAGACTTAAAGCCATAAGGGCAGGACTTCGGTGAATTATCTAAACTATCTGTTTTAGAAGAATTACTAGACATAATGCTAATACAGATATGATTTCTTGGTGATGTTTAGCAACCGAACTTCCAGTTCGCGGTTTGAGTTAAACCTGACGAAAGATAAAGAGCCCAAAAGACATTTCACAAAACTGATGATAAGAGCCGCAAAGGCTTGCTTACCCAGATGTCACACTTGCCGGGAAAAAATCTCTCAGGAATTCGAGTGGCATACGTAACGGCACTTGCAGTGTAGAATAGACACATCAGAGCGACCCAGGCGCCCGCAGCTTGCCGGTACGCTAAAGTTACTCCATACAAACATATGAGATGTATTACAGGAATAAATCCACAGTAGCCAAATCAAAGCATTATACCTGAAACGAAAATTTCGTGCGAAATCACATTATGTTTCCATTCTACATACCTAGTGCGCATGACTAGCGCGCATCCAGCTTAACAAATTGGCGGAATATTCTTTCTGAGATGAGCTCTCCAGTGATGCAGATTATCATTTTATTGTAAAGAGATATGAATAAGAATCGGGAATAAATCTTCGAAAACAGTAATTGAGTACTTGCTGGTGCATACAAAATTATGGTTTTATTTGAGACTGAAGTGAGAATGAATATGAAACAATAGTATAAAAGAGCCAAAGGACACTTTTTTCTTTCTAGTTCTAGTTTCCATAACATTGTATATCAAAGATTTTCAATGCAGGTTTCATTTTCAGAGAAAGATCAAGTCCTACATAGAAGAGGCTCTATTTGCTGTTGTACATACCTAGTGCGCATGACTAAGGCTCTATTCGCTGTTTTTCAGGCACTGTATCTGTGCTCAATCGCGTGCGCGTGCGCCTCCAGAAATATTTTATGAATGTATCATCATTTTTGTTATATATTACCGTCGCTGTGACACTCTCTTCTAAAATAAATACAATAAGTTTGCCAATTAAAAGTGATTTTCGAAAGAATTTCATTAGTTTACATGTTTTGTAAAAAAAAGAAAAAGAAATAGCTTGCCGCAATGTGGAACATTAGGCACCAGTCGCATAGCCAACCAGTCTATATTGATAAGACCTGATAGCTTTATTCAATCTTCATCCAATCAGATGGAAAACTAAAACAAACGCGGCGTTTTCCCGCGCTCTAAGTAGTTTGTGGGTATTTACTTTGAACTCTTAGTGGCCACTGATAATGTAAGCCTTTGTTTTGATTGGTCGCTGTGATTATTATTATTTATCCTTTTGTTTTTGGACACTCAATTGAAAACTGCTATATTAATTGAGTTTTGAACGACAAATTTACCTGCTCTAAATATTCGGTAATGGAGCGCGCTGAATTTGTCCCATACGGAAACAATGATGCAGATCACACCAAGAGAACAGATCATTGACATGTATACACTCTTCAAAACTCTTGAATGGTAGAAACCATAATATAACGGAGGTGGAAATGATCCCATGATGAATATTGCTCTCCCTGCGTAATGGAGCCTTGAAAATCAAATGGAACAAAGCACTTCAAAATTTGATCAAACGAATTTATATACGGCTCGCACAAATACCGGTCGGACAGAGGGAATTCGTTGTTAAACAAATAAGACAGAATTCCAACAGCACAAGAAGCATTTGGAAAACAATCAGGTCATGTATTCCAAAACAGCCCGTGAATGTCAAGAGTTTCACTAAAGATGATCAAATCGTAGCAAACGAATTTAACAAGTTCTTTAACTCGGTTGTGAAATCTACGATAGAAAAAAATCAACTTCTCGCTAACAAATTTAACTACGCGCCCGCTCCGGACACCCTCATTCGGAGAAACTATCCAACTTCAGAACAGTTCTCTTTCACCACGGTGGAATCCTCTCAGGTTACAAACATTGTTAATTCAATACCTAACAACAAAGCTCCAGGAATTGACAAAGTACCACCTCGTGTAATTAAGGAGAGTTTGCCGCAGACCATCGCTCCTTGTATCACCTCCATCATTAATGCCTCTCTTGAAAGTGGTGTTTTTCCAGCTTCTTGGAAAATTTCCGAAGTTTAGCCAATTCTCAAGAATGGAGAAGCTAACAACTATAGACCAATATCGCTGCTCCCAATACTCTCTAAGATATGCGAAAGAGCGGCATTAAAAAAAGCTGTCTTCATATTTAACAACTAATCAAAGAATATCAGCGAAACAAAGCGGCAACGAAAGATGGCATTGAACTGAAACAGCACTGATCTCTATTACTGATTTTATTCCTCGCGCTATCGACCAGAAAAAAATCACTGCAATCGTATATCTTGATATGAGTAAAGCCTTTGACACTATCAACCACGTGATTCTTCTAAAGAAACTAAAGGATATTGGTTTATCATCTTCTGCACTTCAATGGTCGAAAGCTGTCTTTCTCAAAGAAGACAAGCAGTCCGCATCAACTCTGTATTATCTGATAGATTACCAGTAGTCAGTGGTGTACCGCAAGGGATTGTACTAGGAGCATTATTATTTATCATTAACATTTATCTAAACAACCTGCCAAACATCTGTCAGGATGGTTCAACTGTATGCTATGTGGATGACACAAAGCTTCTATTATCCTTTAGTGCGAATGATTCTATTCAAGCTATAGAGAGAGTGAACTCTGCTCTGCAACGGATACGCGATTGGTGTTTCGACAATTGCTTAATGCTTAATCTTGAGAGGACTAGACTGATGGTCTTTGGCAGTCGAAGAATGTCTCTTAAAATGCCAGACTTTAAATTGTCCCTGCTTGGAAAGGAAATCATCCCAGCTCAAACAGTCAGAGACCTTGGTGTTACTTTCGATCCCACACTATCCTTTGACAATCATATCTCTGCGACTGTCCCATCTTGCACATCGAAACTATCCCAACTAAGCCGCATTAGATTCGCTTCTAACAAAGATCTGCTTGAAACTATAATTAACGCAGTTGTTTTTAGTAAGATGTACTACTCTTCGTCAGTATGGTCGTCCACATCAGCTTGTAATGTTCATAAGCTACAATATGTTCAAAATTTTGCCGCCCGAATTATTTGCAATGTAAAGAAGTATGATCATATTTCTTCCACATTAAGGAATCTACGCTGGCTACCGGTAAAAACAATCCTGTACTATCGTGATGCTACCTTATCATTTAAATGTATAACAGGCCAAGCGCCTGAATATTTGACATCCGAGCTTGTAACAAGAGGCAGCGTATCTGGGCGTATAAAGAGGAAATTTAACAACTTAAGAGAGGCCGCCAGAGTATTTCGAGAATCGAAAATCAGTGACGAAAAATCGAATTTTTTTTCATTTTGCTAAAACATCCCTTTCTGTGAACTAGTTTCGAAAAACATATTTTAAAGTTCCAGCGATTTTCTTTCCGGCTGAAATTAAAAAGTTTGAAAATTCGTTAAAAAAGCCGTTATCGCCTTGCCTAAACGGTCAAATCGTCATGTAACTCGAGAAAAATGTTGGCAGCGCCAAACAAGTCCATTCACCATCAAACGTTGCACAGTAACTATGATATCACTACACAGTAAAAGCATATAAAAAGTTTCTTGTAATTCTCTTTGATATGGGTTTTATCGCCGTTTTTATAAAGGTGTATTTTGCACGCCTTTTTAGGAGACAAAATGAAGGCTAAGTTTTACCGGTTTAAACGACATCTGGTACCTAAAGTTTCGACATTAAAACCATATCAGAGGAGAGCTCATTTATCAAACTATGCACCTGGAGAGTTTGGCCGTTCGAAATTAAGTCTCGTCTTGGTAGTGAAATAAAACGCGATGCCACCCCAGTGCCATTTGAGCGTGCAGAATTCGATGTTCATTTCAAGCTAATTATAGAGTCAGTTTGTCGAAAATACACAGAAAAAATTAAATGACGTCAGCATCGTTATGTTTCTTCTGTGAAGCTGTGAATGTAAAGCAAAGTAGTTTTTAATCTTTTAGTCTTTCTTAACTACGTTTTAAGTGCCAGCGTGTCTCTTAACACATGTTAACACGGCTGATGGGATTTACAAACTTCAGAACATTTCGAAAACAATCACAGTGTTGGCTAAAACGCCGCTACTTACACTAAATTAATGATGTGTTGAGTTGCTTCTTACCAAATATACTAAAAATCTTCATGTTTAAATGAAGAAAAAGAAAGCTATTTGGATCATTCACAGCATTCACGGTATAGACAACGAATGCAATTTATCAAATTTATTGACCTGTGCGTGACCTAAGCCGTGACGCTTAACATGTTCGGGTGAACAAAGAATGGCCTCAAATTCTTTTATTTCTGCTTTAATAATCTTGGATGAAAGAACAATATAAAAGTCCGTCGAGAAAACTATCATAATATTTTTTAAAGAACTTTCCGAGAATTATTTGTGTGAAAATCTATCGTCGCGTAAATGGCCTTCTTGAATGGCAAGGATTCATTCATGAAATCCAGTCGCGCGTGCAGTCAAAGAAGTCCTGAAGTGGTGGCTATCATGCAGGATGTTCTGAACACCCTAAAGCTGCAACACGGGGAAGTAACGAAAGCATATTTCAGGCAGGAAAACGCCGGTTGCTATCATTTATCATGTACGATCCTAGCGTGTCCAGCCATTGCAGAATGTAGCTACTAGTGTCCAGGTTATAGGAATTGACTTTTCTGACCCGCAGGGAGGTAAAGGTGCCGCAGACAGACTTGCGGCAAAATGTAAAGGCCATGCAAGGGTCTACATAAACGAAGGCAACGACATGTGTAAGGAAGTCAATTCCAAGAAGCTCTTCTTTCCCACGAAGCCATCGAAGGAGTGAAAGTAGTTGCAACTGACAGCATGGAGGATTTCGTCATTGAAGAGGCAAGGAAGATTCCCGGTATCAGCAAGCTCAACAATTTTAAGTTCAACCCCGAAAGCATTACAGCTTGGCGTGCCTATGAAATCGGGAGTGGGAAAGATATCAGATTAGAGAAGCAATCTTCCGGTAAGTGCTAGTGAGCTACATACAGCGTTGACAAGTAGCATATTTTTGATATGTTGCAATCTCCTTTGCCCCCTGTCCGCGCACAAGTCCCCTGTCCATACTCGACCACAACCGTGTTCGTGGGTGTGTCCACCCGACCGTCTGACCGTGCATCCATCGATTTTTCTTTCTCTTGTCGATCATGTGTTTTCTAATTGATCGCTTCCATCCCGCTTACCGCTTCTTTTTTTATCCCCGTGGGTCAGATCCGTTAGCCATTCTCATTTAGTGAATTTACAATTAACATAGCAATATTTTTTTTACAGGCATGGTCTATGTTGTACCGAATTTTCTTTGCCAAATCGCATAAAAAATTACCACAATTTAACAACGTCTTCTTTATGGAATCTTTTGAGGACCATAGCATCCTTCCATTTTCAGAGTGTAGTTATCGCTGGATGGGGTCAACATTTTCTGCAGGTGGTTTTAAATCACTCAGCAGAAAACACCCCACGCAGACGGAGTCGGAGACTACAGAGAAACCTGAAGTCTCTAAGACGCATGAAGTGATTGCTTGTGATGAAACAGCAGCATTTTCCTGCCCTCAAGACGGGTGCGTAAGAGTTTTTCAAAGGTATTCTGCCTTAGAAAAACACCTGACCTCAGAAAAATGCACAAAGTCTTTAGAGAAGAGATCTTTGCTAGACCTGGCCAAGATCGCATATAAATCTGCATTGGAAGAAGATGTGGGGACTATACCAACTCTGCAACCAGTTCCAGGACGTTAACGTCGATTTGATTGCTGTAATATGGAAGGCTGGGCTCTTAAGTCAACCAAAAGGCCTACAGGCTTAGTGAGAAGCAGAGGGCATACCTTAATGCCAAATTCAATATTGGCCAAACGTCAGGTAGAAAATTAGAGGGGGAAGTAGTTGCAAGAGAGATGAGACGTACCCAAGTACCTGACGGTGCTCGAATTTTCAACGTTGAGCCCACCGCAGATCTCCTCCTACTTCTCCCGCCTTGCTGCTAAGGTTCGGAAACAACCATGACCGGATGATTGCGATGTTCAGGCCATCGAAGAGGAAACAAACTTCACGATGGCAAGGAATTTGGCCCTAGAAACCATATCTCTTCAGCACCCAATATTGCTCGATCATGTGAAAGTGTAGTGTGATCGTCCGGGTGAGTGTAAAGTTAGGTCGTTCTGTTCGGTTCGTTTGTAATGTTTATGTTGTGAATAAGTCGTTTGTATGGAGCCGGTAGAAGTTGACACCTGTTTAGGGGAGTCTTTTGTAACTTAGTAAACCAGCCGTTGAAAGTGGTCAATGCTGTAGGTTAGGCATTGCGCAGAGTTCCTCTGCGCAATGCTTAACCTACAGAACGACCTAACTTTACCGACGGATCGAAACAGACCAATCACCACCCACTTACGCCACTTGAGTCTTACAGTCAATAACATCACGTAAAAAAAGACCAATCATTTTACACGAACTGAAATAAGAACATTCTACTGACAAAAACTATTCACTTGACTCTGATGACTTCCGCACCGGTTGTCGAAACGTCAGTCACTACCACCGACAACAGTCCTTCTCAATCAGGACTACACTCACCCGGACGATCACACTACACTTTCGCATGTTACCCCCGGGTTCAAGCCATTTACTGCATTGTTCGATCAGTTCGATATTTGTACCATAATGAAAAACGACACGTTGAAGAAGCTAAAGCTTGGCATGCTGCAGAGTATTTGCCAGAACTTGGAGCTGAATGTTCCTGTACCTGCCATTCGACGAAAAGCACCATACCTTACCTTGCTTGGTGAAGCTGTTTCCCAGTGCACATGCCAGATCCGCCAGTATCCCATATTAATTCTGATCGGTTACCTCGTTTGCTTGTTGTTAATACCCAGGGCTGTAGTGGCTGAACAGACCGCCTAATCGATGATATTTTATTTAGATAAGTAAATTTTAATCAGCAATTTTGGCATTTTAGGTGGTTTAGGAGTTTCTGTTTTGGCTACTTCAAATTAATTAGGACAAGAGGGTAATTGAACAAAAAAAAAACAAAAACATATACGCACGAGATAAGATTGAAAAAGACATGCAGCCAATGGAGTAAATGGATAACTTAATGTAACTCTAGAAAAAAGCGAGCAATGGACAAAAAGAACACAATCGCGCGATTTTAAAATTCCCCCGTAAATGTTCTCAATGGTCCTTTCATTATTTAGTTCTCAGTAGACGTGTTTGAGATCCGAACAAGTCTACCCTCGTTTAGGTTATTATACTGCGCTTATTACATGTAAGTTGACTTAACCCTCCCGGGAAGTGGAAAAATGGTCGCGTTCAAAGAATGTCACGATCGACAGGTACGCAGCGAGCTGAAATAATTATCGAGCCGTCACACGCATGTAAGGTACACTTTGTGCGTTGCCAGGAAGCTTCTCACGCATTGCATATGCGTTTCATGAGTGCATGTGTAGAAATCAAATACATATTGTGATTTCACAGTAATTTGATGCTCCCTCTTTGGAATAATCTCATGGCTATCTACGCTGTACATGTTGCACGGCGTCGACCAAGGCCACATATTTTTTTTACACTAAAACGGGTATGTACTTGCTTTAACAGTGCAGTAAGGTGCTAGTCATTTGCACGTTCGGTTATGTTTAAGTTTGCGTTTCTAAAACTATATGCAACTGTGTTTTGGCAGCTGTTAAATTTGACCACTTACGGCCCATCTCAAATTGCTTTTCCCAGGGAAATTCTCAGTCGTGTTTCCAATGCACTTTCCTTAGCGGATTTTTCAGTGTAGCACCAAATATTTTTAATAAGAGTTTGACGAAGTGAGCAAAAAGCTGAAAAAGGCTTAACCTAACTAAGTGGTCAAATTTACTGATTACCCAATTTGGATCAGGGTTAGGTCACGTACGCAAAACGGTCACGCTAAGGATCAACTTACGAGAATTTTCAAATGTTATCTACGTTTTCGGTCATATATATGTCACCAAACCTAAAATACTTCTCTTTTACTAAGTTTAAGTTTTAGGAATACGTTGAAATTTACTTTTGAATATGCAGTATAAACTCAACAGATCATTTCTTCAAGTATAAGAAGCGATGTTTTTGTCAAGAAATGTTTCGGAATGTTTTTAAGTTCGTAAACGGCTTCACTGAGTCGCGTTAAGAGACATGCTGGCACTTAACGCGTGATTAAGAAAAATTGAAAACGACTTTAGTTAACATGCACAGCTGCACAAAAGAAACAACGATACTGACTACTTTCAATGGTCATTTATTTTTTTCTGTGTATTTTCGAAAAACTGACTTTATAATTAGTTTGAAATGAACATCGAATTCTGCACGCTTACATGGCGCTTGGGTGGCATCACGTTTTATTTAACTACCGAGACAAGACTTAATTTCCAACGGCCAAAGTTTCCTGGTGTATATTTTGATAAATGAGCTTTCGTCTGGTATGGTTATAGTGTCGAAATTTTAGGTACCAGGTGTCGTTTAAACCGGTCAAAGTTAGTCTTCATTTTTTCTCCAAAAAACATCGTACAAAGTACGCCTCTAAAAAAACGGCGATAAAAATCATACCAAAGAAAACTACAGAAAAATTTATATATTCTTTTATTGTGCAGGGATATTGTAATTATTGTGCAAAGTTTGATGGTGAATAGACTTGCTTAGCGCTGCCAACATCTTCCTAAAGTTGCGTGACGATTTGACCATTTAGGCAAGGCGAAAACGGCTTTTTTAACGAGTTTTCAAACTTTTTAAAATTTCAGCCGGAAAAAAAATCGCTGGAACTTTAAAATATTTTTTTCGACACTAGTACACAGAAAGGAATGTTTTAGCAAAATGAAAAAAATTCGATTTTTGGTCACTGATTTTCGAATCTCGAAATTTCCTGGCGGCTTCTCTTAACATTCCTCTTTTTAAAAGTACAACAGGTCAGAGGACCTTTTATTATAGAAGTGTAGCCATCTGGTATAAACTTGAACCAAGATTGAAACTATTTGAAAAACCAGCTTCTTTTAAGAGAGCCTTTATTCTTTTAAGAGAGCTTTGAAAAGGTATCTCCTGAATGACTCTTTATTTAAATAAGCATTCTATTTTTAAGTTATAAGTAATTTATGTTGTATATAACGGGTTATTAGTTAGTCTTGTATGTATAGTACCAAGTATGTAAATTACATAATTGTTCACTGAAAAGCTCCAGACCGGGATGTGTTCAATGAAATGTATGTATGCATATATGTAATTTCGTAACTACATCATCTCAGACTTTCTCGTAGAAACTAAGGGAGGAAATGGCTCACTAGCTGGACAGGGTAACTAACTAACAAATGATTTGTAGACCGGTCAAACAGCGGGTTGACTATGTAGCCTGCTAAATGATCACCTGGCTGAAAAGCTGAGTAAATGATAGTATGACTTGCTTACTGACTAAAGAGCAGACCGACTTTAAGACTGACTGACTGGCTTGCTGACTTACTGACTGATTGACCGACTGGCTGACTGACTGACGGACTGACTGACCGACTGACTGACTGACTGACTGAATATGTTACTGACTGACTCACCGACCGACTGATCACGAGATTTTGTTTGACCGATTCGTTAACTGATTGAATAACCGACTAACTGCTGTCAGACGGAGATTGACTGACTGACTGACCGAACCTAATGAGTAGTTGAATAATGTAACAATTATGTGACTAACTTTATTGCACGCTGGCTTTTTTTTTTCGCTCATTTCTTTTAACATTCGTTTTATTAAAGAAGTGATATAAACAAGACTCCATAAGACAAGATTTACGAATGAACCCAGTTCAAGCCTCCGAGTGACTGCGCCATTCCTCGGCGTGGAAAAATAAAACATGTTAAGTTACAGAAATACAGACAACCTTACCTTCGAAATATGATCTTGGAGACCGTCTTTGAATGGCAGTAAACAGTGTGAAATATCCAGGAAACTCCCAAACAAAATATTGCGCCGACAAAGAAGCAGCTAAAGACAAGTATTTCTAGCCGGTCTCCAGGGAATGGATTCGCGACAGTGACGGGTCGCACAAGCATGTACCATGTACGTAATACACACAAACACAATAAAACCAATCAAATGAGTCCAAATATTTATTGCCCGTTTCACTGTGAAGTTTTAAGATACTTTTAAAGCAGTATCTAAAACATGGCACTGGTGGTCTGTGGAAACTGGATGAAAATTAATTTCTGCAAGGCCAGTCTGGTAGTTCATAGAAGGTGTTTTTCATTATGAGATACCAACTCTGACTCATGGCGAAATGATTTCTTCCTCTGTAACACCATTCCTAGTCTCTTGTCAATTTTCTTTTGCAGCGTTTTGCTTTCTTTCATGCCCTTGAGGAGTACCAGTCATGTCTTAAGGCGCAACCTTCTCATTTGTTTATCGGAGTTTGTATGGAAACGACAGATTGTTGCAACATCAAAAGTAGATTCTATGATGCTGCTGTTGATGCAACTTCCATATGCCAAGTTTTATTAAGTTTGGTCAATTCTATAATAAATTATGAATTTTTATCTGATTAGACTGATTTAGAGTTAACTGCCTCCTTAAGGAATCTACGCTGGCTACCGGTAAAAACTATCCTGTACTATCGTGATGCTACCTTATCATTTAAATGTATAACGGACCAAGCGCTTGAATATTGGACATCCGAGCTTTTAACAAGAAGCAGCGTATCTGGGCGTATAACTAGAAACTTTCAACAACTTAACATTCCCCTTTTTAAAACTACAACAGGTCAGAGGACCTTTAATTATAGAAGTGTAGCCATCTGGAATAAACTTGACCTAAGATTGAAACTATATGAAAAACCAGCTTCTTTTAAGAGAGCTTTGAAAAGGTATCTCCTGAATGACTCTTTATTTAAATGAGCATTCTATTTTTAGTTATAAGTAATTTATGTTGTATATAACGGGTTATTAGTTAGTTTTGTATGTATAATACCAAGTATGTAAATTATATAATTGTTCACTGAAAAGCCCCAGACCTGGATGTGTTCAATAAAATGTATGTATGCATATACGTAATTTCGTAACTACATCATCTTAGACTTTCTCGTAGAAACTAAGGGAGGAAATGGCTCACTAGCTAGACAGGGTAACTAACTAACAACTGATTTGTAGACGGGTCAAACAGCGGGTTGACTATGTAGCTTGCTAAATGATCACCTGGCTGAAAAGCTGAGTAAATGATAGTATGACTTGCTTACTGACTAAAGAGCTGACTGACTTTAAGACTGACTGACTGGCTTACTGACTTACTGACTAATTGACTGACTGGCTGACTGACTGACGGACTGATTGATCGACTAACTGACTGACTGACTGATTGACCGACTGGCTGACTGACTGACTGACTGACTGACTGACTGACTAACTGGTTGATTGACTGACTGATTGACCGCTGGTTGACTGACTGACTGACTAATTGACTGACTGACTATGTTACTGACTGACTCACCGACCGACTGAAAGCGAGATTTTGTTTGACCGATTCGTCAACTGATTGAATGACTGACTAACTGCTGTCAGACGGAGATTGACTGACTGACTGACCGAACCGAATGAGTGGTTGAATAATGTAACAATTATGTGACTAACTTTATTGCACGCTGGCTTTTTTTTTTTCGCTCATTTCCTTTAACGTTCGGTTTTTTAAAGAAGCGATATAATAGAGACTCCATTAAGACAAGATTTACGAATGCACCCAGTTCAAGTCTCCGAGTGACTGCGCCATTCCTCAGCGTGGAAAAATATGACATGTTAAGCTTCAGAAATGCAGGCAACCTTACCTTCGAAAAATAATCTTGGGGACCGTCTTTGCCGGAATGGCAGTAAACAGTGTGAAAAATCCAGGAAACTCCCAAACACAAGATTGCGCCGACAAAGAAGCAGCTAAAGACAAGTATTTCTTGCCAGTCTCCAGGGATTGGATTAGGGACAGTGACGGGTCCCACAAGCATGTACGATGTAACGCCCACAAACACGACAAAACCAATCAAATGAGTCCAAATATTACCCGTTTCACTGTGAAGTTTAAAGATACTCTTAAAGCAGTATCTAAAACATGGCATCAGTGGTCTGTGGAAACTGGATGAAAATTAACTTCCGCAAGGCCAGTCTGGTAGTTCAGAATGGGACAGAAGGTGTTTTTCATTATGATATACGAACTCTGACTCCTGGCGAAATGATTTCTTCCTCTGCAACTCCATTCCTAGTCTCTTGGGAATCTTCTTTTGCAGCATTTTGCTTTCTTTCGTGTCTTTGAGGAGTACAAGTCATGTTTTTTCAACAATATAAGCCTCCTTTGAGCTCGTAAATGAGTAAGATCCAACAGAGAAAACCTAATTCTGCCCAGTAGGCAAACATCAAATGAATACCTACAACGCCGGTTTAAGAAATTTAAATAGTACTGACTATAGGTCATCGTATTCACCAGCTTCTCGCGTGCATTTATGCAAAATACGATTCTATGTGCTATTCTTTTACTCAGTAATTTAAACCTGTCCTTAATTCTAAAACAATGATTTCTTGAATTAGTTTATCAAACGGAAACGCACAGTTGAAATCACGTTATCTCAACAATGTTAATGATTGACTCCATAGAAGATATTGTCCCTAATGACGCTATAAAATTAACTTCAGCTTAAGGATGTAAACTTTTTTCTCTTAATTTAATGTATCAGCGTTTGGCATAAAAGTAAAGTCTCAAGAGAAAGTGTAAGGTTCAGTTATTCGAACGACTCAGAGATGTGTTGCAAAACAATTCGATTTATAATACCAGTCAGTGTTGTGATGAAGATTATCCTCAAGCTGTCACTAAATTGACCAAACCATCAACCCGGATATAAAAAATCTCCCTATTATCTTTCCGTGTGTAGTTGAATTACCTTTAGTTAGTTAGCAGTTTGTCGCCTCAGTTCACTGATGCTTGTCTGTACTGCGGTTCATATTTATAACAATTATATTGCTCCTTACGCTTTCATTTGAGCAACTGAAGGATAAAGATATTTTCCCAGCATTTAAGACCTTTAGTTTATGTTGATTTCCTTTCTTGGTTTCATCGCTTCTGACTGTTAACCGACAACAGAAAGATTGCCCGGTCTTACCGGAGTCTTAATCTTTTCAGAACCATAGACAATGTTCAATAAATCATTCAAACGCATTACTCAGCGGTACGGATATTTTCATTCTTATGGTTTTCAAGGCTTTGAAAACAAAACTAACGCTTCAAATCCGGACAAATCTTTCACGGACTCTAACAACTTCAGAAAGGTAATAACTTCGAACATATCCTTAGTTTTTATTAGATATCCTTACTTATCGCTTGGCTGTAATAAGAAATTATTAAATTTAAGCCTCCCTTTTGGGTTATTGAGGAAAAATACACAAACAGTGTGGCGATAAAGTTTGGTGTAACTGAACCTGCGTCTCATTACCACAGACTAACCAACCGATTAAAATCCTCCTTATTTTGTGCCTATTTTCTTCCCAACCCGGCAATAAAAAATTTTGCGAAAAGAGAAGAGAAAGCAGTCCACCACTTTCTCGTATTTTGATATTTCCAAAATATTTGTCTTTTAATTTCCTCCAAAAGAAAAGAAAAACATTAATATTGAACTCAGTACCACCTTACGAAACATTATCAGTTCCCTTTGTGGTTTCACAGGAGCTGGTTCCCAAAGCAACATGAAGAACCACCGTAATTACATCAACAGTCTTTCGCAAAAAAATTTGAATATTCCATGTCAAACACTAAAGGCGCACTTTTTCTAGTCAGTTCATTGTATTTCTCCACCATTCAATCGGCGTTCCAGAGATTTCAGTTTGCTTCTTGGTGAAGTGGGATGATTGGTATAATGTTAGAATCGATTCATCAACGAAGTCGAGAATCCAGTTAAGACCAAATAGCCTTATTGGCCTAGCAAACCCAGTGCAGGTTTAGTGAGTCCCTTCGGGTCGGGACAGCATCAAATAACACCCATGCACGTATTGCGGGCGCACAGTAAGCTCGCTCCGCGAGTTGCTGTTGCAGTCAGCTGCATTATAATCGGACTCTTTCCGAGTTCTCAAACTTCACACTTTCTAATTTTGGGATTTATCTGCATGAGAATTGAAAATCATTTATATCTTAAAGGCTTCACAATTGTAATCAATTTAGAACAGAAGCCTGGTCTCAAGGTATCCCGGCCCGAAAACGACTAAACTTCTTCTCCTGGTTGGACATTAGTAAAATATATTTGAAAGAAAATGTAATTGATCCAAATATCGCCCGGATTATTTCATTTTGACGAGAATATTGTCTTCCAATGCACGTGTTTATATATTTTGCCTGACTTAAGTGTCAACTAATTTCGTTGTATTAATATTTCTTGCTTTCATATCCAGCTTTGAACTTGACCCTCCCCAGCGTGTATTGAGCTCATGCAGGAGCAGTCATCACCCGAGTTTTGTTTTCGAAAACATTACTTTGACTCCAGGTTTATCTTTCTCTAAATCAAGAGCCAATAATTGGGACAGAGAGCGAATCTGAGGGCGTGGCCGGGATATGTGAATCTCACTCAAGTTATTTTTAGAGTTACAATTAAACGGAGGTCTAATTCCTGGGACGTCCGCACATCTTAATTGAAGCGCGCCAGCCCTTGTATTTATAATATGCATTGTAATGGCGACTGTTGAGTTTTCAACATGACCTTGTATTCGACCGCGATTTACAGGCGTCTGGATTTCGGCATAAATATACCGGATGAGTCTATTGAAGGGCCTGGTGAGTGCGCTCCACAAAAAGAAGTTGCAGAAAGCGGTCCTACTCGTAAGCGCAAGATGAGCGAGGTTTTGTCTTCCGAAGAAGACTCCAATTCTGTTTCCTTCGGCGGGAAAGCCGTGAGAAGAAGTCCGCGTCTCGCGGTTAAAGCTTTTAAAGGTCTTCTTGAAAAGAAACAGAAGAAAACCAAAGAATTATCCCAAGAGCAGTATCTTCGGGAACTCAGGACCTCCAAAGAAGTGCAGATATTAAAAAAAGCTGGAGGAAGAAGTCTATCAACTTTACGCTTCGCCGCACTGTGAAATAGAAGCGATATCCGGCCATCACCAAAGTGCAGCTCTCAGCGTCTATCCTCGCAAGAAGAGGACCTTCAGTGAAAAACTTGGCACGTACCATCCAGTAAGATTACTTTTATGTCCATCAGGGCATTATAAATTACAGGTATTGATCCATAAAACTGTCGACGAAGGTCAAGTTGACTTGAACGATCGATTGTCTGTGGAGCGAGTGATTGAGGTTCTTCGACCACATTCAGGTTTTGTTATGTGCCCTGGAATTTCAGGCTACGATGCTATCTTCGCGGATATTCGCATTCAACTATCAAACGTGAAAGAATAGCTTTGGCCTTGGAGACACATAAGTGCTAGAAAGTGCAAGTTGTGGCACAAACCGAGGAAGCTGGATTTGGCCGACGAAATGTGCGACATATGCAGCGAGTGTAGACTTGCGAGGAGACAAATGCTTGTTGTTCGTGACAGAAGAACGAGCTTGTTAGAAGAAGAGCGCATTGAAAGACAGCAGGCGTCATCCAAAGTTAGATTGTCCCGCTTGAGCTCGGAAGCCAAAAGTTGAGGCATGAAAACGTTCGAAAAGAGCGAAAGAATTTGATAAGAATTGCGGAGCGAATGATCAGTAGAACATTTGTGAAAGTCAACCAACAACAGAATAGCGAGCTGGTGAAACTAGTTCAGTCAATTGAATAGTGCAATGAAGGACAAGAAGGTTTAGCGAAAGTAGTGGAAGAGGCTGACAATCACAAGCCCGGTACTGGAGCAGTTATCCGTGAAATGTGGCAGATGGAGAAGGAATCATTTTTCAAGGACCAGGCCAAGAATGGTAAGTCAAGAATTTTAAGTTTCCTTTTTTCAAAAACACAAAGTAAACATCATTCATTACCATATTTCACCAGAGTTACGATATGATACTTAAAGGGTCGTATTTCTTTCATACTATTTTATAAAACAAAGTGTGGTAGTAAAGCAGGTAGTTTGTAAGACAAATTAACGCACATGTACAAATGTACAATCAGTGAAAAAGACTCTTTGATACCAGTTGATTAACAAGTAAAGTGATACTCATTATGCTACCCTTTTAAATTGAAATCATTGGTCGGAACCTTAAAAAACGCTCATCAGAGCTCCGGCTGCGTTTCCTTTTGCCTTAACTATATCTATATAAACTATGTACGATGAATGAAGATAGGCAATAAATAAATGTATCTGTCTAAAGCAGAGTGTTCTTTTTCGATTTTAAGAAAATAATATTCGTTCGCTATCCGGTTATTTACATGTCGGCCATGTGCATAAATAATTTTTTTTCTGTTTATGTCAGTCCCCATCGAGTCATTTCTTTCTCTTTCTTCTAGAAACGGGAAGACAAAGTAATAAGTGGTCGTCTGCAACGACAAGAGTTGATAAGTTTTTTATTCAATTAATTTTCATATGCTTTTCCAGAGAAATTTTTGCCAGAAACATGCATCAAAGGCATGAATTTACTTGTATAGGGTTGCCCTGTATACAATAGTCCAAATATCAGAACAAAAACAACCAAACAAAATTGCTTGACAATGTGTCATAAACACAGAAAAAAACTCTTGGTCTATTTCTTGATTTACATGTAAAAGAGAAAAGGAGACCATATAATTTGTGTTTTACACAATTTAATGTACTGTACATAAATCACTTTGTGTAATTTCACTTCTTTTATTTAATAGCTCTTGCTATCTATGCCAGAAGTCCAGCAGCATTTCGTGCTGTTCGAGACCTAGGCATCCTGCAAGTACCGTGCACCAAATATCTTCAACGTATCATTAGCAAAAATGCTGATGGGCCTTGGATCCATGAAGGCTACATTGCTCATCAAAGGCAAGAATATGAAAATTTTACCAAAATACAGGTTGATACAGGAAAGAAAAGACCATTGGATACTGGTGTCCTGGTTTTTGATGAGACAAAGGTTAGGAAAAGCAACCATAATAAAGTCTTAATATAAAAATAAATAAATTAACAAATATAGCTGCTGGTTCATGTATTTCTGGGTCTTTTTCTTTTGTTCTTTCTTATAATTATATCAGGCTTTATTTAAAAACAAGTTTTATACAGTAGAAAATCTTTACACTTATAAAGGTCAGCTAAGTAAATGCAGAAAAAAAAACTATGAATTTCTGGATGGCCAAATTGGCAAAAGTTAAACACAGGACAGAACAAAAAGTTAAGTCATTGCTTTAGTGCAATCATCTTTACTGCAAGCAATTTAACAGTTACTTCAACAATGTTGCAATAATTAATTTAGTTGATTTTACCTGGAAGCATTTACTTTACTTGAAACACAGGTGCAGTCAAAGATTGTTTGGAATTCAATGAGTGGGACCATTAGGGGCTATGCTATGAGTCCAGAGGAATTGCCTTGGCTACATGATGTGTATATGAGTGTTGGAGGGGATTATGATCTACAGAAAATCTTATATATCCTTCAATTTTTGTGGAGAGATTAAACGTCAAAGTTTCATGTTATTGGTCCTTATTTCACCTTATTTCATCTTACTCAGTTCGTCTGGTGTACGATCCTTTTGGCATCACTGGTTTAAAAGCAGTTTTCCCTTTCTGGTAACCTTAGCCAGTCAACTGTTGGTGGCTGTCAAGGAAGTAATGCATGTACCCTTATTGCCTCGCTGTTTGGCTTTCAGTTTGGCAAACATGGTCTGCCAGAGTTAACTGCAAGCACCCTACCAAGTCAGTGGATTGAAGTACTAGCTCAGGCAATGTTTGAAGGAAATGCTCTGCATGATCTGCTGTTTGATGGAGAAGCTAGAAATCTTGACATAGAAGATGCTGTGGAGAGCTGTGGAGACAATTTTCATATTTCAAGTTATGATCAAGCCATTGGGTTTGATTTGCAATCAGGAGATTTTTCACCTCTGATCACCACTTTGCAAGCAAGGGCAAGCTGGCAACAGAAGCAAGTGGCTGTTATGATCTCTAGCCTTCACACTGTGGCAGTTCTAATTTGGGAGACAGAAGCCATTGCAATTGTAGATTCCCATTCCCATGGCCAGCGTGGAGCCATGGTAGGCTATGTACCCCATGGACAGGGTAGCTGTCGTGATATTGTAACTTGGTACTCAGGGGTGATGCAAAAATTCTTCAATGAAAATCTAGGCTTGCGCACTCTTACATTTGTTTCTTATGATTGCACGTCGGCCTTTTGCCATAAAAGTTAAACCAAGTTCTTTGACTTTAGTGAATGGGGATAACAGTACATTAAACTTAACATATAAGAGTTTTTAAGGGTCATGTATTGCTTGCCCTGCAAGCAATTACATTTTTGCTGTATGACTTGGCTTGCAAAAAGAGAATTTTTTCACAGGTATGCCACAGCTCATACAGGCAAATTGTAGCCCCTGGTGGCTGGGTAGAATGTGACAGGTGTTAAAGAAGGGAATTTTTCAATGTAGATCACACATGCAGATCGGGAGCATCACATAACTGAACTGACTGAAAGAAAATTAAGTTTTACTAGAGATACTTACCTTAAAAACTGAAGTAAAGAGCGTAAATGTTTTTGGGGTTAGAAATTAGGGCCAGGCTTCCCTTACAAGTTTGTTTTCTTTAGCCCTCAAAATCTCTCTAACCTTAAAGTATGTTTTGTCCTGACCTGTGTGATCACATAATGTCTCCGAGTTCCATACTTTTTACATGAAAATTAATGGAGTCTACCTTTTTTTAGTAATACTAAATGTCTTTAGGTTGTCTCTCAGTGATTGACCATCTTCAACAACTTTACCAGATTTGGCCAACTCCTTCTCAAATTTTCCTCTGAAGAACTCTTTTGTTCTTGTGTTACATAGTTTGTGAAGTATATTACGGTACATCTTATAAATTACAGAAAAAGGATAAGTTGTAGTTAATGCTCCACATTTTCCTATTGACCATTTGAAAGATTTTAACAATTGCTCATCATTATACACATTAAAGTGAGCTACTTCCAAAAAATTGTTTTGTGCTTGTTTAGTTTCCTCTCATTCACGTATTCTGTGATTGTCAAGTCAGCATCCCTGACAAAGTTAAGAAAATCCTTCTTCACAAAAGTCAAATTACCCTCTCATCAAGCAGTTTTAGAGCCTGAGGAGAAAGACTGTTTTTGTCAGATTCTTTAAGTTTCTCCAAAATATCCAGTTCAAGCTCCATGTCAATCCTGCTTTGCGAAGTGACCTTTCTCTTGCCTATCTTTGCTGACAGGGTATCTTTTCTTAGTTTAATCGTTTGACAGAGAGCTGCCCCTGACATTCTGTACAAAGTAACATCATCCTCTGGTAAAATGCTCAGCTGAACCTGATCTACAGGCTTAGCAAGATTGTACGATTCGGACTGGGCGAAGTCGTAAACAAGAGAGTGCACAATTCTTGTCATGGCCCGAATTGTAGCGGATGAATGGTTAATGGACAAGTCGGTAAACACTGGAGCACATACCTCTGAATTTTTTGATGAACCTTCCAAATAGCTTGTTAGAGTGTTCATCCAGCGCAATGTCAAATGAAGTTTGCGGTCTTTCTTTTCTTCCTCTGCAACTGCAGATACATGTTCCATGTACACCGAAAACATGTGATCCACCAGATTTCGCAGCTCGTTGTAGCGAGCCTCGAGTATTTCCTCCATAAGCTTTCGATGGGTTTCCAAATGTTTCATGGCTGGTTGTTTACAAAGCTGTTCCAATAAGAAATTCCAGCACATGGGACGTTTACCGTCTAGTTTCATTATAACTTCGTCTAGTTCATTTTTTGTCAGCGTCTTTGTTGCTTTCTTTTTCTGATTCCCGCCGCGATTTGCTTGATACTTTTTAGTGTTTTTGTTTTTGTTGGAATTACTGGTCGTGCTGCACTAGTACCGGGAACGACTTTTTTGCGCGACGATTAATATTCCCCGCTCTCTGTCGGCTTTTCGCTTTAGGTTTCTTTCTTCCACCTTTATTTGGTGCCAAAGGTCCTGCACCGAAATCACTGTTGTCGCTGTTATCGTGCGTTGCGCTTGTTGAAGTTGAAAGTTCGCTATCAGCATCGCTGTCTGCGCCGGACCTCAGTTCCTCCTCAAAGTCTGATATTTCATCGAGCGAATCATTCTACTCCAAGGAAATCGTAGAATCAACCTCTTAATATAGATTATCGGCATCATCTTTTAAGATAAAACCTTCCCGTGGATAAGAAAATCGCTCTCATCGATAAATCTCACCTCCACGCGCGACGCCTTTTTTTTCTCACATCTTTTCTTGGATGACTCTTGACATCACCGATTAAAGTTTGCGGACCTCACGGAAAACCAACCTCTGATAAATGCAAGGGTCTAAATAACTTTAGTGAAATTCACATATCCCAAGGGCCTGACTGGGCGTTTCCGTCTCTGTCCCAATTATGGCTCTTATCTAAATTTACTTTGTTAAGCTGAGTATAGATACAAAGAAGGTAAGAAGTGATCTTATGTCTTCAATCGGTGAGGGTGAACTTTCTATAGGCAGAAACGTTTTGGGACATTTTGTATGTACTGCCTACGTAAATCGATTTCTCTTTGATCAGTGCTTCACTAAGTGAATCATTTAGGTGAATATTAGTAACGGCTGGAAACGGTTTTCTCTGTGTAGAATACTTGTAGGCTCCTCGATTTTTTCCTTACTCTGATTATGAATAGCTTCCTGGAAATTAACTGATTAAGTTAAGTGAGGTTCTGTCTTCACTCGCATTTTGAGATTTTTGCCACCTCGGTGTCAGCCATTAATCATTAGGAAGCTCTAGCAACGACGACGGCGACGGCAACGAGAACGGCAGAAAACAATAGGCTTAATGAGCAAAAACAATCGCCCTGCACGTCCGTTTAACATTTTGGTACATTTCTTTGCCGTTCTTGGCAAAACAACAACCTGAAATAACCAAACTTTTAGGTTTTCTCGAGAACGTGAACGCGTGACGGTTAATTTTTCTTTCTTTCTCCTTACTTTAAAGCGCCGTTCGTAGTGATATAGTCCCTGAATAGTTCGCCAGCATTTTCCAAGTGAAACACATCGGAATAACCTCGAAAGAGTTACAAATGTTTGTATTCATTATTGTCGCGAAATATATTATTTTTCCCCGCGCTAGCAATGACCGCTCGGGCGGAAAAAAAATTCTTGCGAAGCGACTTGCTGACGCTATCAGCGTGCACTATCGGGATTTTGAGCACGCGTACGTATATTGAATTTTATTGCGCGGCTCTGCTAGCTATGTTCTAAATTTAATTAGGCACAGCTAGTTTACATCGGCGTTAATGTGTCATCTCTTGCTCATCGATTTTATCATTTTCTGTTCATGTCATATTTTAAATATTTCATAATTTCCACTGTGAGCTTTTACTTATCAATTATGTGATTACTTTTTTCACACATTGCTAATTTTAAGGGCCTCACTGAAACTCGCTATGGCGAACTGGGCTCCCCTCTTAAAATATCTTTTAATAATAATTATAATGATGTACACCGTGAGTATATACCTTCGTTAAGCCATTGTAACCGGCGGTCAGAACAATCAGTGCAAGTGTGGTGTGATCACAATGTTCTCGTCCCGGCGACTAGTGATGCTTTTAATGAAGTTTTGGACAGCTTTGATGAGCAGTGAAACAGTTTGCTGAAGAACAAGGCACGAATAATTTAAAGAAGAACGTTTACATGAGGTGAATAAACTGATACGAATGATCTTAGCCAGACCCAACAGTAAACGTTTCTAAGCCCAAGCAATTATTTAAAATTATCTTTACTGTTAAATAGTGATACAGTGCGTCTCGTGCATTTCATTTATCGCGTAGATACATGGAGAAAAACAGCCTCGTAACCCTGCCACCGGATCAGTTCCAAGGCTTGTCCAAATATGAACGAGATGGCGGACGGAAATTATAACTAACTGCACTAGTAAAAATTCTTGACCTTACGCGAGATATCTTACCATCTGTAATCAATGTTCATTAGCGGCTGTCGTATTATTTGGTTAATTTCAATTTTCTGTTAGGGGATGTGGGATTGCGAAAAAAAAAAGAACACATACCTGAGGAATAAGTAATTCTAAATTATAAGCTAAATTGTATCACATGTGTGGTGTGACACAAAAAGTGACTTATTCCTTCACCCTTGTTCTGCTTAAGGTTTCGTTGAATTACTCAAACTAGTGTGCCTTGGCTGGCTTAGATTCAGAGACCTTAAGCTTGGAGGTTACCAGAGTCACGTATGACGTTGCTCGAGTTTGAATTTGCTATTACATCCAAGATAGCAACTGCCAACTCTGATCTCATTGGCATGATGTCACATGACAGAAAAAAAAGACAATTATGAAAATGATGTAGCAATTCTTTTCCATATATGAATCAGCGCGTATTCATCCTCGGATTAAGCGAGGCAACCGCTAACTGCCATTACCTAATTTTTTTAAGTAGTCCCAAGCAGTGAGGTATTTTCAATATCCTTTTTGGTGTCACATAATTTATAAAGATATTTTTTTACAACAAGACGCGGAAGAGTTGATAAAGCTATTAGAAGTTTTTTTTGCAATGGAAGTTTGCTTCTAGAGTTTTATGTACTTTAAGTAATAATGATCTGTCTTCTTTGTCGTTCAAGGGCTGTTTATGAGAACAATATTCAGTACCTACAGCGTGGAGTTTTTAAAGGCTTAACGAACATGCAGCTTATGTAAGTCTCTGTTTCTCATTAGCATTTTCAATCGACGCTAAGGAAGCACTGGAAAACTGGGGTCTTGTGAGAGTGCAGTCGTCGGCATGTTCTGCATCTCCGTTATTTGAGTAGGTTGTGTCAAAAGTTACACACGAGTGACCACGATTGACAGCAAATGACCACGAGTGAACATTAACAACCAAGGGTGAGCAAGAAGTTATATATTTGGCTGACATCATAATCTTATTATCATCAGGTGACTCCATCCAAAAACTTGCGACTTCAACGTAGATAGACCATTCATGGAGACTGACATTTGCAAACAATGTATCACTTCCTTCATTGAAAGCGTAGTTCCCAGAGCTATTTCGCTGTCAAAAATTGTTGCCCAATTAGTCCGTTTCCGTCCAGAATCCCGGCAGACAGAAGAAATTAAGTTAGGGAAATGAATGGGAAGAAAACGAGCGATAAATACCAAAAAATACGTTAAAATATAAAATAAAAGATAAAAACAAAACAAACCAAAAAAAAAGCAAAGATGCAAAGTTGACAGAGAAGACTCTTCTCTTCGTCACGGTGACGAGTGATTGAAACCGGATAAAAGGTTCGTGTGGTGGGAAGCAGGAAGATGACACAACTCCTTCCTTCCTCTAGTTACTACTTACTAGTTACTCTTGTTCACACGAGTCACTAATGGCAAGTAGTGGTCATTAGTGGTCGCTCATAGTAACTCGGAGTTACTCGTGGTTACTCGTGGTCACTCGTGGTCACTCGTGGTCACTCGTGGTCACCACGGTCACTTGTGATTACCCATGGTAATTAGTGGTCAATCGTGATCGTTCGGGGTTCACTCGTGGTCATTTGTGGTCACTCGTGGTCATTTGTGGTCACTCGTGCTCATTCGGTGTTACTCGTGCTCTCTCACAATCACTTATACTGGTTTTTTTTTTTAATATAACTTTATGTTCTAATGCGGTAAATGGTTTGAACCCGGGGGTAACATGTGAAGGTATAGTCTGATCGTCCGGGTGAGTGTAGTCCTGAGAAGGACTGTTGTCGGTGGCAGTGACTGACGTTTCGACAACCTGTGCGGAAGTCATCATCAGAGTCAAGTGAATGATTGTTGTCAGTAGAATGTTTTTATTCCAGTTCGTGTGAAATGATCGGTTGGTTTTGCCGTGATGTTATTGGCTGTAAGACTCAAGTGACGTAAGTCAGTCGTGATTGGTCTGTTTCGGTCTGTCGGTAAAGTTAGGTTGTTCTTTTTCGGTCGTTTGTGATGTTTATGTCGTGAATGAGTCGTTTGTATGGGGCGGGTAGTTGTTGACATCTGTTTAGGGGAGTCTGTTCTAAGTTAGTAAACCAGCTTTCCAGAGTCAGTCGTTGAAAATAGTCAGTGCTGTAGGTTAGGCATTGCGCAGAGTCCCAGTCAATGTTGTGGTTGGTAAGTCGATGGTGTTCAGCAATGTGATTGCTGACATCACCTTTCCTCGTCGCCCGTCTGTGTTCAGTCAGTCTTGTTGTGAGGTTTCTGCCAGTCTCACCGATGTAGGAGGCTTGGCAGTCGGAACAATTGATCTTATAAATCGTTCCCTGTCTGTTCCTCGGTTCGTCTTTGTCTTTAACGTTGGTTAGTAACTGACGTAGTGTGGTGATGGGTTTGTGGGCGACGCGGATATTGAAGGGTAGTAAGATGCGCGAGATGTTTTCAGACATGCCTTTTATGTACGGTATGGTTGCTGTAGTCGTGGGGGTTGCGGTGTCGTTTGTTTCGTAAAAACACGGTGAAGGTAAATACCTTCACCGTGTTTTTACGAAGAACAACTACAACAACGACTTCATCCGACGAAACACTCACCGACCCACTACCACTACCGAAACAAACGACACCGCAACCCCCACGACTACAGCAACCATACCGTACATAAAAGGCATGTCTGAAAACATCTCGCGCATCTTACTACCCTTCAATATCCGCGTCGCCCACAAACCCATCACCACACTACGTCAGTTACTAACCAACGTTAAAGACAAAGACGAACCGAGGAACAGACAGGGAACGATTTATAAGATCAATTGTTCCGACTGCCAAGCCTCCTACATCGGTGAGACTGGCAGAAACCTCACAACAAGACTGACTGAACACAGACGGGCGACGAGGAAAGGTGATGTCAGCAATCACATTGCTGAACACCATCGACTTACCAACCACAACATTGACTGGGACTCTGCGCAATGCCTAACCTACAGCACTGACTATTTTCAACGACTGACTCTGGAAAGCTGGTTTACTAACTTAGAACAGACTCCCCTAAACAGATGTCAACAACTACCCGCCCCATACAAACGACTCATTCACGACATAAACATCACAAACGACCGAAAAAGAACAACCTAACTTTACCGACAGACCGAAACAGACCAATCACGACTGACTTACGTCACTTGAGTCTTACAGCCAATAACATCACGGCAAAACCAACCGATCATTTCACACGAACTGGAATAAAAACATTCTACTGACAACAATCATTCACTTGACTCTGATGATGACTTCCGCACAGGTTGTCGAAACGTCAGTCACTGCCACCGACAACAGTCCTTCTCAGGACTACACTCACCCGGACGATCAGACTATACCTTCACATTTATGTTCTAATGTTTGTCATTAACGAGTTACCCTTTCATTCTATCGTCGTTTACAGAAGCTTTTACTTCAACAAAATCCGCACAGTGAGCAACGAGCAATTTAAAGATATCGCGCCAAGTATTCGATTCCTGTGAGTATGAACAAACTACTATTATTCAATGCGTACGTGTGATTAAGCTTCACCGCGAGTGAATTCCAAATTCAAAGGAGACAATGCCCATAACTCTCGGATTAGCGTCCCTTCCCCCATCTTTACAGACAAGTAATGCAGTCAGCCTAATCATGCAAGTTGAGAATTGCACTATTCCCGCTGCCCATAGATACCTTTAAGAGTATAAAACCGTAGTGGTTAAACTAAGGATGGGCTTTGTATATTAATGCACCGTTATACCGTTATCACGCACAAGTTTTCAGTATAATCCTAAAACCAATCAGATCTGGCCACCGAGAGCTTTTAGGAAAACTAAATTAGGGTTTCTTTTCAATGAAAAGTCCCCTCTCAAGTAGATTACAGTTGTAATATGGCATGTATACACATTTCGAGATATTAGGCATGTTTTACGTACTCAGTAACGAATTATTCTTATTCAGATAAGTGTGACTATGTTGGAAAGGGGGTCTTGGTTACTTACTCTCTCGTCTTCTAAAATGCCCTTTTTTCCCATTACTTAGGGTCCTAACTGAATGGTTAACAACGAAATTGAGGCAACTTTGTTCATTGACAATGGTATACTATTCCGTTCCTTCATGCCCTCTAAATCCACCTTTTAAGAGCTACAAGTCAAAGGGAATTTGTTCGATTGCTCTCAAATTTTGACAGTAGCTGGTTTTACATATAAGCAATAAAAAATGTCTCCGAATTTTTTATCTCTAGACACTTTATTTTCAAGAGCAATTTTTGTACGATCACTCCACATTTTTTTTAATCCTGTTTCGAAAATGTTCTGTAACCTGTCACTGAAATTGAATTTGGCACATCGCAGACATGTCTTTTTTAGCGCTTTGGCCCCGGTAACGGAGGAACACATTAAATTAGGGAAAAACAAAATTCGCTTTGACTTGTAACGTTCAAAAGGTGATTCGGGCACTCGTATTTAGAAGTCGTGGAAAACTCGATAATTCAATTTTTTTCAAATTTTTTGCTATTCTCTGATAGCCAGTCCTATAAGCTCTAATTTGATATGGGGTTTAGAAATCTACAGTTTGAACCGGACGCGCTACTTCGCTGGCACGCGAGACACCCCTGAAGGTGCTCGGTAACCTTAAGCCGAGACGGAGCTGCTAAATTTGCGAAGCGAGTAAGCTGCGAAGTACGATACGCTAAGTTCTTCAAAAGACTGATGAAACGGAGGAACTGAGAAACGATAGAACTGTGGATCGGCGGAGCTGCGGAATATGTTGGGACGCGGAATGACCGAATACATTTTACGCATGAAAAAAAAGAGCCTCAAAAAATGGAATTGCAATAAAATAGGAAAATTATTCATAATTCGCAAGCGAAGTAAAACAAGCATAGGCATGTTGGAGCCCAGGGGATTGGAAACCATGAGTCTTTCGAGCTAGCCCCTTTATTGTTATATTAACATTGTTAGCATTATTATTATTATTATTGTTAATACTACTATTTGTTACCATTTTATTACTGGTTGAATGTCAATTGGACAGTATATTCCTGAATCATCTTACTCTTGTGGAACAGGGTAGTCATCATTATGTGGGATGCGGCAGGTTTTCTGTTTAGCCAGTGAGACAAATATTCTCCAACTCTACGTGATAGCGTCTAGCTTTTTTTTAATGCTATTAAAATTTTGCTTCACCAGTGGCCACATACAGTCTTTGACTGTTTATTTTTGTTCTTGATGCCTTGCATCTTGGTACGACGTATTCTGAGTCTTAAATTCCAGCAATTCTTGGGCTATTTGATGGAAAAGTGTGGACGAAATCAAAACAATGAAGGTACGTTTATTGAAAACCATGTTTTTTGGGAAATAAGGATTATCATTTTGTCGTGCATTGAAGACGCGGTTTCTCAAAACAAACCTGTTCTACTGAAGTTTACGTCAAAATATACTTAACGTTGACATTAGATCAAGTAATGTTTTGTACAACCTCAGTCTTCCGAACAACCACAGGCATGAGAAATTCAGTTCTCACTTTTAGCAATGCTTAGTTCTTATCAACCGAGCGGGAGGTCTGTGTAGGAGAATCTTGACCAAGGTCACCAGTACAGACCTAATGCGACCTGGCTCGGTTACTGAAGATGTTTATCATATGGCTGTGTCTAGAAAGCAACGGAACATTATATTCTTTGTACCTTTTTTTTCTAGACCGGTCTAGATGCCGGTCTAGATGGGAAAATCTAGACCGCTTTCAATATTGATTTCAGTCAATCAAATTCGTGAATTCAGTAGTTCCCAATCCTTGTGAGACACAGCCATATAATAACTAGAGTTAATTTTAATTAGTTTGATTTTCCTCGGCTGAGGGTACGTTGAGACAACCTGAAGGAAAGTCATCATCAGAGTCTAGCTGAGCGGATTTGCATATTTAAGAGCGGCCCTCTGTGATGTCAGCTTTCATTGATTCAGCTTAGCATTTGTCGTGCAAGGTTGTTTCACTAAATCTCATTAGTTCTTCAAGTCTGATTAAGTTTCATTGTCACGCGATAACCTTCTGGTGATTGTACTTCTGCATGATTATCTTGCATGATTAGCATGCCTTATCTTGCATGATTATCATGTCTTATGAACCAACTAACCCTTGGAGTCGGAGGCCAGGATGAGCGAAGGAAAAAAACACTTAAAATTACCGGAAATTAATTAATGGATAATTACTGAGGCATATGGCATTATGAGAAATATTGCAGCCAGCTGAGGCCTACGGCCTCAGCTGGCTGCAATATTTCTCATAATGCCATGTGCCGAAGTAATTATCTATTATAATTCTTGATCCCCATGAAATCCTATTGTTCTGTGTCTGTGTTGGAGCTTCGATTTTAGTCGCACCTATGCGTGATAATTATGATGCTCATTGCTATTGTTCTTTGTTGTGATGAATATATCTTAGATTTTAATTGTGCCGAGGGTTGTTATTGTAGCTCGTTGTTATAGTTGTTCAAAACAATTCTAATGATGGAATTAATTCGTGCAAGACGTGTAAGACTGCTAATTTGTATACTTTACAAGCCTGAGAATTCAGTCATTTTACTCAGTGCGAACCTGGGTTTAGAAAGAGGATGGATTCGTCGGAAGACGAAGGATTATTCATTACAGAGAGCTCTACGAAGGCAGATATTTCAGTAGAAATCGAAGATAATGTAGTGTAACGTTTGGACTTTTCTGTCAGTGCTTTAATTCTTTATCGACTTCTAAAGGCGGCGTTTCCATTTTCTTTTTTTAAACAGAGCAAAGATTTAGAACGCCAATTACAGCGTCAGAATGCGAGAAATTTGACGAAAGTTGGGTTTCAGACGCCAGCCGCCGGAAATGGGTGTGGGTTTTGAAAGCCTATGAGGAGTGGAAGAAGCAATTTTAATTAATAATGGTAACCTGCTTACTGCAATATTTTTAATATTGCAGCCTGCACACTGCAATATTTTTTATATTGCAGCATGCTCATTTAGCGCGTTTAATTATATTACCCCTAATGATTTCCCTGCTAACAAAAAGGACCTCCTCCGTTTTCCTCATACAGTTGTTTTGTCATCTTAAAGACTACAATCGTTGATTTGATGCAGAGAGAGAACAATAGAATTTCATGGGATCAGTAATTATAACCCGTTAATAGCCGTCGGACGTCTCATTTAAACGACGAACTTGACGAACTTGGGAGATGGCGAGAGGACGTGTTTTACATTTCTCCTGCTTTTATGCTTTTACACTGTTCTTATTATTTACACAATTCGCTAAGAGTCGACCTGCACTTCAAGAAAATAGAAAAACCCTTATCTTGAAGGATTTTTCGTGGTCAAGGCGACTTCTCATACTCGAATACACAAGCCTCTGCAATCAATGGAAGACGAAAAAGATCCGCCATCTTGATCTGATGTTATATGTGAGAGGTTTTCATGCGACCAGGACAAGTTACTATGCGAACTCGCACTCTACATTCCATCAAATGCGACTCTACAAAAGCGGGGACATCGACTTAAATCCTGGTCCAGATGAATGCTCAGTCTGTAACAAGCGTGTTGCTCGAAACCATCGAGCGGTGAGTTGCGATAACTGCAGCTTGTGGTGTCACATAAAATGTGCCTCGATCAAACCAAGCGAATACAAGATCTATCAAAGCCTTCCCTCATTTTCCTGGTGGTGTCCTAGATGCCTTTGGTCCCTTTTATCTTTTGACAATGAGACAAATCTAGATTGCTCGCTTAACTCGTCCATAACTACAATAATTATGTTACGATGATGTCCACGAACATGAAAATCTTTATCCATCACTTAAAGCGGACCTACAACTACCAGGTCTGAAGATCTCACACATTAATGTAAATGGTCTTCTTAATAAGTTACTGGACATCAAAGCTCTACTATTTTCGATAAATTTCGATATTCTAGCCATAACTGAATCCCACCTAAGCGCGGATATTTCTGATGATGAAATTGCTATTACTGGCCATGGATATAAAACTTCCCGACGCGATCGAAACGATGGCCGAAAAGGTGGTGGCGCGGTTATCTACTTTTGAAACATATGTGTGAACTGCGGTTATGAGACGTATATGAGAACGATCCTTCGCAGTAAAGCACTATTTGAGCAATAAAGCTCAAAATAGACCTTTTTCAGGTCTGATTTTCACTATTGCTCAAATAGTGCTTTACTGCGAAGGATCGTTCTCATATACGTTATCTACTTTGCTGAATATTTAGATGCATATGAGCGTAAAGACATTGATATAAACAACTCTCTAGAAGCTGCATGGATTGACGTAATGGTAGCGTCACAGAAACTTCTAGTTGCTTCTGTGTATCGCCCACCTGATAGCATTACTTTCTTAAACCGTTTTTCTTCTACGTTGGATCGTATATGGATGAAACGAAGCAATATAATTTTACTGGGGGACTTCAATTTTAATCTTTTGCCAAATGCTCAGGACACAAGTTTTTCGATCTGGAAATTCCGTCAACTATTGAATAAATTTAATCTAAAGAATGTCATTAATAAAGCAACAAGAATCACTGACACCTCCACAACGTTAATTGATCTGGTAATCTGCTCAGACACTTCAAAAATTTCTCACCAAGGTGTTTGTGACTTGGGAATTTCAGATCACCACTTAATACATGCGGTTGTAAACCTCAAAAGGAAACGTCAGAAACCAACGCTCAAAACAGTCTATGATTACAAAAAAGTAGATCTTGACTTATTAAGAACGGACTTTGCTGCTGCCCCATGGGGTATCTGCAGTATCTTTGACGATCTGGACGATGCTACTTGGGCTTGGGAGTGTTTATATAAGGACATAATGAAATCTCATATTCACGCTCGACGAGTAAAGATAAGAAGTGGAAGTCTACCTTGGATGAACTCTTCCATACGTAAAGAGCTGAACAAACGCTATAAACTGCTTCTTAAAGCACAGCAAACACCGAAGGGCTCACAAGCCTGGATAGATTATAAGAAGGCAAGAAATCACTGCAACAAACTCCTTAGATCAGCGGAATCAAATTACTGGCTATCAAAATTTAACGAGACAACCTCTGCTAAAGATTTTTGGAAGACAGTAAGATCTTTTGAGGGAAAGCGAACAACTACGAATATCGGTCCAATTAAAGATAGGTCAGGAGTGATTCATTCAGACGATACATCAAAAGCCATCGCTTTAAATTCCTTTTTTGTTAATGTTGGAAATTCCCTTTCGAAATCAACACAAGATTCTTTAGCAAACTCTCCTTGTCAGTTTGCAAGAAATATCAGTGTCTCTCTTTATGACATAACACTTAATAAGGATCTTCTGAAATCTTCTCTGAATCGTTTGAAACCTGGCAAGGCAAGTGGACCTGATGATATATCTAGCAGAGAGTTGAGCCTCATTGGAGATGCATTTTTAGATTACTTTATGCCACTGGCTCAAAGACGTATTTTGGAATGCAAATTCCCGAGCCAGTGGAAACAGGCACAAGTGAAGTGTCTTCACAAGAAAGGGAACACTCTTGACTGCGGAAACTACAGGCCGATTTCCCTTCTCAGCATTCCGGGCAAGCTGTTAGACAATGTAGTCAGCCAACAACTTGACAACTTCTTATATGGCAACAATCTAATTTCAATAAATCAATGGGGCTTCAGAAAAAGAGGCTCACCTGAACTTCTTTTACTCTCATTAACAGAACAATGGCGTTTAGCCCTGGATGAAAGCAATATTATTGGCGTAGTCTTTATTGATTTTCAAAAAGCGTTTGATTGCGTCAATCATACAGTTCTCAAGGATAAATTACACTCTATAGGCATTACTGGCTCCTTTTACGATTGGCTCCTAAATTACCTTGAAAATCGAAAACAATTTGTCACCGTGAATGGTTTAAACTCAGAATTGTTGGAAATAGATACTGGTGTGCCCCAAGGGTCTTTACTTGGTCCCAGACTTTACAGCATTTATTCAAATGGTCTACCCGGAGCCACCAAGAACGCTTCCGTTGAAATGTTTGCAGATGATACCACAGCTTACTGCATTGGAAAAACGGTTGATGAAGTTTTATCTAATATTCAGAAAGCGATAGCCGACATAAACAAATGGGCTAAGGATAACTTCATGACTGTTCATCCTGTAAAAACGGAATTGATGTTATTATCCAAGTCAAAATTTATCGGCCCCTTACAGAAAATTTGTTTAGGGCCTAGTGAGATGTCTTTTGTTTGTAAAGCTACATGTTTAGGGATTCATATCGACAGTAATCTCTCTTGGTCGCAACATGTAAAAACTTTGAGCGCACGATTCTCAGCAAGACTGAAGAAACTCAAGAATTTAAAAGGCCTCGACAATCACATCTTAGAGTCAATTTATTTTAAAGGTATTATTCCAAGTATTACATATTCAATTGCATTATGGGGATCCTCAAAGTCGCTTCAGACCCTGGAGGACATTTACATTAGAGCAGCGAGATTTATTTTTAACATAAAGGAATCTACTCTCAACACTGAAGTCCTGGCAAAGACAAAATGGAAATCCTTATCATACATCTACAAAAAGAGAATTGCAACTATAACTTATCAGGCATTTTACAATAGAGCTCCGGCTGGTATAATCTCTCTATTTACTAAAAAATCTCCGTCAAGAAATCTCAGGGACGGTCTGAAACTATACGTGCAACGACCTAGAAGTAATTTCCTTCGATCTTCCTTCTCTGATCGAGCGTCTCTTTTATGGAATAACTTACCCATGTACTTAAAGAGCAAACCGAACGTTGTTTCTTTTAAATCTGCTCTTAAAGCCAAATCTGACATTTTAGATAAAATAACATTTGATGGTTTACAGGGAATAAACAAAGAGATTGTGAATTACATATATTAATGCTATTTTTATTATTATTTTCCTTTATTTATTTATTTTAACGCTACAGTCAATCGACTGTTGATTTTCTTACTGGTATTATAGTTTTTTTCTTACTCATTGTAAATAATTCTTAAGTTTGTTAAAATTAATATTTAAATTGTTGTAGATATATTTAAATTTGTAGGTCCACATCAACTTTTTAGCTGCCTTCTTGTACTGACCTACATGACAAATAAAGTATGTATGTATGTATGTATGTATGTATGTATGTACAGGGTTACCCGGTAAAGTTCAAAAGAAATACCGCTGATGTTTATGGGAGAAACTACCTTATGAACATTGCTACCTGCTATCATAGCTGTTGTTTTAATAAATACTGTCAAGAGAAAGTGCATAGGAAGTAGCACTTATAGTACAGAGCACTTTTTATTTTATAACGTTTCACTCTCCAGTTCTAATCCATCGACAGGCAGAGAGCGATGACAGTGATGACAGTGATAACGAATCGAAAGATCAAAGTGAGCATGAGCAAAACGCAGAGCAGACCGATCGTGAAGAGCCTGGAGAGAGAGATGAGACTGAACAGGATGAAAAACCAGAGGAATACCACAAAGGCCAATATGAGCAGAAAAACGAACCTAAAAAACGGGAAAAAGAATCTGAACAACAGCATGAGGATGAAATGGAAGACGAGCCTGACAAGCAAGAAGAAGAATCGGAAAACGACTGCATAGAGTCCAATGGATAAGATGAAGATGACATTGAAGATGAGCCTAACAAACAAGACAAAGAACTTAAAAAGGACTTCGAAGAATCTAAAAGGCAAGACGAAGATGGCATGGACGATGAAGCTGGGGAAGGCGAAAGATTAATCGCGAGTAAGGGTATGTATACTAACCCTAGCCCCTGCTTTCTTTGATAAAGGAAATAAGAATTCTGATGTATTGAGATCTTTTTCATCAATTTGGAGGACTAATACTGAATAACATCTCCTCGCTATTCCTCAAACAAATTGTTTGTTTCTACAATTACGTCACCTTTGTTACCCTGCTGAACTACATTCAGCGGTTTACTCGAATAGAGAAAGAACTATAAGCTCATTGGGAAGACTTGGAGCTGTTTTTCTTTCCGCAAAGCGACTCGGTAGCGTTCTCGGGAAGCGCTTTTGCGAGGTTTGCGTTGTTCTACGGTGCCCCACTTTATATAACAAGCTCGCTATGAATTAGTCTGAGCAGAGTGTAAGTATTTAACACAGGGCAAGTTACTGAATGTCTTCTTTTTGCCTTGTGTCATGTTATTATGCAATAGATACACGCCAAGCAGATGATACTCTCCCAGCAGTCTTAGGGCGAGAGTCTCCAAGAGCACCGCTGGCCACGTTTGACGATGACAGTGATCTTGATCAGTTTTACGAAGCGCTGGATGATATAAAAGAAACGAGTGTGTAATCAATAACACTGTATTCACAGATGAGTGCATTCTTCGCGTAACAAATTTAATTTGAGATGGATTAAGTAGTTACCTGTGTTAGTTTTCGTAAATAGTGTCAAAATACAGTTGCCATAAAGTTATCAACTCAAGACTGGCAGATACAGTTACCCATAACATTAATCTCTAAGGGTTTTTTCTTGATAAGTAGTTAACCTTTGAGTTTATATCTTTTATAAAATTATTTCAGATGCAGATTGAATTTCAGTTTAATTAGTGCTAAGTGTAGAAAAAGTAGCAGCGTATGGAGTTGTTTAATATATAGGGTCTGATTAGAAAATCAGACAAACTTAACAGACTGATAGAGAAAAGACTATTGTCACTCCTTATTTACTTGTCATTTGTTAAAACTGGTGAGATTTTAAGTAGATGGCTGTGTTGTTTGGCAATGCTAAGCCATAAATCGTATTTATTCGATCTAACGCTGATGTCATTACCTTACTTATGAATTGTTCAGTTCAATCTAAACATCTGAGACACTCAGTAGATGGCTGTGTCGTATTGTAATGCTAGGTCATGAATTATAATAATTTAATTTACTTATGATTTTTGAAATTCAATATTAACGTCTTATCATATATTTTGTAGATGGCTGTTGTGTAGCAATGCTAAGCCATACTTTGCATTTATTCAATTTGAAGTTACCATCAATATCGTACCTATTGTAAGCAATCAGTAGCAGTCTGAGCAATGAATCATATTTATTCAACCTGAAGTTATGTTACTCATGATTTTGTCATAACAGTGGTAACATAAGATATGTTTAGTAGATGGCTGTGTTGTATTACGATGCTTAAAGCCATGAATCATATTTATTCAGTCTAAATTCACTAATGATATCTTACTCAGGATTTATTTCATCACAATCGTAACTTCCGCTATGTTTAGTAGAAGTTTGTTTGGTTTAACAATGCTAGGCCTTGAGTCGTATTTATCTAATTTTAAGTGGCTATTGATATCTTACTCATGATTTGCTAAAAAAACAATGCAAGATCTTAAGTAACTAGTAGATGGCTGCATTACTTAAACATAGGCATGCTACGCATGCAGGAGTTATTTTTTTGGGATACGTAGGTTGAAATAGGACACTATATAACTGATGCTGGTGTCTGAATAATTGTTGGCAAAAATAAACTGCATTGGTACGTTTCCTGCAGTCCCCTCCACAGCCCTAATTTGAACTTGTCACGCAACGCTCTCTCTCTCTCTCCGACATTGCATGAAGAGACTAAACAACGACTTGCTCGTAGGTTAAAATTGTGCTTATTGCCGTTCCTTCGCCAGAGACAAAGCCCTAGTTATTATTCTTACCTTTAAGGGCCAGAATCAGAGATTCCGTTTTGTTTTTCCTGTGCAAGAAAATGCACAACAGCGCGCAGTTTTTAATTAGTGTAAAGTAATGTGGTGGACATATCCAGAGAACGAGGTTGAGTTTTGGCATCGAGTGTCAGTCAGATTTGGAGTACTGGCCGCGCATCAACGATAAGCTTGTTATAGTTTATACTCATCTTTCGAGTGAACTTAAATATATTTATTTAAAGTACAAACCTAATACCGTGAATCACTACTATTGTTGAGGTACTGATGAAAACAACAACCCTTAGGAACAGTAAAAGTTTTGGCCGATTGTTTAAATTCGATTAATTAATACAATCATCTTTAACATGTAAACATTGGCGATTGAATCCATCCGTAAATTAATATTGCGGACAAAACAATTATACTTTTCAGACCAAAAAAAAAAAACTTGCGGAAGTCACTGCCACATACGTACTTTTAATTTCAATGAGTCAAAAAACTTGAGGTCTATAAAATACCTTATGTGAGATATCGTTCCAAGGCAAAAAACACTTCAAAGGTTTGTTACTAGATGTAAGCAAGAGAAACTCTTGTAAACAAAGTCATCGCGTTCAAATGCAAATTATAATGAGTGATCCCACCTTTCTTCTGGCGATTTTAGTATTTCCAAATTGTCATGGATGGCATCAACTTGTTCCGAAGTCTTAGTCTCCATAACTCTCCATGTTAACAAACCATGAAAAGCACTCGACAGCGATTTTGCTAAAACAGGAAAGCCCTCAGTTCGAACAAATTCAATTCAATCTGCTGATCCACAAATCCGGCCCAAATATAGGCTCCGCGTAGCTTCTTGTTCAGTAACAGATGGTTGCCTCAAAATACTCTTCCAAATAATTTTGCAGTGGAAAGCTCTATTCTATCTCTTACAGCCTCTGGACAAAGATATTCTCCGGTCTCCGTTCTTCGAACTAGTGAAAGTAGATTTAACTAGGAGAGAGTATTATTCTTCAAAAGATAATAAGGTGGGCTGGGCTACTTGATTGGTTGTTGCCTATCTGGACTTTGCCCTGTGCGTGCGAAATACGTGATAAAATGCAGGTTGTTTACAGCAAAATTGACACGCAATGGGGTAAAGTCCAGGTTAGCTATAAGCGAATTTTATTGGTAGAAAACGTCTAAACACGTGAGAGTTGCGTGGAAAATTAACCGACCGTGTCATTCTGTCCCTTGTGAAATATTTTTCATCGAGGTAGACTTATGTCGTAAAATTTACGTTGTTTACTGGAAAATGGCATTTCATCTAAGAAAGTCTAATCCATACTGGCGAGTAAAAAGTAACGCGCAATTGTAACGGGAAAGTATCGTTTGAAAAATATTTAATTGATGGAGAACTTTTGGAAGCAAAGAAACTGATATGTAACATGGTATCAATTCATAACTGCAGTCAATTCTTTTCACCCGGCTCTGAAATATACTTGGGAAATTTCTGACAATTCTTTATCCTTCTTAGACGTCAAAGTTTCAATTGAAGGTAACGGTTTATGCACTAGTGTGTATTACAAACCTACAGACTCGCATAATTACTTGTTATATTCGTCTCCTCATCCATCTCACGTTAAGAATTCCATTCCTTTTTCTCAGTTTCTAAGACTTCGTCGTTTATGTAGTAATGACTCTGATTTTCACCACAAATCAGAGTCAATGTGCCAGTTCTTCGATGAACGTGGTTACCCTGTTTCCGTCGTTCAAGCGGGTTACCACCGCGCCCAACTTATTGATCGACATTCAGCACTACAAACGTCGCATAAGGAAGATTCCGACCGCATTCCATTCACTCTCACGTTTCACCCTCACAACCACTCAGTTAAATCCATCATTCTTAAAAACTTCAAATTACTTCAAAACGATCCAGAGACAGGCACTATCTTTTCGCAGCCTCCGCTCATTTCATTCAATCGCGACAAAAACTTAGGCAATTTTTTGGTCAGAAGTTCTTTTCAGACTAATGAGCAACCAGGCACTTTTAAATGCGCTCGTGCACGATGCAAAACGGGTCCTTTCATTCACAACACTGATAAAATATCGGGACCTAAACGATCCATTAAGATCACCGATCACTTCACGTGCACCTCCGCTAATGTAATCTATTCCATAACTTGCACTTATTGCAAAAAGATATACATCGGCGAAACAGGCAGAAGACTAGGTGACCGATTCCGAGAACACCTTCGAGACGTGGAAAGGAATGACAAGGACACATCGAAACCAGTCGCTAGACATTTTAATTTACCCAATCATTCTAAGCAACATATGGCAATCTGCGGTCTTTTCTTGCACTTAGGTGGCACGGAAAGCCGTAAAAATCTTGAACAAAAGCTCATCTTTCAAACCGGCAGTCTAAATCCCACAGGGATCAATGAACGCTTTTCATTCCACTAATTTATTCATGTTTTTCTCGTTGCCATGCACCCACCAATAACGTAGCTCCATTTTCTGCCTTTAAAAGCACACACAACCCACAATTCCTCTATTCGCTCCGACGAAGGGCTAACGCTCGAAACGTCAGCTTTTGTAATCATTACGGTGGCCAATTTACCATTTCAACTTTGTTGATATATCCAAATTATTTCGTTACTCCCACCGACGCAGCCCCAAACAGTTTCTTTCGAAACTATCAGCCTTTATTCATTTGCAACATGGCAGTCGACGCAGAAAGTAAACGTAACCTGGTGGTCGTTTCAACCGTTGCTAAAAGAGCAACCACATGGCAAATATTGTTGCTCTTTTACCAGTCATCTTTTTGCACAAATATGATTTATGCAATTGTCTTGCGCAAGTTTTACCAGAGTCAGCAAAACTAGCCCTTCCAAAACAACACGCTATAGCGCTAAATTCGTGTTAGGCCTCCAGTTGACGGTGTGTGCGTCGTAAGTAAAGGAGTGGCACACAAAACACGCTCGTTTTAACTCGCTAATCGGTAGAAAAAGTTCCCTGACGACCTTTCAAATCCAGACAGATCAGAAGGACATGAGCCATTACATTTAATAGATGATCATACAACTCTTGTAGATGTCATCTTACCTCGTTCCTTGAGCGAAATTCAAAATTGGAATCGCTGATTAACTCACATATAGCAATGAAATATCCTGAAGTTGCTCCTATCAACATCTGAAGTAATATTTGATTCAAAATTTTTCTCATGTTCCACTCAGTCTCCTTCAGAAGGAAGAATAAGCATAGTCGTACAACGATCACAACTCCACCACTTTCCCAACACGACTGATACATTTCCTTAATTCGCGAACCGCTCTCTCCGACTCAAGCGTTGATTCGCTGAAACTTTTAAACCTGTCAAACCACAAATTAGCAAGAACGCTCTGATTGGTGCGACATCGAAAAATACTACAATGTGATTGGTTTGTGATACACCAAAAACTTGGGCCAATCACATTGCGTTGAGATACACCAAAAAAAAGATGCGCCAATCAGATTGCTTAGAGATATACCAAATTGCGCTGATCGGGTTACACTTCACCACAATACACCAATATATACGCTAACATATAGTTATTTTTTTTTAAAAAATAACTCAACAATGTTATGCCATAAATTTTATTTTCCCCACGGCACGCATGTACTAAGTGCTCAAGTCAGATGAGGTATGTGTATCTGGCTCACATATTTATTCATTTGGATTTTTTGCTCTCTCTACTCCTGAGAAAATTTTGCAGAAGCTCGTACAAATTGAAAGAAAAAAAAATGTTACTGACGTAATACAGAAAGACAGGAAGACGAACATCAACTGAGTGATATGTATCAATCAAATCTGAGCTGGTAAACTGTCAACTATCCAGTGAAGTCACTGTATATTGTCAAGCATGTCTGCCTAAATAAATAAAATCAAAAAAAAAATCGTGGTTTGTTCTAGATAACTATCCATTAACCCATAAACCCATTGACCCCTAAGAGTTCCTAGCATCTAATTTCTCCTTACCCCCTCCCCCTGTTCCTCAAATCTTTGACCCCTAAGAGTTAGTAGCATCTAACTTCTCCTTACCCCCTCCCCCCATGTTCCTCAACTCTTTGACCCCTAATAGTTACAAGCATCTAATTTCTCCTTACCCCTTCCCCCCATGTTCCTCAACTCTTAGACCCCTAAGAGTTCCTAGCATCTAATTTCTCCTTATCCCCTCCCCCCTGTTCCTCAAATCTTTGACCCCTAAGAGTTAGTAGCATCTAACTTCTCCTTACCCCCTCCCCCCATGTTCCTCAACTCTTTGACCCCTAAGAGTTACAAGCATCTAATTTCTCCTTACCCCTTCCCCCCATGTTCCTCAACTCTTAGACCCCTAAGAGTTCCTAGCATCTAATTTCTCCTTACCCCCTCCCCCCTGTTCCTCAACTCTTTGACCCCTAAGAGTTAGTAGCATCTAATTTCTCCTTACCCCCTCCCCCCTGTTCCTCAACTCTTTGACCCCTAAGAGTTAGTAGCATCTAATTTCTCCTTCCCCCCTCCCCCCATGTTCCTCAACTCTTTGACCCCTAAGAGTTACTAGCATCTAATTTCTCCTTACCCCCTCCCCCCATGTTCCTCAACTCTTTGACCCCTAAGAGTTACTAGCATCTAATTTCTCCTTACCAGATCACCCCTGCATCAAACAGTAAGGTCACCAGAATAAAGGAAATAATCGCCACATTCAGAAGCCCTCAATTGTTAAACAAATTCTTCTAAAGACAGTATCGAGAATATGCATATTGATGTTAGATGTACCTCTATCAGCTTAGAGGTCATGAGGGAATTTTTTTTCATGAAAATTTCCAGTGCCTCAATAAACTGCCATAATAATCCTAAGTTTTCTTATTTGCTCTAATCACCTGCCCCGAATTCAGGATATAAATGTAGGCACGACGAAGTAGTATCCTGGCGGATTGTACGGAGCTGACGGTGGATGTAGAAGTGTTACAGTCTGATAAAGTTCTATTCATCCGACAGTGAATTCACGTGTGGGAAGATGTAAGGAAACGTTTGATTTGATTTGCAGCGGATCACCAAAACCCACATTCACAAGTAACTAATGAAAAGCGTCCTGATATGCCACAATGAAGAGATTATAAACTCTTTTATAATCACTTGGCCATGATAACATGGATGCTGGCAAACACTAAATCTCTGTTAAATTTTCTCGTTTGCTGCGCTCACTCGTGAGATATTGAGTTGAACACAAGGAGAGAAATTAACAGACCACATCTACAAACAACCATGTATTATTTTGTTTATTACATAAACGCCATAGGCCTTTACTGACAAGTAAATACTGCGAATGACCTTTGATTGAGAACGGTGAATGCATTTCCTTTCGTTCATCATCCTGACAGAGTGGTGTGAAAGGCGAGTCACGTGTCAGCAGCTGATTGGAGGTATCAAACACATATAAAAATTCTCATAGTTTTAGGAATATTATAAGGGCTTGAAATCCTTGCAAAACAATGCACTTTTGATAATGAATAATGTTACCGTAAGATGAATTGGAAATAGGTTTTCTGACTGAAAGACCAAGCATGAAACTTATAATTGGAGTGTAACTAGCGTTAACTGGTTGCTATGTAATTGCTTTACCCTTTACACCCTGACCTGACATCAGAATGCATGTTCTCTTTACTGTTCTCTATACATTTCCTATGTTGCCGATAGGGAGAATTTGTGTAACAATCAAGAGCTTCTTGAGTTGGTGATCATTTCCTTAATTCTCCTGACCTTGAGGTGTGATTCAGGGGTAATATTGTAGGGAGAAATAAGATACTGGTCACTCTTAGAGTTTAAAGGGTTAATGTTTGCCGAAGAGTCTGCAAACATTCACACTGAAACAATACTAATGCTGGATTGTAAAGGGTTCATTGACAGTGACACTTCTCATAGTTAGTAGAGGGGGACTGGTTAGGAGACCCAGCGAACTTCAGAGGGCCGGCCTATTGTTTACATTTTAATGTTGAAAGCACCGTCACGCCTCGCTGAATGTGCACAACAAACTTTTCAATATGGCGTACAGTGACGAAGAAATATGCTTGTTTGGAGACGATTTTCTTGCAGTTTTAATATAAATAGAAGACTTTAAAGACATTGGAGGAAGAATTTGCACCTAATAAAACTTATGTGAGTGATAAAATGTCACATTTGGCTTCTTTTTGTAGTTTGTTTAGTAAGATTTGCCTGAATCTCGCGTTAATCGTATCGTAATCTTATCGTTGGTTTCCAGTTCTTTTTATTGACTGTTTTTGTCTAATATATTCATTCCTTTGGTTCTATTCTCGTTATAATTGTTTTTAATCTGATTTGGCCGACCGCTTTGATAAAATTGAGTAGGAACAAAGGCTTTGAGTACGGCAAACAGTCGAAAAAGATAAAACTATCATTTCAAATAGAGTTTCTGTTCTCGTTGAAATATAGTAGAGAAAATGAAGGAGGCTTTAAAAGAAAACAATTTTTATTCACCTAAGTGAATATCGTGAAAAGTTTGCACGTACTCATAATAAAGTTTTCCTGTTTCGGTATAATTAGTAGTTGATTAAGTGAGTTATTATTTCTTGTTGATTTGTGGAATGTCAAAGGATGTATTAACCGGCGTCGTGTAATCGAGCCTTTAAAACCAAAGATGTATTTAATCAAATAGTCGCTAGTAAAACTGCATGCATAGATTAACACTATGATTGTCGAGCAAGCCGATGTAACAGGAAATTAGTGGCCACGAATCCTTGAAGAATGTGCAAAACAAAACTGGAACTTTGTCAAGTTAGCTTAAATTATTTTACCACTCCGGACTTATGTATCTGGGTGTATATATCCCTAGCTTATAAAACATAGCATTTTTGTAACTCAAGAAAGATGGGATTGAGATAGATCGTAGAACAGAACGTGTAATGTTGGATTGGGAAGAATAAAGTCAAGTTAACCGAAAAGATACAGTCCAAGTCTGTAGAACCAGCGTGTGCAGAGTTTCCTTCTAACGTAAGTGAGAAATTCTGCGAAAGTGAGATACAAATATAAAATGATCTTTATAAGTTACACAAAACATATCAAAATTTGTGGAAATAGGTTTTATGAATTTTGATTACATTATCAATGTTATACTCAGAGTGCAAAGTAGTTGTGTGCCTCACTTGATGTGAGAAACACAATATTATTTCAAACAACAAAAATGTGCAAACATGCTAATATATTATTAAGAAAACTATTTTTCAAATTGCATTTTCTTCAGTTTTAGAATCAACTTACAAGCCTATTGCTATCAGGTAGTCTAAACAAATTTTATCACGAACAAAAATTATTTTAAGATTTGATTTACTTGACAGCATATTAAAAAATTTGTCTTATCAAGAAATATTCATTACATGATACTGCTATACAATACGATATTTTTACACAATCCCTCTTTTCTTTTGGCATGCTAATTTAGTATCTACAACCTCCACCCATGCTCGTTTCTTCTCCTTTCTACCCCTTGTGTTACCACTCTGGCAAGAAACTGACCTCTGGATTCTGATTGTGTTGTTGTTGTACCCAAACATGCGGATGTCTGGGCTATCACTGCTCGGCCAATTTTGCGTTGCTTGCCAAAGTATTCCTCAACAGGGTCTCGGCAAAAACGCTCCGTAAGAACAAACTGCATCCCATCTTGTTTCCAGCACACACACTGCTTCCCAGAACAGTGACATTAGTTGAACAGATGTGACACCAGAAGTAGCATAATATGAAAAACAAAACCTAAGTTCTGTGCTCATTCCTCTGATGAAGAAAGCTAGAGCATGTAGCAATCATGTTCGGTTTCTTTAGTGTGGCAAAGTTCATTTCAGGCTCTCCAAGGTCTATAAACCCAATGAGTTCTCCAGTGGTGTTATCAAAAACAAGGTTTGCCATCACCTTCATTTCGTCAAAGAGGAGAACTATGTATCGTTGAAAATCAATGTAACTATTTGTTTCCTCCTTCAGTTCCTCGATCACCTCCTTCTAGATGCCCCTTTTTGGCTTTATGGCATTGTGATAGCCCCTTTAGCGTCTTTGGCTTGGAAGAACCAATACTCTACTGTTTCTCAATTCTTCGTAGCAAGAAGGAGACTTGGCTGCTAATGAAAGGCAAAATCTTATCATCAACGGGTGATATCGTACTCCTGTAGGTGTCCTAGAAAACAATTTCTGCTGTTGTTGCCAAAATAAGTTCATAAAAAAAATAAAAGTTTTTTTTAATCGTTTTCGGGATTTTCCGAGGTTAAAATATCTTTAAAACCGACGTTTCGGCCAGTTTTACTGGTCTTCTTCAGGTTGTTTAAATGTTGTGAATATGGTGGTTTGTTTAGCCTTTTAGCTTGGTGACCGCACATGATGTTTCGTAATCATTATACGACTTTTAAACGATGTCAAATTGCGTGGGAAATGTAATCTGAGGTCGATCAAGTACTTGTATTTTGCGATAATTCATTACCTATTACAGTCTTTTTTCATGATCAAAGAATGAATTTAGGACTGGTTTCCATGCTTCAACGTGGTCAAAATTGTTATAAGGACTCTTATTCCGCGATGTTTTTGTCGCATGTAGTGACTCAATTCCTTCTTGAACTTTTCTTTGCTTTAATCCTCTCTTTCTGGGTGATTGGACCTTTTCTTCACATTTATGTTTGTGTAAGTCTTCTTGTTATAGACAGAGTACATTATCTTCTTGATCACCCAGAAAGTATGAAAAGAGCCATTATAAAAGGTTTTTCTGGCAAAGCGAAGGCTTTATGTGGTGAAGGACACCAAGAAGACGAACTACACAACATCGAAGACGTGTTTGTAGCCAGTGGATACCCCAGAGAAACAGTGAGAAGATTTATGGAACAAAAACTTCAACAGGTAGACAAAAGAGAAAAGGAAGAACAAGAAAATCGTGGAGTCGTGACCATACCATATTTAAAAGGGTTATCTGAGCAGTATAGAAGAACTGCTGACCGACACTCTTTTCGAGTTGCTTTCAAGCCTGGAAGGAAAGTAAAAGAGTTTAAACGCACATGTCAAGAGCCGCTTGGTGAAAAGCAGAAATGCTTTGTATATAGGATCCCTTGCTGTAACCTTGAGAGGTTACCCTTGTGGAAAGCTCGACTGGTGTAGCGTAAATAGAGTCGGAGCTGAATTCGAACGCACGTATAATGCCAAAGTCCAAGTTTAATCCAGCAGACGTAAATACAATCAACGTATGACTACTATGCCGATAGCTTGAAATTATGATGTTAAAGCTTTGTGACCTCGTGATTCCAACTGTAAACGAAATAGGACGACAACTACCGAAGTATAATGAGCTACAAGAACGTAACGCTAGAAACAAAGAAACGACTATGTAGAAACTAAAAGCCCAAAATAAATGGACTGTGTGACGAAACTAAGATAAAACAAACCTAAAATAAATGTACAGGAACTTACTTTGGTCTAGCTCCTAGAGGAGACAACAGCATGCACGATAGCAAGAAATCCTTTGGTAGATAGCCGTTAAGCTCGTAGCCGATCGCAAGAAAATCACTGAATACACTCGCGAATGAAAACCTCAAACCTCAAACCTAACACGTGTCGGAAAACGGAAAGAGTCCCTACGGAGCAAGCTAAATTACGTAATGTATTGAACAGCGAACGAAACGTCCTATAAAACTTTTAGCAGATACCATTAACACTAACGTAAACGAAATATACAAAAACCCGTTTAAACCTAACACTTGCAACTGCCAGAATACTGTGTATGTAGGAAAAACATGGCGCCGTTTCCCAACAAGAAAGAAAGAACACATAGACAAAGTGAGACTAACAAATGAGGACCTTCATAAAGGAAACACTCTATCGGCCGAAAAATGGATGGGCAAAGAAGATGGAGGCCTAGCACGACACACCGTGGAGTGCCAAAGTGCGTGGTGTTGAATGGGGAAACGCAGAGATCGTAGCAACATAGAGAGGGTTACGGCAAAGAAAAGTTCTTGAAGGAATGGAGTCACTACGACAAAAACATCGCGCAATGAGAGTCTTTAACAATTTTGACCCCGTTGTTTCGACGAGACGAAATTGTGTTTTAAACGAAAAAAAGCGAGTCCACAACGAGAGAAAAACTCATAAGTCCGACATCTGCGAGCGCTTAACAAAAAAATAAAAATGACCCTATTTCTATCACGACCTATCTGAGTATGTATATGAGAACGATCCTTCGCAGTAAAGCACTATTTGAGCAATAGTGAAAATCAGACCTGAAAAAAATTTCAGGCCTGTACGGGACTCGAACCACTGACCTCTGCGATACTAGTGCAGCGCTCTACCAATTGAGCTAACAAGCCAACTGGGAGCAGGCCATCAAATTAATTCGATATAAACCCGTAGATGATAAATCAAACAACAACAAACATATGAAACATATGTGTGAACTGCGGTTATGAGACGTATATGAGAACGATCCTTCGCAGTAAAGCACTATTTGAGCAATAGTGAAAATCAGACCTGAAAAAAATTTCAGGCCTGTACGGGACTCGAACCACTGACCTCTGCGATACTAGTGCAGCGCTCTACCAATTGAGCTAACAAGCCAACTGGGAGCAGGCCATCAAATTAATTTCACTATTGCTCAAATAGTGCTTTACTGCGAAGGATCGTTCTCATATACGTCTCATAACCGCAGTTCACACATATGTTTCATATGTTTGTTGCTATCTGAGTATATTAGTCAAATCAAAAAATAAAAGCGTGCGGCATTGTTCGGCCTTCCCAACGGACAGCGCCACGCCAATCAACAGGCGTTCTTCAGAACACCCGTTGAAGCATGGAAACCAGTCCTAAACTCATTCCTTGATCATGAAAAAAGACTGTAATAGGCAGTGAATTATCGAAAAAGTAGAAATACTTGAGAGACCTCAGACTACATTTCCCGCGCAATTTGACATCGTTTAAACGTCGTATAATGATCAAGAAACATCATGTGCGGTCACCAACCTAAAAGACTAAACAATCCGCTATAATGACAACCTTTGAAAGAACCTGAAGAAGACCTTTAAAACTGGTCGAAACGTCGGTTTTAAAGATATTTTAACCTCGGAAAATCCCGGAAACGATTGAAAAATATTTTAGTTTTTACAAAGATGAGAGGTGAAAGTTTCAGGAATGCAATAAGTTCATAAAAGGTGTAATTTTGGCTCTTGAAGAATCCATGATCAGTTTAATCAAGTCATCATTTAATTTGTCATCAACCTCAAATGTTTGATTTCAGTAGTTCTGCCCTCATTTCTTTAAGCTCATTTTCCAGCTGTGCACATTTTAATCTGTGGTTTTGCAATGTCAATTTTACCCTTTCAGGATCTGTTTTGGATACAGGTGCTTTGACATGCGCAGGTGTCGCCTATTCTGTTTGGCCTTCATGAAATTAAAAGCTGAGGTGTGGTATTTAGAGCAAGCAGTATAAACGGAGTCATCTTTGTCACATATTAAAAACAAACATCCATGGGATCTCCAACTTCCCTTGTAATAATAATAATAGTAATAATAACGAATATCTATACAGGATAGCCCTTCAGTGCAGAAGCACTGTTATCAATGGGGTCCTGTCTACATAACATAATATAAGGATAAAAATATAAGAATAAGATAAGAATGACTACCCAACTAACTAAATGCCCTAACAAAAAATTGATCTAAAGACTCTCTAAATGGTACCCTACTGCTAATTTGCTTGATTTCTAAAGGTAAAAAATTTAAGCTGAAGCTCCTAAAAAAAAAAAAACTTTTCCGAGCAAAGTCAAGTCTCACTTTCGGCAGAGCAACGGTGGTCCCTCTGTTCCTCGTATTAAAATCGTGGTTTAACAATTTAAAATATTCTTTGAAAGGACTACAAACATTGCCTTTTAGGCAATCAAAAACAAATAAACAAGCCTTTTTCTTTAAAGCATTTTCAATTGTGGGTAGACGGAGTTCACAGTTTAGACATTTTGAGTTTTGCAGAATAATGCTGTGACACTTTCACGGTAAAAGCAAGGCTATCGTCCACAATTACTTGGAACTCAAGCAGAAGATCGGGCTCAACTTTCGTCTTGAATATCGCTTTATCGGGAAGCATCTTAGAGGTCCACTCGTTTAAAGATTTCACACATGTAGCCCGCTTACAAAATTCGGAAAATGTTTTGTAGCAACTTGTGTTGATGTGTGCGTCTAGGTCTTTCATGATCGTTCTTGCTGGTCGCGGTGTCGGTGTCACCAATTCGTGACTTCTTTGAGTCATATTAAAAATAGGCAATGCACCAAATCTAGGCTTCTTTCTTGTCACTTTAGCCGATTGAACTGTAAAAGAGGCAAAGATTATTATCAAAGACTCGAACATGAACGAATAAGACGTAGGACGCGATAGAGCTGAACTTTTCGATTTTAAACAAACATTACTTCAGCTGTTACTAAGGTAGATAACGCTTATACTTACATATTTGCACATCCTTGGGTTTGAAATGCTTCTCGCATGTATAAACCCTGTCGTACTTTGATTGTGCTCTGAAGCTCTGATCCATTTCTCGCGTTTTGGTTATTTCGTGAAGCCAGGCTTCCCGCCATTTTCTGGACTCTTCGTCCTTTGCTGTAGGCAACTTCCATATGCTGATTCTTCTCGATCGTCTGGATAAACCGCATCCAAACACCGCGCAGTTATCCCCTGGCATCACATGAAGTAAGCTGTCCTCAAAAAATGACTTTTACGCCTTAAAAACTATAGAAACTTGGAAAGTATTCTGCAATGCTTCGAATTTGTCAGTGAACGCTCTGCAGATGTTTCGATTCTGTGCACGTTCATCAGAGCGTGACTCGAATAAACTTTAACAAAGGCATGTCCCTTTGAAGTTCGCTGGGTCTCCTAACCAGTCCCCTCTACTAACTATGAGCTTCTTGAATAGTCACTTCAGATTCACCCAGAGCCCTGAGGTCACTTGTAAAGTTTATGGTTTTGTAAGTGACAACAGTTTGTTTTGTTTCTTTTAATTTCGCATCGAGGTCATGTGAACTTAATTATTTATCGATTTTTGTAAAACGGGTTTCATGACATCAGTTCTGTTTGTTTTCATACTGGTAAGGTTATATTATTTATTTAACTTGCCTTTTTGTTTTGTTTTGTTTGTCTTGTTTGTTTGTTTGTTGTTTTTTTTTGTCAAAAAAAGCGCTCTTGTTATTGTTTTTTGTCCAAAAAAGCGCTCGTGTCCTTTTTTCAAGTTATTGCTCGTGTTCGTTGACAAGAAATTATGTAACATGGCCTTAAAGGCGAACCGCCACTTTGCCAATCATGGTACACTCGCTACTCACGAGTGAAAACTATTCGCGGCAACTGAGGTTAGTGTAATGCAGTGCTACAATTATTTACGATAACCTGATTACGCAGTTTATTTCATTTGAAACTGAAAACACAGTACCTTACAGTGTATCTTTCTTATCCCCTACAGTTGGACTCAATGCTCGTAGAATGGATGCAAGCTGTTGTGGATACCTTAAAAACAGCTCACACGGCTCGTGTAAGGGTAACATGCCTCTATATGTCCATCGAAAGGAGAATTGTCTGTAAAACTGATTCAAACCAAGCTCTTAAACGTTCCAGTTCTTTGCTTCTTACAGAAGACACAGTTGTTAATTACTGACGTAGGAGTTTGACTTGCTCATTGATTTATGAAGAATAAATTCCTGTCATATTACAGGTGCATTAGAAAAGTACAGGGAAAATTTCTCTATGAGGCTAATCTCAGAGTTTATGAAGAGTTTACATTATCGTTTACGTACACGATAACAGAGGCTTGAAAACGAGATAAACAGTCATTAGTTAATTATTTAATGTACAAAGTGTGATCACTTTTACTCCATGAAACTATGTTCTTTTAAATAGTTGCAATAATCAGAGAGGTCTACACCAGCCAATATACGATTCGAGACTTTGATAGAACTCAGCTCCTTCAAGGGGAGTACGGACAATATGTGAAAATAAGAATTGGCATCTATAAGTCCTTTTTTCCGCCTGGAGCACCTTGTGGCGATGAGGAGTATGTTGAGATCCGTGATGGTTATAATCAGTCTGCCAATCTACTGGGCGTAGTTTGTGGAAGGTACACTCCTTATTTTACTCGGTGATCCAGTGGACATAACATGTGGTTAAGATTTTCACCTCAGCATAGATACTGGTTTCAATGGGATTCAAGATATGAGGGAAAAGTAAGGAATGAAACAGGTCACTCAGAATTTTCAAGTTTAATTTTTTTCATTTTCTTATTTGTTTAATTAATTACAGGAAGAGTAGTTTATAATTTGTATATTTGTTGATACATATCCTGTATAAATGTTGTTGTTATTACATGTAAATCACTTTTTTCTGTGTTTTAGATTTTCTGTGTGGTAATAAATTTCGCGCGATTAAATTCTGCGAGGATTTTTTATGCGCAGGTCCTTAACTCCGCAAATTTGAAAACTTTAATCCAGCTTCCAGATAAAGAATGATGTTTGGGTGCTTACTTTCCTTCGTACAGATTAAGATATGTTACCCTGGTAACGATTTTGCGTAGATGTACTTAACTTTAGACACCGAGTCTTACACTCGATTGTCGGTGTAGGAAGATGAAGATATATAGTTTTAGGTGTACAGATTTCGATGTCTCATTAGTTTTGTGTTTGTGCTTAGTTCCTACAAGCCTAAAAGAAGTCGCAAAGACTCAGTTTGTCCTGCTCAACCATTCTTCATCTTTACGGTGCCCGGCGGAAGGTGGACCGGCTCCTCGTTTTGTCTGGAGAATGAATGGTACTGTTGTACAAAACAGCACTAGTGTGAGGGGAGCTCAGCTGTTGTTTATGCTTATGGTAACCTTACGATTTGTCTTGCGATTATTTTTGGTCTAATTTTGTTTTTGAGGGAAATTGTCTATGATTCCATGTAAGGGTAATCTAATGATATTCATTAAGTAAATCAATTTTAATTGCAGCAAAGTTTCATATCTCGAAAAAAAAGAATTACTTGCTACAATAATTTAATAAATTTGCGTTGAATTACTGCGCAGTTTACAGGTTGCAGGTTGCTCTGAGCGTCGTTTATTCGTATCGTTAACGAAAAGAGAAGTAAATGTAAAATAAAACCATGTCCATAACAGGCTTAGTGTGAAAAATTGTATTCCCTGTCGGGGCCCCAAAGGCGCCACTTTGTACTTCCGGCGAATGTTTTTCACTTATTTAATGTGTTCCTCCGTTTCCGGGCCCCAAAGTGCTAAATAAACGTGTCTGCGATTTGCCACATTCAATGTTCAATGTCTGGCAAAATGTGTGACGCAAAGCATTGGTGAAGATCAGTACCAGCTGCTTAAATTACTTGAAGATATCTGAAGTTTTCCCAAAGGTCTTCCATTTAAACAGTTGAAAATAACAACACAATGAAAGTGTGTTCCTCGGATTTTATTAAGCAATTTTTCAATTGTTTCATGTACCAAGGAGTGGGAAAACGTTCGGTTAAAGATCCCTGACCTGCAAGTCAAGCCAGTTTGTAGAACTCAGATGCATGCTGATTACTTCACCCGTGAATGCCAAGAAGTAATGAACATGCAACTTCTTCTTGCCACATTATCTCCACTACTATCAGAAAACAGGTAAAGGGAACAACTTAACTAATGGGTGAAATCACTTTACTGATGTACAAGAATATTTAAAGCAGCTGAAGGGGAGAAGTTAAATCAGTTTCTAGAGTTTCAAAGTTAACACTACAAAGACATTGAAAGCGATTGAAAGCTATCTACAGCAACAAGTTACAAATCAGCAACTAAAGGATTCAAGGGGCAGCTTTTATTTGGAGCTGCAAACTGTTTAACATGCTTGGATGGCCTGAGTCTTTGCCTGAATGTTACTGTTTCTATGTCGTTAGCTGAAAAATCTTCTGAGGAAAGATCTCAGGAAGCAAACAGAGGGAAAACAGAGGCATATCTAGTTTTACTTTTAAGTTAGAAAGAACCAAATGCAGATGATGGCAAGATTTTCTTAGCAATAAGGCTTTCTACAAGTTCTATCTTTCACATGTTTTATTATTATCATTTTTTTAATGAGGTTGTCCACAATTCATTTGAAGTTTTATCTGTTCTTCTGTAACCTCTCTACAATCCTTTCCATGACACGCTTGGCTTCACACAGGGTCATAGTACTGGGGTGCAATCTTCACCAACCTATACAACAATCAAGCAGGAAGCTTTCTTAAAATGTCTTACAATAGTCATTCAAGAGGTTCATAGGTTTCCTGAGGTTTGCAAAAGTCTCTTATGCATTCTAGGCTTAATTGATTCCATCCACTGTTCTAATGCACTCCTGTGTCAAGCCTACTGCAATAATGCTACATCTTGTTGTTCATGTAGTAAGCTGAACTATGATTGGTCTATTGGAGGGCACACACATTCACGACAGCATTATTGAAAGTTTTTTACTTCATTATTATACAAAACAGACAGAATTCATGTTGCAGTGTGACTTTTCAATCATAGATTACAGAAGATGTGAAATTGTGGTAAGAACATTCAGTTACACTCAGCAGTGCCAAGTGCTCCTCTCTTTGTTCGTACCACTATTTTGACTTCATCTGTCACCTATAACAGAACAGATGCATGGCGACATAGAATCTAATTGTTAAACAGACTGACACCACAGCAGAAGGTCTTCTTCATGGTGCAATAAGTGAGCCACCAAAACAAAAGCTTGATGGGTGATTAATAAAGTCATCTTGCTTGATACTCATGTAACAGGTCTTGTACCTTATACAAAAATGACACCTGACCTAAAAAATGGGCAAAAAAGAAACTAGATCCTCCTAGTAGGTCTTGATGAAAACAAAGGTAACATCATCAATTGCCGGAGATCACAGTTGACCAAGATTTAGTTGAATTTGTTTTTGTTGCACTCGTGACAACATTTCACAGATCAGTCACAAAGGGTTATTGTGTAAACACCCCAAAACAATACACTCAAGAAACCCTTGAGTACCACTAACCTTGCTGGTCAACCTTTCTGTCTGTATAGGTCCGAATGTAGCTCTTGGTGGTCAAAACAAAGTCATTGTACTACACTCACTCAAGCTTGTGATCCAAACAAGTTGATAGATGCAGTTGTACAACCTAATGGCTGATAATATAATAATTATAGTGAAGTAAATTTCAATTGACCTGCGGATAAAAATCAAGCAAGGGTATAATCCTGGCAGTTGTATTGGAGTTTTAAGAATTGCTGAAAAAAAGCCTGGAAAAACCTCAGACTGATGGGATTTAATCCCATGGCTCCCATGTGCTATTTGGCCCTACTGACAACTGAGCTATGAAGCCACACATTTGGAGGGTTCCTTCCCATGGAGTTATCTGCTCTCAGTATGATGCTTCGGTGATCCTACACAATGACAAGTTCTTTTTTTGCTGTCAGTGATGTCAGTAGTTTAGCTTGTTACCAGTCCTCTAGTTGCTTAGCTTCAGTACCCCCTCATCACAAAGAAAAATGGCCTACCCAAGAATCTGGCAAAGACATCCGTCAATCTCCTAGTATAAATTATTAGCAAAATCTGGGACAGTTGGGAAACAGTGAAATTGCTGATTGGCTTGGATTTTCCCAGCATAATATGAAAACAGGGCTTAATCAACGTTGTGCTATTGCTATATAACCTATAGATACAAAAATTTTGTGCTGTAAGTAAAAGAAATAGGTAGGTAATGTCTCACAAGGTTGTCTTTGACAGTCAGGTAGTGTCCAGACTTCTCCAAATGAGCCACCTACTCATCAGAACAGTAAAGTGGGAGGGATGGGTGGGTGGGTAGGTAGGATTTACAGATTTAATGGTCAGTGTCTGCAATACCTTAAATTAGATCACTGCATTAGTTTGGGGAACAAATGCCATTTCTCACCACTCTTCATTTTGGTAGGACATTCTGTACTCAAAGTACTTGTACACGAGTTGGCAGCATCAAAAGAGAACCTGTTTGTGGCCAAACATAATTTTACACTGTCCAAATTGCTGATGTAATTTTCAAACACACATGAATCTGTTGAAGTCAGTGCTACGCCATGCAAAGTTGAACCTGTCCATGATCCTGGTAAGTTGCTGTCTCACATTATCAGCCGATTTGAGAGAACGACGTTGGATAAAATTATCATAACACCACTGTGTATCTTCATGGTCTAAACTAAGGATAAAAAAGTTTTGTTTGAAATAGCCTGGGACATCTTTGGGCTTTGACTGTGTCAAGCCAGCCTACAAATAGCAAAGTACCCTTTCCAAGGCTAGCAAATCTCACAACCAAAAGTGAGTTCCCTTTCTTGGTCCTTGTAAACCCTGATTAGATCAGCAGAAAGATAAGAAGACATTTTGGCTAATCTTGTCTAAAACTACCACAAAATCCCTGGAGACTGCAGAAAGAAAACTGCTCCAACTTCTGCACTAGAACTCAAACAAAGAGTTACATTATACTGGTAAATGCAATGTTACTCATGAACCTGAATTGTTAGATTATCTGCAAATAAGTTTAATCCTTTGACTCCCACGAGTGACCAAGACAGAATTTCTCGGCTTACAACTTCAATACAATAACAAGCAGACAAGTGATGAGAATAGAGAATCCAATGAGTTGATCCAATACCAAATTCTCCAAACTAACATTACAAGAATTGTGTGGCAGACAGTGAGAAGAATTATAAATGAGATCTTGGTAATGAAAGGTTTAAATTGAAATCTTCCCCAAGGAGAAAAAAAAACAAGGTTCCATAATGTACAGAAAGGACTAAAGGGACAAGATTAGTAGGTGGTTTTTTTAGTTAACAATGTACACACAAGAACATCAGAAAGCTTGGCATACAATGTAAGTACAGGTTACAAGTCAAACTCACTTTGTTTGTATGCATCGTAAACATTGAGTAAGGTCAGGTGATCTCCATCAATGTGAGCAAACTTCATCTTAGCTTCATCAGCTGCCTTCTTAGCTTTATTTGGTCTCATTAACACCTGAGGAACTAACAGACAGAGCAAGGATCATTCATAAATTATAATGATAACAATTTATCAAAAAGTATCTTTAAGTAAAGGGTCATTCCACAGTATTTTGCATGTCACGGAGGGGACAATTCAGAGGAGAATATCTTGGATAGCTCCCCAGCTTAATATAATTCCATAATTATATTAAGCTGGGGAGTTGGGATTAGAAATCTTCGGTAAACCACTGGAACGTATAAATGTTACAAAACTCCTGGGAGTACACATCAACTCAAACCTTAAATGGGAATTTCATACCAATTTTATTCTTAAATCCTGTTATGCGACTCTGAGAACCTTAAGAAAAATAAGGAACTTTACTAATTTTAAACTACGGAAACATTTGGTAGAAACATTAATTCTGTCTAAAATAAGCTACTGTGACATTGTTTTTTATCCACTACCAAAGTTCCTCTCAGCTAGACTACAAAGGCCCCAGTTCGCTATGGCTAGTTTCATCACTTGTAAATATGTAAACAGTATATCTACCATTTTGGATCTTGGCTGGCTACCTATCCTGGAGCCAAGGGACTACTCACCACTAAAGACTATTTTTAAAGCACTGTATTCTGATAACTGGCCTTCCCATTTAAATTTGCAAGTCGTTAAACCCGTTAGGCATCTCCGTTCCAGTGTTGCTCCAAGGCTTTATGTTCCATTTGTACAGGGCACCTTTCAGCATTCAGCAGCCATGATTTTTAACGAATTGCCAGCAAATATAAGGAATTGCACAGATTTTAAGGAATACTGCAGGCTCTGCAAGGCGTTTTTGAAGGCGCACGCTTTGTCTTCCTTGTAAAGATATAGAAACAACCACCACCACCAACCAATATATTCTGCATATTTACTTTCATGTATAGTTTCTATTACAATTTAGTTAGTCATTATAAATTAGTTTTAATCTTCAATTTTAGTATCGTAGGCCTTCACAGATGAAGAGCCACACCTTTTTATGTGGATATACTGTGAATAAACCGTTATTATTATTATTATTATTATTAATTCAGTTCACTGAGGACTTCTAATGGATAGAACAGCTAATGATTGTTTTAAATCAAACTATTTCCAAACGACTTCTTCCACATTTGGGGGGAATTAGTCATTTATTTAGATTGTCACGGAGGGGACCAGAGAAACTATGAAAACTGAGAGTTAAAATTTAATCTCGGATTTCTTTGAATGTATAACTGCAGCAACAATAATTGAGTACATAGTTTATTTAGATGTTAATCAACAATAAAACTGCCTTAAATGGAAAAGGCCTTCCTCCTCTCTTACATTGCACAGGAACAGTAAGTGCTCATGGTTATTGTCACGGAGGGGACTGTCACGGAGGGGACCTTTTGTCCAATAGGCAGCAGTGATCAATTTGAACCAATTTGAACCAATTTTCCAGCCTTAATATGAGATTACAGCCCCAGGTTAATTCAGTTCTTTTCAAGATATTCTTCAAAGCTTGACCACATCAAAAAGGTTGGCTGTCGTACGTGTCGTCAAGCCTTTAAAGACATTTAATTTATGGCTGGAAAGTATTCTGGAAAGTTGTGTCATGCTGTTTGTTCATATGATACAACACATTTCTTAAAAAAACCTTCATGTTTTTTTCTTTTTTTTAGTTTTTATTTGGAAACTTTAGGTTCATTTAAAGTACTCAAGATAACACCAATGGTTCAATAAGACCTGGTGCATACAAAAACATAAACAACATTTTTAAAACTTACATGTATAACTAAAAATGTAAGCAACTCAGATATTTCAAGGTTTTGTGTGTTTGTCTCTCTCTCTTAATAAAAAGGCTTAAAACTGCATTGTAGATTGCAAATATGCATGCATGCATGATATGCAAGATGTAAATATAATAATTATATAAGCTGAATATTGAACAAAAGTGCCACAGACTCAGAGGTGATAACGACTTACAAGTTTTAATACTTGACATGTACAGTTGTACAGCTAACTGTTGACAATATCCAGTTCATACTAAAGTAGTCTAAAATCCTGTACACTCTAAGTGAATAAACCTCCCAAAAGCTCAAATCTCATTTTCATAAATGCTGTAAAAGACAGACAGTTATCATACGCTTTCTTGTGCTCAGAATCAGTCCTGCTTTTTGAAAAACAGGTGCACTTTCTCAACTTCACCTTGCACTGAAAATGTCAATGGGTGATTGCCTTCCAGCATTACAGGACCATAAAAATACAACTGCAAAGTACCCTGTCCACGTCATCTCATCTTGGCCAGTCATAGGTGGCAGAGCTTATGCTGTGTTAGAACTTGAATTCTACAAAGCCATCTTCCACAGAAATCACCCGGCCAAAGTAAAAAGTTGTGACATAGTCTACAGCAAAGTACATCCCCACCTCAACCCCCTTAGATGGTACTGGGCTGAGATGTTGAACATGGAGATCATGAATAATGTATTTCCTTATATCCACCATGTCCTTGTTAAGAACAAGAGGACAGGAAAGAGCAAGGGCTCTTGCAAACATGCAAACAAACACACCACAATCATAATCTGTTTCTTGTTGCTGTATATCCTTAGAACTGTTTACATGAAAGGACCAGTCCCCTGGACTAGGCTGATTATCTGCCACACGCAATGCACTCCACATCTTACAGACAGCTCTTTGGTGGGTGGGCTTGAAAAAACTGCCAGCTGCACTCATATAGAAAAAGTGTTTTTTGTTCTTGATGAATTGAGGGGTAAAAAGATAATAAATGATCAACATGAAATTTCGGTCTCAATCTTTCTTTTTAACCATCTCATAATTTTCATAATTTTCTTTCAATCTTTCTCTGTGTTTCTTTGTCCTCTCTTTAGAACTCATTTCAGCTCTAAAGCAACTGCCAGTGCTGTGGTGATCATGCTCAGAGCCTACAATCCCAGAATCCTTTACTTTTTGTTCATGCATTAGTCATGAAATGTGCAACTCTTTCTTTGACAGTAAAAGTGTTCTTCTCACATCCACTTTTGACATAAATTAACTTGAAGTTTAAACTCAATAGTTACATTAATTTCTCTTTTAAGTGGGGAGAGTATAGTTTGTTGCATCGCATTTATCTTCAGTGACAGATAATTTTTCTTCATTACAGTGATGTCCCCTCTGTGACAGTAATGTCCCCTATGTGACAGAATAGTCCCCTCTGTGACAAAAGTTCCCCTCCGTGACATTTTTATCTTTTTAAAGTAATTAAAAGGAAAAAGAAGTGGAAGAAACTCTTTACCACTTTTGAGTTTGTCAGCCCATACTTCAATAATTAACAGAAGTTTCTGCAGTTATCCCCATTTATTTTAGAAAGATCATAATTTTTGTGGGTATTTTTGTCACGGAAGGGACAATTCAATGTTGGACAAAGCATTACATCTCTTCCGCACAAAGCCAAGAAACAAATTTAATAACATAGGAAGTCTGGGTAAACAACTTAATGTCCTGACAGTTATTATTAGATTTCTTCTCAAGACAGATCTACAATATTTATTTAGTGTATGTCCCCTCCGTGACAGCTTTTTTGGTATCAAGGTTGATTTATGATAATTTATGACACAAAATTACAGTGCTGACATCTCAAAAGTATCATTTTATACAAATTTGGCATTTAACCAGTACAGAAATAGAGCTTAATAGTCCTTTTAGTCAATTTTATTTCTTAAAGGTTTATGTCCAAAATACTGTGGAATTACCCTAAATCAACAGGTTGACTTGATATCTGTATACCTGAGAACATGGCAGTAACGGAGAGAATTTCATTAGAACAGTTATGGACTCACAACTGGCAATCACCATCTTGGCAAGTTGAGGGTCGAGTGGAAACTCTGCCATCATGGAGCCCAGCGATGTGAGGTCTCCATTGTCATCAAGGGCACCAAGACAGTTCAGCAATTCAAGTGCTCTCATCAAAGTTTCTGGTGCTATCAAATTAAAAAAATAAATAAATAATGAAATCTTAGCTTTCTTTGTTTGGTTTGTACACAACCTTTTACTTGCAAGACTTTGAGCTATTCCTTCGGAAATGACACTTCTGGGAATCACCACAAATCAAGGGCTAATATACATTTACCAGCTCGCTCACAAGCACTGAACCTACCAGGAGGATCCATGAAGTCAAAATGCACCAAATCGTCAATGCCCAACTTTTTCAGCTGTAGCACCACAATACCAAGGATTTCAGGGTAGGTATTGTCTTGCATTTCAGTTTGATAAGCTTTCTCTGTGTACAATCTGAAACACTTGCCAGGACGTGTACGACCAGCACGGCCAGCTCTCTGCTGTGAACTGGCTTTTGATATAGCAGAAACTAACAGTGACTCCACACGGATACGGGGATTGTACACCTATTATAGACAAACCAAAGACAAAATGACTTTATACTCAGTCAACATTGATAAGGAACAATAAAATAATTATATGCAGAATTAGAAAGATGTATATTTTTGAGCTTTGTAAGAAAAAGCGATTGATATTTTTTGATCTTGTCACAAACATGGGACAGAGAAAAAGTTCTTAGACCCCATGAGGAGTTAAATCTACACACTGAATTCAATGGTCTGGGGTTGGATTCCTTAAGGGAACTCAGAACGTTTTCTTTGTCCCATGCTTGTTAAGAGACAAGAAAAACGGTAAAATACTTTGCGAAAAGTAGACAGTGACCAAATACTGAAGTAAGACAGACCTGCTTGGAAAATCCAGGATCTATCACAAACACCACACCATCAATGGTAGGAGATGTTTCAGCAATGTTGGTGGACACCACACACTTGCGCCCAATAGCACCATTAGGGCGTTTTGCTGGAGGAGCGTCAAAGATGCGCTGCTGTGGAGGAAGAGTTGCATATAGAGGGATGCAGCGGAGCTTGCCTACTTCATGTCCCAGGTTATCAATTTCCTTCTTCAGTCTCTTACATGCTTCTTCAATTTCCTGAATGGAGAGAATAAATTAGAATGTTGAAAGGCAACTTTTAACTTAGTTTAACTTTGTTAAAAATATATACAAACTGCAAAAAATTAATACAATACTCGCATTTGTTGCAAAATGTCATTCAGGAATGAATGGTCCTTCAAAGCTAGGGTTAAATAGCACTTTAAGTTCTAGTTTAAAAAAGTGGCAACTAAAAGTCATCTACTTGCACCACTTTTGCCTATTACACGCCAAAAGCTGATAAAGGATTTTTTTGTTAATTTCAGGCCTCATGTTCATCAGCTCTGCAGTCATTCTAATCAAAGAATTTTTGAAAGTAAATGCAATTTAGAAGTTGAAATTTGAGCATCTTTAACCCACTACATCCTTACATCGGCATTCTTCTTCTCTTATACATTTCCTAAGGTGCTGACATGGAGAATGTTTTCTGAACAATCAAGAGCTTTCTAAGTTGTGGTCATTTTAAATATTCTCGTGACCTTAATTGTTTGATTCAGGGGTGACATTGTTGGGAGAATTAGATGCTTATCACTCTTAGGAGTTTAATTAACTCTTTAACTCCCACTAGTGACCAAGACAGAATTTCTCCTTACAATGACAATACAATATCAAGAAGACAAATGATGAGAATAAAGAAAAAATATCAATCAGGGGATTATTACCATAATTTCCTGACGTTTACCCGCAGGTAATCTGTTGATTTTTCCTTTAACACACGCCACTGCGGGTAATAGGGAGGTGCGGGTTATGTGACAATTTTGAAATCTACTGGTGGTTGAATTGAAAAAAATTCTCACCTACCTGCATTTCCACCTCTCAGGTGAATTTTATTGTATTAAAAGTGCCACAAAGCAGCATGAAAATATGATGCCCAATCAAGTTTATTTCACGCACAATTAGTTGTGAGACGAAAGAGTTACTCTCTGCATGCGTGTAAACAAAACCTTGATGGTGACCAAAATAAACCAAGGATAAGCGGCACATCAGTGACAAATTTCCAGTCAACACTAGCTGGAGCTGAAGAGAATTTTCCTGCTTTAGGGACTTGTTAAGCCCAGTAGAACCGGAGATATCGATTTTTTTGAGAAATCAACAAATCAACACGGTGCCGAATGATCGTTCACACAAAATGTGGCCATGAATTTGCATTCTGTCAAGTAGTTTTGTACAAATTTCCTTAGCTTTTAAGGTGTAGGTTATCCACCAGTGCGGGTAATGTTTTTTTTTTTTTTCATTGTATGCAATAATTGGCCATGCAGGTAAATGGCTGGAAATTACGGTAATTTATCAAATACCAAATTCTCCTAAGTGACATCATAAAAATTGTATGACAGTCAGTAGAGAGAGTTACCAATGATATCTTGGGAGTCAAAGGGTTTTTAAAGATTAAACAAAACATGCCAATTTAAACTCAACAGTGCATCAAGAACTTTGAACACACACCTCCTGCCCAGTAAGAAACAACAAAATGTCACCCTCCACTTCCTCACACATGTGAATCTGTACCACTGTTCTAATGGCTGCCTCCAAGTAGTCTCGTTCAGGTTCAGGAGTGTAAAAGATCTCCACAGGATGTGTTCGTCCAGGGATTGTCATGAGTGGACATTCATCAAAATATTCCTGAAATTTCCCAGCATCTAAGGTGGCACTCATGATTATGATCTTAAGGTCATGTCTCTGTCGCACAACCTGTGGAAAACAGATGCATTTTATACCACTCCTGTAAGTTACAGGTGTAACAGCGGACCAATGCACTGTCACCTGCACGTGTACAATCAGCATCACTATTAGACGGCACAACGGTCTGATTATTTAAACAAATTTTTAGCCGTTGTTGAACAAAACTGCATTCTACATTATCTTCAATTTAGCACCAAACCATTTATCTGAACAAAGGGGGTAAGTTTCTAAAGAAACTGTGGTGCCGCATTGGTGGGGGTAATAATGTAATTTAGTAATATCAACTAAGTTGAAATGTAAATTGGCCGCCGCAAAGAGTTAAAAAGCTGACATTTCAAGTGTTAGCCCTTCGTCAGAGTGAATGACGAAGAGCTAACCCTTGAAACATCAGTTTTCTAACTCTTTACGGTGGCCAATTTACATTTCAACTTAGTTTATATTACCAAAATTAATTACCTATTTGTCTGAACATGTATTTTTGTGAACAGTGTCAAGAGGGTCAAAAGCTTACAGTGGAAATAACACTTACATGTATTTAGTTAACTTGATCCATTTGAAGGGAAACCTAAGGCCCACTTGATTGACTAATACCAAGTTTTTGGTTGGACCTCGTAGAAATAACCGACCCCTTGTGTTTAAACAGTTCTCTTATGTGTAAAGTAACACCACTATCTGTACCACACTGCAAATCACTGAAAGCACCCCTTCCCTAATTCAAAGTTGCCTACTTGTAGCAAAAATATCACTGACAATAGTAAGATCAGGGCTTGACACCAACTTGTCAACTTACTAGCCAAGTTGCTAGTGACATCTTTGATTTTACGACAACTTCAGCTTGCTTACCAGTTAAACTGGCAGGTTGAAATAAAAAACCACTAGCCAAAACTGAATTTCTACTAGTCTGTGGCTAGTGGGCTACCATTAGTGTTGAGCCCTGATGATGAAAAATTATTTGGCGGAAAGCGATTACCACGTAACTTACAGTTAGGACAAAAGAGATTGACAGTGAAGTAATGGGCAGGTTCAATAGGTCAATGTGTCAACAGTTTTGTTGCCTATAGTTCTTGTAAGAAGAATATGAAATCTCCAGATGCATGCACACACTGTACCCCTTTCAGTAGACCCATGAGAATATCAGTAGCAAGAGTTCTCTCGTGAGCCTCATCCAGAAGAATGACTGCATAACGGTCCAGTAGAGGATCAGTCATAGCCTCACGCAACAACATACCATCTGTCATGTACCTGGAAACAAATTAAAATGAGCTTTAAATTACAGTCAGGAATGATTATCTCATTTGTTCAGACATCTGAGACAGAGCTAAAGGCCAAACTTAATCCTTAAATTGCATTTTCTCACACCCTCTTCCTTCCTTCCTGTTTTTTAATGCTCTATCTCCCACTAGTGATTTTCATTTTGACCTAACCAAATTCTCCTAAATACTTAATTGCTGTATTTACTCAGTTATAAGATGCACTCGGTTATAAGACGCACCCCAAACTTGGCCACTTAGTCAAGCCAAGTTCCCAAATGGAAAGTTTTGTGAAAATACTTGGTTACAAGATGCACCAAAAGGTTGAGAGTTAACAAAAGGTGTGATGGATCTGAAAAAGTTTCACGGTTGCTTTGGCAGTGAAAGCCAATGGCGAAAAACTCCCAGTCTGACAACTGAATATCAACACGCCACAGAGGATGCAAGTTTCAGTGCACAAAAAAGGCTGGACAGACGAAAAGGGTAAGTGTTATCTCTTCATTGTTTATTCAGAGAAGGAACTTTTCAAGCGAGTGACACAAACACGATTTGAGGAATTTGAAACGTTGTTCAAACGATTCTTTTGTACTCATGGATATCATGTTACTGAGCATGTGCTGTTAAGAACGTATGCAAATTTCCATTTGTTTGCTTTTGCAGTAAAAGTTTGCATTTATTGTTAATCTTTTGAAGTTATTCTAAAAGAAGTATTCCTTTTTAATTCATAGGAATAAAGGATTGGATTACATGCAATCTTTGCTACATATTAAAACAAAAAGCCCTCCTTGGGTGCGATTAGTTTCGTGGTCATCTGACGGAGGCCGTATAAGAAACAGTTCTTTCACAACCACCACAACAGCTCTTTTCAGAGCCACCCTACATGTAGTTCTTTTTAAAACCACCAGATCTAAAAAATTTAATTACCAACAATTAGTGTTCTTCTCACATTTTTGTAACCAGAAGTTCTGCTAAAAATTGTGATCTTAAGATTTTGTTGCGCGAAAATACTTGGTTATAAGACGCACCCCAAGTTTTGAGCAGATTTTGATCAAACAAGCATATTTTCTTGTCAAAAATGTTGTGCCTTATAAGTGAATAAATATGGTAACAAGGAAATATTAAGCAGCTAGAGGTAAGAATCAACAATCAGATCTTGGAAGTTACAGAGTTAAGGATAAAATTGACTTTTTCTTCCTTAATTCAATATAGTGCGAGGACTAGTGCAATCTTCAAATCGGATTGTGTACCCAACCTCCTGACCTATGGTGACATCCAATTCATCAGCTACACGCTGAGCAACACTCATGGCAGCAACCCTCCTAGGCTGCGTACAAGCCACACACTTGCGTTTGTCAATGCGAGTTTCAAGACACCACTGTGGAATCTACAAAAGTAAAAGAGTTTGTCAAAATTGTTTTTCATTTTTCACTACAAACTGCACTTACAGTAATGCAAAACAATGCAACATACAAGACAATACACAGACTAGGTATACTTAGTCTTGGGTGTATTATCTGCCTGTAATCGTGAGAAACAAGTTGATCCTAATGTCCTAATGATTACCATTTCATAGTATTAAAATAAAGTGTCTGTTACACTGCCAAGGCAGAGCTGGACACTAATGGTAGCCCACTTAACCCTTGCGAAATGGTTTCCTAACTTTCTAGGATTCCTAGGAATTTCTTAGGAATTTCCTAGGAGTAAGTGGAATTTTCCTAATTCTTGGGTGGTGGTTTTCGGTTTCCACTAGCCAGTTTGGCTAGTAAACGAACTGACATTGTCGTAACATCTAAGATGTCACCAGCCACTTGGCTAGTAAGTTGAAAAGTTAGTGTTGAGCCCTGCAAAGAGATAATGGAACTGTATAGAATAAAAAAAAAAAAAAAAAATTTGCCTGAGAGGAAATGGTGATTGAGTGCTCTTCAATCCAAAAACCTGAACAGACTTACATGTACTTTGTTTGCATGCATGGTAAACACCTAGTTTACCACAAACAACAGTTGAGACCCTACTATATTTACAAGGAACGAGGAAAAAATATCTGTTAAAATGTACCTCACTTCCCTTAATTAGCTTCACACAGCAGCTCAGCTGGAATTTGTACCAACGGTAACTAGTATCTACATGTAGTAGGCATCCGTTACGCCCAACTGAAGCCTGAATTCTTCCAAATATTTACAGTCTCTAATTCCTCAAATTTCCCCAACCACAGCTCATCTGATAAGGAGTACAATTTAACCCAACTTCTAATAAACTACTAAGATAATTTAGTGTTATTACATTGGTTGATAATGCAAAATGCTCACCGAAAAGGGTTTCAAGTGTTTGCCCTTTGTCAAAGCAAATAAATACTACATGTAACTATTATCTGGGTTGTTTTACCAGATCCAGTCTCGCCAACAAGAACAAAAGCTTGTTTTTCCTTCATGGTTTCCATGAATTTTTCTCTGTACTCCCATACTGGTAGCTCGATTCTCTTCTTGAGAATGTCAAAATATTTGTCCGAGAATAGCTTCCCATTGAAAGGATTGATCTTTCCACGAAGATTGCTTGGATTACTACCAACAGAAAAGAGACCAAAATGCATCAGGAGGTATAGTGTACATAAATTATACTTCTGACAATAGGTCAGAGAGAATTTTCTTTTGAATCATTCTAGATTTAAGGGGTTGGAAGGTTTATGGTATCCAAACATTTCTCCTTGGCAGGGCTTGCATTTTTGACACTAACTTTTCAACCTACTAGCCAAGTGACTAGTGACATCTTAGATGTTTTGATAATTTCAGTTTGTTTACTGCCAAACTGGCATGTGGAAATCAAAAACCACTTTTCAAAACTGAATTTCTACTGTAGTCTGTGGCTAGTGGGCTACCATTAGTATCAAGCCCTGTCCTGGTACCAACTCGCCTGCACCAACCTTTGCACTTATAAATTCACTTCAATAAGCTCATTTTTAAGTTTAGGTTTGATGTTTTATGGAATGACAATGACATTATTGAAGATTCTACAATTTTTTGTTACCCTTACCCCATTGCAATACAATAACACAGAATTATTAAGATGCTATGAACAGTTTACAACACCTTCTTGACAATTACATACATGTATTACAAGACAGCAATGTGGATTTCTTTAGTAAGAAAACTTTTTGATTTTTTTATATATTACAAATTCTTGTGTATTTTATATATTAAGCCTGAGAATCGAAGCAATTGTTCAGGGATGTGGATCTCAGCATCCAAGTGTTCCTATGTTTAAAGCAGTATGCTGGTTGCCTAACACTTTGGTTTGTAAATGACTATGAATAAATGAAAATCATACATATGAACTAAGGAATAATTTAAGGATAAGAGAAGGAAGTTCACAGTGATGAACACTACTTATAAGGCAATAGAAAAGTAAATTTAAGCAAACGTAATTCCAGGCTACCAGATGCAGCACGTGACTGTGAGAACCAAATGAGTGACATCCACCTCTACAACATCCTACCAATAAAACAGCTGAAGACCAAGTAAATTGACACAAAACACTTGCCTCAGGAAGAAAGGGAAGGGTAGCAGCCACTCACAAGTATGTGTTACACAAAGCCACAGAAACAGTTATCCATCCAAGGCAAGTAAAAAGCTCCAACAGCCCATACATAGGCATGTAATTTCTCCGTGTCTCACCTAACTATCGCCTGAATTACTGGAAGTTTCTTGTGACATTCTGACTGTAAAATAATTCCTTATCTACATGTGATGATTTTTTTTTTTTTAATTTTTGTTTTTGTCCTTTCCATTATTTGTTTGTCTTAAAGCAAAGAATTTTATGCTGTTAATCCAGTGCAAGACGTATGAATTTAATCGACCTAACGTGAGTTTTCAGACTAGAGTTAATAAAACCACGAGAGGGGAATTCGATGTCTTAGGTGTTCTCTATCGCGCGAATAGTAATCAATTCGGAAACAAATTTAGACAGCAATTCAAGAAACTCGTTTCCAATATTTCCTAGCCTTAAGTATATATAACACAAGGGAGCCTCCTGCGAAATCAATTATGATTTCGAGGTTTGGAAAATACCGTCTTGCATAATAATTTCACAGCTGTGCAGATTCGAGAAACGGCCACAATTAAACCAGATAAGCTGTGATTCAAATATTTCCAGAGCACTGCCTTCCTGAGGAAGACTGTGATCGAAGAGATAGATTTATTTAAGTCTCTGTACCAAATCCAGCTGCAGATTAATTTAAGCTCGGCGATATTCAAAACTGAAAAGCTGTCCTTTACATATGTATCACAGCCTACCTCAACTCCTCCTTAATCCTTTTCGCGGTAGTTAACGAGTTGGATGAGTTCCCATCGACATCTAACCTCCTTTTCGACATCTTGCAGGGACATCAAAGTCAAATATTCCTATAAACGTTCTCTAACTGTTATATTAACACAAGCGCCACTAAGATTTCCATCGAACTTTGCCGGCTAAGGAGGCAAGTAATTCATGGCAGTCTCCATATAGACTCCCTTTTACCCAGTCTCCATATAGACTCCCTGTTACCTATTCTCCCTGTGTACCCTGTGTACCCTGTGTACCCTGTGTACCCTGTGTAGCCTGTGTACCCTGTGTACCCGTGTGTACCCTGTGTACCCTGTGTACCCGTGTGTACCCTGTGTACCCTGTGTACCCTGTGTACCCTGTGTACCCATGTGTACCCTGTGTACCCTGTGTACCCTGTGTACCCTGTGTACCCATGTGTACCCTGTGTACCCTGTGTACCCTGTGTACCCTGCGTATCCTGTGTACTCCTGTGTACCCTGTGTACCCTGTGTACCCTGTGTACCCTGTGTACCCTGTGTACCCATGTGTACCCTGTGTACCCTGTGTACCCTGTGTACCCATGTGTACCCTGTGTACCCATGTGTACCCTGTGTACCCTGTGTACCCTGTGTACCCTGTGTACCCATGTGTACCCTGTGTACCCTGTGTACCCATGTGTACCCTGTGTACCCTGTGTACCCTGTGTACCTTGCGTACCCTGTGTACCCTGTGTACCCATGTGTACCCTGTGTACCCTGTGTACCCTGTGTACCCATGTGTACCCTGTGTACCCTGTGTACCCTGTGTACCTTGTGTACCCTGTGTACCCATGTGTACCCTGTGTACCCTGTGTACCCTGTGTACCCTGTGTACCCATGTTTACCCTGTGTACCCTGTGTACCCCGTGTACCCTGTGTACCCTGTGTACCCATGTGTGCCCTGTGTACCCTGTGTACCCATGTGTACCCTGTGTACCCTGTGTACCCTGTGTACCCTGTGTACCCATGTTTACCCTGTGTACCCTGTGTACCCTGTGTACCCTGTGTACCCAGTGTACCCTGTGTACCCATGTGTACCCTGTGTACCCATGTGTACCCTGTGTACCCTGTGTACCCTGTGTACCCATGTGTACCCCGTGTACCCCGTGTACCCCGTATACCCCGTGTACCCTGTGTACCCGTGTGTACCCCGTGTACCCTGTGTACCCTGTGTACCCTGTGTACCCATGTGTACCCTGTGTACCCTGTGTACCCTGTGTACCCATGTGTACCCTGTGTACCCTGTGTACCCATGCATATCATGTATACCCTTGTATACCTCGTATACCCTTGTATACCTCGTATACCCTGTCTACCTTGTGTACCCTCTACACCCTGTATATTCATGTATACCTAAGTATACCCTGTACATCGTGTATACAGAAAACCTGGCAAACATCAGTTGGCATGAATGGAAGCTCTCTGGCCGTGCACAATCTCGTTTTCTATGTTCACAAATGAATTATGAATAACTTATTATGATTTTATCAGCCCGGGGGGGGGGGAAATCCCATATAAAATGGACTGGGATGCTCGTCTGGAATTTTGAAATAAACTCCTAAAGGAGACGAATGTATGTAGCGTACACAGGGTACACAGGGTACACAGGGTACACAAGGTACACACGGGTACACAGGGTACACAGGGTACACAGGGTACACAGGGTACACAGGGGTACACAGGGGTACACAGGGGTACACAGGGTACACAGGGTACACAGGGTACACAGGGTACACAGGGAGAATGGGTAACAGGGAGTCTATATGGAGATTGGGTAACAGGGAGTCTATATGGAGACTGCCATGAATTACTTGCCGCTAAGGAAATGAAAAAGACGCGCGTTTTGATCTCTTTATCCCACAAGTCTCCGCGATCATAAAAGAGACTAAATATGGTAAAATTTCCCATAAACTCTGGCGAGCGGTATACCGCGCGAAATATTGAAAAACATGGCAGACGAGAGGCAGACGACAATTCAAGTTTGGTTCGCGTTTTCGTGTGGTAGATTGATAGTTTTAGCATCTATGAGTAGAAACACGATCGTGATGGATACATAATTATAAGATGGCAGAAAGTACAGTCACTACGAGGGCATTTTATGGGGACAATTCAAAGAGGTTACCTGCACGTCACTTAATCAGCTGCTAGCTGTTGTGTTGATTTTCATTTACAACTACTACTAGTTTGTTTAATTTTCTGGCTGTAGAACGAATGAAGCTTGGCAACAAAAGATGAGTAAATTGGAGAGATCTGCCAGGGAATCCGGAGATCACCCGATTTTACTTAAACGTCAAAGATACGCCCAACTTTTTAGTATATTTGACAGAAATTATTACCACGTTTGAAATAATGCAAATGTTATTCATCGGTAAGAATCAAACATCTTGGGGAATGAAAATTTTCAAACCCCTTCACATTTTGCATGTGGTTAGGCACTCAGTGGGGATGCACAAAAATGCACTTGTTAAAGGTTGCAGCACTCCCGTTGCCATGGTAACATTGGCTGCTTGTTCGAGGCCTGGAGCCTCATTTTCATATAAAAAATATCGCAAAAGAAGTGTAAAATGTTTATTTGTCTATCTCAAGCTACATGCAACATTACAGATTGGTACTTCTACCATACATAGTGACATCATTCATCTTTACTTTGATGCATTCTATTTTCCCTTGGAGTGGATGTGAACACGCCAATAGATTATTTATTTTGGTACAGTTTTGGTCACTTCTGCTGTAGGGTAAAACAGGGAAAACGTTTGTCTAAATTTCTCCAAAAGTACACCAATCCTGGAACTGAAACTATGCAGGTAGTTCATGGTTATAATGTTCTAGTTTTAAAATGTGTAAAAATCTCTGCGGGCTAGCCTCTACTTTTCATAGTGGCAATTCACGAACGAAGCTCAAAAATCAGATATTGCATAAATTGGCAATGTTTACATCTAATATTCTCAACAACAAATGTTTCACACAAATGAAAAGTGCAAGACTTTGAAAGAATGTTATCTTCTGAGCAATATCCTGAAGAGAGATCTTGCCTCTAGTTTTAATATTTAAAAACAATTGATCAACCCTCATGGAGGACTACCCGACGTAATGACAATCATGTGCGTATCATCCAGATTCCGAGTACTGTATCTTCTTTCATGGGAATTTGTGCAATCTGAAATCCTCTGATGATACACCGATATACATGCCTGTCATTTGAAACATGTTAAAGTTGGCTGATCTACACGAAACTATCTTGAGACCAATCATTTAACATAAACATGTACATTATCATGATGGCGTGACGCTGGATTTCTCCATGAAGTTTCCAGTTTCCATCAGTTCGCTCCAAGAAAGACGAGAAATGCACATTAATTGTTTCGATATTTGAGCAGATTTCCGCGCATTCTGAAGTAAAAACAACCAAAAAAAAGAGAAGAAAACCTTATTTAACGTTCATAAACACTGAGAGTGAGAGTATAAATCACAACTTGTCAGTGGTAGTAATGCATGTAAAATCAAAATCAACCACTCATGCAAAAACTATCACAAAGTGGAGATTTTGAAGTAAGTAAGTAAAACTTTATTTACACAGGGTAACCCATTCAGCACAAGGCTGGTTTTCATAGGGGCCCTGTTTCTTAAAAATAAATCACATCAAAATTCTCAATTATTTATATATATGACTAGGATTTTAAAACTACATTAACAGCCTAAGACCACAAAGCCAAAACTCAGTTAGGACCTAAAATAGTAGATAAAAGATCAAGTTAAGATAAAAAGAAATGTCTTGCTCGCAGCAGAATGTTTGAATGTTTTCACTCTTCACAATGTTTAAAGGAAGTTTATTCAAAATTTCTGTGGCAGTAAAAAGAAAGGTCCTTTTCCCAAAATTTTGTTTTACTCTTAGTAGGTAGAGCCTCATACTTTGCCTTGTGGAATAGTTGTGAATATTTGAAAATCTGGTGAAATATGATGAAGAGTAACTAGGAACTAATGACTGAAGACAGAGAAAAACGAGTTTAGCCTTGTGGTAATAGCGTCTACTGGAAAGATTCAGCCATTGCAGCTGCTCTATTGCTTACGATAAGCGAGAGCAATGTATAATAATCCATGCAGATCTATTTTGTAAGCGCTGTAGTCGATCTATATCTTGCTGTAGAAGGTTACTCCAGGCAATGTCACAGTAATCAAATAAGGGAAGAATCAAAGCATTATGAACAAGTGTTGCTGCCTCCTTTGTGACAAAACTTCTAATACGGCCCAAAATACTAACTCTTGATGCCACCTTTTTACACACATAGTCCACGTGAGCCTTGAACAACTCAGTATTGCCTTATTACAACAAATGGAACAGGAATTTTATCACAATAATTTTCTACAAATTTAGCTTTGCGTATGGATAGTGAGTAGTTTGAAAGGTGGAATTACGACATGATTTCATGGAATCTTTCATTTTGAACTTTGTTTTGATTTTTTATTGATCAAGACATGGAAGGAAACATTGACTGACTCAATTGCACTGCGGCGGTGACAAGTCTCTCGTTATCATATCTTGTGCAAATTTTCTGACAGTTTTCTAACAGTAAACTGTTTTCAGATGATTCGAAATGTCTCAGATTCGAAACATCTCAGTTCCTGTCACCCGGAAATGACAACTGCTTGAACCTGCTCTTTGTAAAAGGAAGCAATATGTTGTACAAATTGATATTGTGGCAACTGGGTTTTATGTGTAGTACTACCACTGACAAGTTGCAATTTACATGTATACTCTCACTCTCAGTGTTTATGAAAGTTCAATCAAGGTTTTCCTCCCTTTTCTTTTTTTGGTTGTATTACTTCAGAATGCATGGCAATCTGCTGAAATATTGAAAAATGTCAATTTTTCCTCTTCTTTGGAGCGACCTGATATAAACTTCATGGAGAGAGTCATTGTCACGCCATTGTGATAATGTACATGTTTATGACAAATGACGAGTGTTACGATAGTTTCGTGTAGATCAGCCAGCTTCAACATGACTTTGTTTCAAATGACAGACAAGTATATTGGTGTATCGTCAAAGGATTTCGGATTGCTAAAACTCACATGAAAGAAGGTACAGTACTCAGAATCTGGATGATATGTACATGATTTAAGTTACATGATTGTAGTTACGTTGGTTAGTCCTCCATGTAATATTTTTTTAAAATATTACAGCTAGAGGTGAGATTTCTCTTCGGGATATTGCTCAGAAGATAACATTCTTTCAAAGTTTTGCACTTTTCATTTGTATGAAATGTTTATTGTTGACAACATTAGATGTAAACATTGCCAATTTAGGCAATATCTGATTTTGAGCTTCGTTTGCCAAATGCTACTATGAAAAGTAGAGGCCAGCCCGCAGAGATTTTTACACATTTCAAAACTAGAATATTATAACCAACTAAGTGCAAAGTGACATATGATGCAGAGATCTATTTTATGCAAAAGCAAAAATCAGACCTGAAAAAAATCAGGCCTGCATGGGATTCGAACCACTGACCTCTGCGATACTAGTGCAGCACTCTACCAGTTGAGCTAACAAGCCAAGTGGGAGCAGGCCATTAAGTTTATTCTTAATAAACCCGTGATGATAAATCAGATACAAATATGAACTTTCACATATTCAAATATGAACTTTCATATATTCAAATATGAACTTTCATATATTCTTTGTATCTAAGTGCATAGTTTCAGTTCCAGAATCAGTGTACTTTTGTTTAGTTTTACTTATTTATTTTTTGGCAAATGTTTCAACCACTTTTAGTATCTAATAGCTGAATAATTTTGACTGGTTAATGACGTTACTGCCATGTCCAAAATGTCCCTGTCTAGCATGTCAAACTTATTCTAATGTTTTAATAAAAAAAATATTTTATTGCAATTTTCTATTAGTTTAAAGACGTTTTCCTGAAGGCAATTTGCTTTTTCGTCATTGTTTTTTTTATCCATGAACTGTGTACATAATACATAATACATAAGTATGGGGCTGTGCAGTGCGGAAATCCTACCCTTGTGTCATCTTTAGTTACAAATGGTCCCTACAAAATTCCAGTTTACACCTGTGGCTTAAAAAAATTTAATATGTCACCAAATTAAGATGTACGATTATGCTATAATTAATCAGTGAAACAAACAATGTAGACAAAGATAAAGATAAAAATGATCATATCAACCAGGAGTTTAATGGGAAATTTTTTTATTAACTTAATTCATTAGGAAAGGAATAATAATGATTAGAAAACAACCTAGCATGCTCTGAATCTCACTAAAATGCCAGCATGGACTTCTATATTTTCCTTCCTATTTACTTCCTTCTCCTCAAAATACATCACTCCAAGACCATGAGGTTGTGTGCAGGTAGAATCAATGTTGCATCGGGGTATTTGGGTTTATTAGAGACCGCAAAAAAAAAGAAAGAAAAAAAAGCAGATCAAAGCTGAAAACCATGTGTAAAAACCATCAAAATGATTTAAATTTCCACATCCCTGTTATCAAAACCCTAATGCAGTGAGACAAGAGAAATGGAAACCTAATAGGAAAAACCGAAAACCATATCTGATACCAAATGCGAAACCCATTGGAATTTTTTGATAAAAACCCAAAACCATGTTAAAAGAAATGGAAAATCTGCAAACTGGAATGAGCACCAAAACTGAAAAGCAGATTTTTTTTCGGCTAAAAGCTGAAAACCAGTCTAAAAAATAGCTAAAATTGCAAGACCAGAAATCCCAATGCCCCTCCTCATTGTGATCTGAACTTTTTACATCTCTTAGTTGCTGTTGAAGTTAGGCCTGTCCTCTGAGGTTTTATAGCTGCTGAATGTTTAATGTGTTTCTAGTGGGTGTAATGGGTGCTTTAGAAAAGACTGAATGTCTAATGTGTTTCTAGTAGGTGTAATGGGTGCTTTAGAAAAGACTTACTCTGTCACTTCCACTACGCTGCATGTTCAGCTTTACTCTTATCTTTGCTGGTAATTAAAATTACAACTCAGTTGTGAAGTTACGTCCCTAACATTGATGGTGTTTTTTAGGATAGACGACCCTCCACCTATCTTTGAAACTTTCCCACGACAACAGATGGCCTTTGATTACCTCGAGACTTGTCAAGAGGTAGGTGAGCTGAAGGTTTAAAAGTTTCTTTTAATTTCTTCTTGTAACTGACACTCCGTTACAGTTTGAAATACGTACCTTTTAATCTCGACGATTCACTTGTACATAACACACAGAAAAAATACAGAATTAACAATGCGAACTTAAACCCAACGAAACTAAAATACAACGAAAGGAATACGAGAAACTACAGGAAAATACAAACGAAAGCGTAACTACTTACAAGATCTGTACGGCACTCCGGAATAACAACGACTGAATGAAAATCACAACTACGATGTTATATAGCAGATAAAAAGGCTAAAACAATAGACTAAACAAGGCTACACAATACTCAAAGGCGATTGCATGAAACAACGCTGACAAACTTAATTTACATTTTGACAGCACGAAAAAATACAAACTAATAAATACAGAACTGAACTATCGAGACGAGAACTATTTACACTAATTACAATTAACAAAGACGAACGACAGAACTGATAAGAAAAAAAAATAATAATAATAATAATAACTCTCGTGGCTACATAGCCCCCCTAATGAACCACTAAAGTCCACAGTTCATTACTTAACGTAACTATTGTACGACGCGAGAGTAAGTTTATCCTTTTACAGTATGGATTTTCAATTCCATTGCATTCTTCTTAACAACAGGTTCAGTTTCTCTTTTTAAGCTTCGTTTTCTCCCTCTAAGAAACACAGTTTAGTCACTGGTCTTGTAAGAATTGTGGTAGCTGTTTGCACCTTGGCTGATCGGACTTTCCCGTCTTTTCCCGTGAAAACTTCGGTTACTCGGCCTAACGGCCATCTTCCTCGATGAATGTTGTCATCTGCAATTAGTACTAGGTCTCCGTTCGCTAAGCAACGGCGAGGTTTGGTCCATTTTGCTCTCTCTTGGAGGGTTGGCAAATACTCCTTCAACCAGCGCTTCCAAAACAAATTGGCCATGTACTGGACTTGACGCCAGCGTCGCTTGCTGTACATTTCTTCTTTGTTGAAGACTCCAGGAGGCAAATTTGGGTTGGCTCTTAACAAGAGCAGATGGTTTGGCGTAAGAGGCTCCAGGTCCTTCGGGTCACTACTGACTGGAGTCAAAGGTCTGCCATTTAAGATCCCTTCAACTTCACTCATCAAGGTTCGGAGCATTTCTTCAGAGACGAGTTGTTGTCCTAGCAGTGCTCTCAGGATCTTGCGCACAGATCTGATCGTACGCTCCCAGGCCCCACCCATGTGTGAGGCTGTAGGGGGATTGAATTTCCATCTAATATTCTTCTGACGAAGAAAACTGTGGATTGATTCTTGATTTAAATCATTCAATGACTCGCGTAACTCTCTTTCCCCTGCTTGGAAGTTCGTCCCATTGTCACTGTATACGGTAACTGGACATCCTCGTAAGTTAATGAATCTTCGTAACGCATTAACGAATGAATCAGTGTCAAGCGAGTTCACGACCTCTATATGAACGGCTCTGACGACCAGGCAAGTAAACAAACACCCGAAACGTTTCACGTTCGAGCGACCTTGGCGTACATAAAAGGGACCAAAGTAATCCACGCCTACGTATGTGAACGGTGGATCTCCTGACATTAGTCTTTCCCTTGGTAGGTCGGCCATCAACTGCTCTCCACGAACTGCACCAAGTTTCTTACACTGGAAACAGCCACTAATCACTCGACGCACAGCTGAACGCCCCTTGATTATCCAATAGAATTGTCGTAAGCTGGACAGTACGTATTCTTGACCGAGGTGGCCAACCTTTTTGTGGTGCTGAGAAATGATCATATCCGTTACCTGATGACGATACGGCAGAATAATTGGATGTTTTGCGTCATAGTTGATTAAGGCATTTTCCAGTCTTCCTCCAACTCTTAGAATTCCAGTGTCGTCCAACAATGGATGAAGTTTGCGCATGTGAGCTGGTATCTTAAGATTCTTTAACTCGGAGGTAACTCCACGTGAAGGTTTCGATGAACTGATTGTCTGTATGGCTTTAATGACTTCCGGAAATGAAAGCCTTTGTACATGCTTGATAACTTCCCGTTCTGCGTTCTGTAATTCTTCCACGGACAGGAACTGGGATCCCTCTTTCAAACTGCTTTCAGGTGTGGAGTTAATGGATCTGCTACTGTGTCTTTCGATGAGCCACGTTCTGAACCTCAATAGCCAGGCCACAGCTCTTCGTAATCTGTCCCAAGATGAGTAATACTCTATCAACCTGGAGAGAACTTCGCTTCGATGACGTGTCAACGACTGGCTGTGAGAATGAGTTTCACGCTTGATTTCTGGATCATCATCTGAAGGTCCTGATCGATGAATTGTAGGATCACACGGCCAGAACTCTTCTTTTTTCTTCAGAAACTCGGGACCACTCAGCCATTTACTGCTTGTACTCATTTCTTCCATCGTAAGACCTCTGGATACTTCGTCTGATGGGTTGTCTTCGGAGCTAACATATCTCCACTGATGAGGTGCTGAATTTTCATGTATAACTGACAGCCGATTTGCAACAAACGTATGGAAACGCTTTGACTGATTTCTGATGTACTGCAACACGCAGGTGGAGTCCGACCAAAATGTCGATTGGCTGATCGGAATATCCAGCTCTTCTCTAACGGTCTGATCTAACTGAATGGCTAAGACTGCAGCTGACAGTTCCAACCTTGGCACAGTCATAGGTCTCAAGTGAGCAAGGCGAGACTTCCCCATGAGAAACGCACAATGGATTCTTTCCTCGACATCCTCCAATCTGAGATAGGAGACTGCTCCATATGCGATTTGCGACGCGTCAGCAAAGTTGTGTAACTCAGCCATCTTTAATTCTCCAAAGCAGGTTGGCTTAACGCATCTGTCTACTGTTATCCGAGAGAGACCGACCAACTGAGCCTTCCACTTCTCCCACCTTTCACCATCATTAGTGCTGATTGGATCATCCCATCCAAGTTTCTGCTTACAGAGCTCTTGTAACAATTTCTTAGCCGGGAGGATGATTGGCGCAACGAAACCAAGTGGATCATAAACGGAACTTGACAGGGAAAGTATACCGCGACGGGTGTTCGGTCTGTCTTTAAGAGCAACCTTAAATAGGAACTTTTCGCTCTCCATGTCCCAGTGGAGCCCCAACGTGCGTTGCATCGGTAGCTTCTCTTTGTCTAGGTCAAGGTCTAGTACCGGTTGATCTCTCTCAGATTGAGGGACTGTACTCAGAACTTCCAAACTGTTGCACGACCACTTTGTGAGTCGAAGTCCGCCTTTGGATAGCATTTCTCGGAGCTGATACACCACTTCGATAGCATTTTCAGCTGACTTTACCGATTTTAGGCAGTCATCAACATAGAAATTCCTTCTGACAGTCTTAACTATCTCTTCTGAGAATTCACCTTTGTTGTCTTCTGCTGTCTTTCTTAGCGCGAAGCTAGAACAACTTGGAGACGAGGTCGCGCCAAACAAATGGACCTCCATACGATGATCAACTGGCTCTTGGGTCAGATCTCCATCTGGCCACCAGAGGAATCTGAATGCATCTCGGTCACCTGGCACTACTCTGACCTGATGGAACATACATTCAATATCAGCAGACAACGCGACTTGTTCTTCCCGAAATCTCATTAGCACACCAACGATAGAATTTGTCAAATCTGGTCCAGTAAGGAGCTGATCGTTTAGAGACGTTCCTTTATGTTTTGCAGCGCAATCAAAAACCACTCGAGTCTTTCCAGGTTTGTTCAGCACTGGGTGGTGGGGTAGATACCAAATCGGCTTGTTCTTTACATGAATTTCATTAAGTGGCACTCGTGAAGCGTGACCTTTGGTAAGATACTGTTCCATGGTGGTCTTGTAATTTTTCAGAAGCTCACCATCTTGCATGAACCTGCCTTTTAGCGCCAGAAGCCTCTTTTCTGCCATGCAGCGATTATAGGGCAAGACTGGTGGATAGTTTCTCCAAGGAAGCGCAATTTGGTAATGACCACGCTCAAGTTTCACAGATTGTTCCATAACTTCAAGGGCTCTCTTGTCTTCCACTGACATGCCAAGCTTGGATTGGGGAACAACTCCATAATTCTCCACTTCCCAGAACCTTTCTAGCTGGTGCATAAGACAATCATTCTTTTCTCCCACAGTCTCCGCTGATCCAACAAAATTAACGTTAAGATGGCATTCTCCGCCAACGTTCTTATGCACAGGGCCCATGAGTGTCCAGCCAAGTGGCGTGCGTATGGCGTATGGCTCTCCCTTGTTACCACGTCTCTCCTCCAACACCCAAAAGGCATCAGGGACGTTGGTGCCTATAATCAATCGAACTTCCTTCTCACTAGTACTTGGGAGCTTGATGTCTCTAAGGTGAGGCCACTGCTTTAGATCTTGTTCTGATGGAATACTGCGGCCTGAAGCATTCAATTTATCAACTGTCCAAAGTCTAACAACGTCAACTCTGTCACTTCCATCAAGTGGCTCAACAACTAGGCTTAATTCGTGACCAACTCTTGGGCTATCCTCTTTCTCTTGAGTTGTCAAATAAAACGTTTTCTGGCGTCCATGCACTCCAAGATCCATGGCTAACTTCTTGTCACACAAGGAGATGTCTGATCCACCGTCTAGAAGGGCATAGGTTTCTATGGTCTTGTTGGCGTCATCATGACTTCGCACCTTTACAGGAACTACTCTCAGGCACACCTTTCCTTCTCCAGCTGAGGTACTATTAGTCTGTCCACTTTGAAACGGGGCACCGCCTTCAGCTTGAGTTCCTTTATCAGCCACTCTGTCGCTACCTTGCACTGCTGGTGGTGGAGATGGTGGATGAAGTAAGGTGTGATGTCTCCTCTTACATCCTGGGACTTCACAAGCACCCTTTGCTAAACATCCAACTCCTATGTGGCCATATTTAAAGCAATTGAAACAGAGCTGAGCTTTCTTCATTATCTCCAGGCGCTCTTCGAAGCTCTTGTCCTTGAAACACCTGCACCTCGCTAACGAATGATCACCATTGCACGATGGACACTTCATGAAAGAAGCTGGCTTGCAAAAAGGGGGTAGACTCTGTCTGCCACCGGATTTGGTCTCTTGAGTGTTAAATGTGCTGACGCGTTCTCCAGTTAATGTAGCACTCCTCGACTTAGGTTTTCGCCTTTCATTTTCCGATCTGTCGCGCGCGATGTCCACCACACAACCGAACACGGGGTTATTTGCTACTCTGGCTTTGACTTTAACAAATTCAGCGATGTGACTGATGTTCGTTCTTTGGCCCGTTTGCTGGATTTGGTCTGCAACTTCAACAAACTTGGTGCGGAGATGATATGGTAATCTCTGAACAATTCTTCTTAGGTTGTCTGCACTGTTTATTTCATCTAGATATCCAATGGATTCTAACGTATTTTCACAGTCCTTCAATTTGTCTGCAAAGGCAAGCAATCCCGCGCGATCCCCTGGTTTCAGAGGGGGTCCTTCTGTTAACCTGGTTACGTACTTTGAGGCAATTGTGAAGGGGTGACCAAAACGTTCTTGAAGCAGTTCTCTTGCTCTTTGATATCCAAGGGATGGATCCATTACTAAGCAACATTTGATGGTATCGTTTGCTGCTCCAGAAGTGTACTGAAGAAGGTACATGAGTTTCTCGCTTTCACTGGCTGCATTGTTCACGATACTGGTTTCAAATGATTTGATAAAGTTCCAGTATTCGAGAGGATCACCATCAAACACTGTCAATTTCTTTTTAGGCAACGCAAATCCTTGCTTCATAGCTAAAGCCACACTATCCATAACTCCTCCACGCAAAACAGAACCTATCGCCTCTGGATGTGCAAAGGCGGCAGTAGGTCCGGCTGACCAACTCTTATACTCCTGCGCATTAGATTTCAGCCGCAACGGAAGGTCTTGAGAACCAACGTTGCGTTCAACACGAGAATTAGAATATTCCTGATCAGGCGCATGTGCAGCTCCTACATCAACTCCTTCCCTAGACGGCTTCAGATTTTCAAAAACGTTCGGCAACTTGGCTAAATCGACTAGCTCGTCATCCTGAAGTAACTTTATTTGAAGTTCAGTTTTCCTAATTTCAAACTGCACATCCAAAAGCTCTAACTCTAGCTTCGTTTCTTCTTCCTGACGTAGTAATTCTTGCCTTTTCTTCAGCTGGTACAACTTCAGTTGCGCTATTGCCTGATTCGCTTTAAGCTGTCTGATAGATAGTCTAGATGAATGCGAACTTTGCGAAGAATTAGCGGTACTTACACAGTCTTCAACTGGCATCTCATTTTCCTCGCGTGCTCCAGCGTTTAATCCCACCTCCTGGATCCATCGCTCTATTCCCGAAACAAAATCCATTTTTCGACGGAAATGTTCCTTGAAATAACGTGCTTCGCTTCCCCACACTTCCATATCTCCATCCAAAGTTGAGATGTATTCGTAGTGCACCTGTTCGAAGCGAGAAAAAGCTTCATCAATCTCCAGTAACTTCTGTTTAACTTCATCGACATTTTTTGGATCACTCAGCAGAACTTCCGTAGCACGGTACAACATCGTTACTCTGGATAAACACCCTGACCTCGAATTCTTCTTTCGCACGCTTTCGAGGGCTTCTTCTGAGTGAGCTCGGCGTCTTCTCCGACCTTCAATTCCGGACAACATGTCATCCACTTCAGATCTTTGAATGCATGTAACTGACACTCCGTTACAGTTTGAAATACGTACCTTTTAATCTCGACGATTCACTTGTACATAACACACAGAAAAAATACAGAATTAACAATGCGAACTTAAACCCAACGAAACTAAAATACAACGAAAGGAATACGAGAAACTACAGGAAAATACAAACGAAAGCGTAACTACTTACAAGATCTGTACGGCACTCCGGAATAACAACGACTGAATGAAAATCACAACTACGATGTTATATAGCAGATAAAAAGGCTAAAACAATAGACTAAACAAGGCTACACAATACTCAAAGGCGATTGCATGAAACAACGCTGACAAACTTAATTTACATTTTGACAGCACGAAAAAATACAAACTAATAAATACAGAACTGAACTATCGAGACGAGAACTATTTACACTAATTACAATTAACAAAGACGAACGACAGAACTGATAAGAAAAAAAATAATAATAATAATAATAACTCTCGTGGCTACACTTCTCATTTCTGGGAGTTGAGACATACTTTTTAGCAAACGTAATATATCTTTATTTTTTTTGTCACTTCAAAATTATCATTTTCTTAAAGCTTCCTTCAACTATTTAATTCACTGTGATTGGCAGGTCTAGGCCTAGTATCACTCAGAAAGGCAATTTTAATCCTCAAAGAAAAACATACCTGCAGTTTATGGAATCTCAATGGTTAACAAAACATCAGCTTCTCAAGATTTTAGAATAAGAATTCTCCTTTGACAAATTTGACGTAGCTGTTCCTAACACACACCAAGGCAGACAATCATTAGTGAAGGTTTACAGTTTACCTCTCATCTTAGAACATTAATTTCTTTCTGTGCCTCAACCATTCCATAATTTATTCAGCAGAGTTACTTCACCTAAATTCTTATTTGTTTCTGGAAGAATGTCTTGCAATGCAAGTGAAGTAACTGGGTTTTTACCTTTTAATTACGAATAGCAGTTTTTTGGATTTGTTTTTCTCTTTTTACAGTCACTGTACTTTTGGGTTCATTCTCACCATAAAGCAAAACTAGTTCAAGGATAGGAAGTAATGAGATACTGTACCTAATAGCACATTTTATAGTGAAATTTAATTTTTTTAGTGGATAGGATATTCATGTGTTTGCCAAAGAGAAAGACTGTGACGGAAAACGTGGCTATATTGTTGCAACTTTGCCATATTTTTGGCACAAATACACAAGGTCAGGTATCACATTTATTTTACTGCAGTTCTTAGCAATCTTCAAAAAATGCACAAATGGGTGGATCCAGGGTTTTTCTCAAGACACAGTGGGACCATTAACAAATGATCCAGCTGATGTCTGGACTGACAAAAAGTAGGGCTACTGCTTGAAACAGCCATGCTAAACTACCATTCTCAAGGCATCAGACATACATTTTTCAATCCTGTCTCGTGTTTTTCTCCAACACAAACAAACTGCTGAGTTTTCTTATACAGGTGTAAGAAAACTGCAGGTCATCTCAGAGGGATGGGGTGCACATCTCCTGCATCCCTGCCCTGGATCTCTCCCCTACAAGGCATGGTATATTTAAAACTTCTGGCAGTGCAAAAGCTTGGTGGGAAGGGTAGGTGAAGCTGACCAAAGAAGAGTTCAACTGACCTTTACACAGATCCTAAATTCAAAATGACCAAATAGCTCGAAATGAAGAAAGTTGATGCAAGTGCAAAAAAACAAACACACAAATGAACAGACAAACAAATACCTTATTCTTTCCTTGTCATTCCTGATATTTCTTTTTTGAACTTGGTAGGATATGTTCACCAGAGGACAGAAATTATTATGAAGTTATACCAGAAGGTACTCTTAAATCTGTGTATAATTTAATTGTTTAATACATATTTTTAAAATAGTCATTCATAGACTTTGTGCTTTCACTCCCAAGATCTTATTAGTAAGCCTCCTAACTGTAATCTCTACAATTCTTGTGATGTTAGTTTGGAGAATTTGGTGTGGATTGACTATTCTCATCAGTTGTCTGCTTGATATTGAATTGATGTTTAGAGAGGTATTCTGTTATGGTCACTCAGTTGGGAGTTAAGGAGTTAATTGGGAGTGAAACTGTTGAAAACTGAGACGGCAAATTATTCTAGATTGGTAAAATAGTGTTGAGATGAAGGAGGTGGCCATTTTAGTTGTAATAAAATAGAGGTCTGGGCCAAGTTGTTCAAAGGCTGATTAGCACTAACCCAGGGTTAAATTTTAATCAAAATTCTTTGTTCCTTGGTTCAAAAGCCTTTCTCACAACAAATAATTTTCTCTATTCTTTGAAGGATGTTCAGTCATCAAATTGTAGACAAAAAGAGTTGTACTGAAGTTTTTTTTAAAAGCTTTCAGATCTTAAATCTGATTTGATTCACTCTAACCCTGGGTTATCTTAGCCCAGTTTTGAACAACCTGGCCCTGATGGAGTGAATGATTGTTGTCTTTAAAATGAGGAAGTCTGGTAGCAACTATATTGTGGAGTTGGTTTGATGTCTTACACTTAAGATTCTGTCGCAATATCATCGACCTTTGAATAATCATAGGGGCTGCTTGTCGACTGTATTTTGACCTGGAATTCAAAACCAAATTTAATCCACAAAAGGATGGAGCCAGTATGGTAGACATTTTCATCAAGGTGAATAAAAGACATTTCATTAAAGACAAGAGAATAAGTGCAGACAAACGAGAGAATATTTTCCATTGCTGAGTAAATGTGTGTGGGAGGAGGTCTGCATAATAAAGGGAAAAACTGTGTTGGAGGTCTAGAGCACCACCCAAGGCTACAGGCCTCAGCTCATACTCAAGACTTATGGTACAGTTTTTCTTGTATGGACTGATCTACGCCAGTAAATAAGTTGATATCTATTTTTTCTGCTGGCTTGATTTTTTCTGCTTTAAACTCATCGGCACTGATGAGCTTGGAGGAAGGTGCCGTAGCACTGTGGCAGTCGCGCTGACTACGCACAGCAGGGAGGTTACCATGGCGACACAACCTCGGTCCACCCCCCTGGCACCCGTCACACTGACAAGTCAGCAGAAGAGGCGGCTCACGTTAGGATCCGCGACGATCTCACAACGTACTGAAAACCTCGTGACCCTGCAATTGCAAAGGGGGCTTCCCGCAGCATGTCCTCTGCTGACCATCGTGCCTTAATTTTATCCTTGCCTAAATTTCATTTAGCCTCATTTAAACTCATCGGCATTGATGAGCTTGGAGGAAGGTGCCGTAGCACTGTGGCAGTCGCGCTGACTACCCACAGCAGGGAGGTTACCATGGCGACACAACCTCGGTCCACCCCCACAATGGTGCTTGAAACAAGAGGGACCGGTCTTGAGCCATGGTACCTACAACCCAAGGCCCCACCAAGCACCATTCTCCCTACCTTTGCTTATACACTGATATGGCACATACCGGTAGTCACGACAACTGCTGTGACAAGCTAGCCAAGACATCTGCCGGTGTCGTATGTACGTCTGATATGCATTACTCGACCATCTACCAAGTGTCTGAATCAGATGGTCTGGAATCCCATTGCGAGCTGCAACCGTGGCTGCCCCAATCCTGAAGCTGTGGCTCGAAAACTTCCCGGGGATGCCCGCCGTCTCCATAATGGTGCTGAACCACTTGTTGAGTAGGGGTCAATCAATCAAATCAATCAAATCAATCAAATCCTTTATTTAAACACGTGACACCTAGGAGTACAGAAGTTCTCGTTAAAACGTGTACGTGTATGTACAATTAGAAATAAAACATAATTTCTGTAAGAATACAAATAATAAGTAGATCTATTAAATAACTAAAAACAGGATCGAAGATCATGGACAAGAGCTATCAATTAAAAGTTACAATATTAACAATATTAACAATAACGATATTTACAATCACTACCACTAAGCCATGTGGGCTTTAAGAGAACGCTTGAATGAAACAATATCTTGAGATTCTCTGAGTCTAGGGGGTAGCGCATTCCAAAGTTTACTAGCTAAAAATGAAAAAGACAGATGTAAAAACTCAAGATTAAAAGGAAGTAAATCTAGCCTTGTACTAAGCCCGCGTAAACTATACGGTACATTTCTAAAATGAAAAAAATCACTTATATAAGGAGCCCCCTTATCGTATAAGCACTTATATAACATAACTAGCGATTGGAATTACCTACGATTCTCCAAAGACTTCATGTCGGCCAACTTGAGGAGGAAGTCGTATGACAGACTTCGAGAAGCCTAATATAGTTCTTAATATAAAGTAATTAGTTGTCTCTATTTTAGTAGTCTCCGCGTTACCTACTCCCAGTAAAAGGGGACTGCAGTACTCAAGATGAGGGAGAACATAGGCCTTATATAAACGAACTAACACGTCCTTTGAAATGAACTTACGTATTCTCCGCAAAGCCGAAGCCTTTGCGCATCCCTTATTCAGCTGTTGCTTTATGTTCGCTTTAAATGTTAATTTGCTATCTAGGACCACCCCAAGGATTTTGAGTGTGTCCTTTGTATGGACATTAGAATCATTAAGATGGAAATCATACTGGTATGAAGACGGGCCAATAGCGATAGCTTGCGTTTTGGCGGCATTAATCTGTAAAAAATTCATTGAGAACCATCTCGATAGAACGCTCAGATCAGAGTTAATTATATACTGCAATACTGTTGGTGAGACATCAGAGGCGTAATGAGTAGTGTCGTCAGCGTATAGCCTCAAGGACGTATTAGTAATAAAATAATTAAGATCATTGACATACAAATTAAATAAGAGTGGACCCAACAGGGACCCCTGTGGTACACCAGTTTTAACGGTTCTCCACGAAGAATATACACCATCAAGTTTGGGTCGAATATACACCATCAAGTTTGGGTCGAGACAATGGTTCTCCCGATTGGAGCCTAAACAGAGGGCCAGGTGCGTTTCCCCTACGTGACAAGTACGATAACACTGCCTGTAACGCGCACAAGGGCGGAGATCCCTTGCCAATGTGACGGGTTGCCCCAATTCTGAAAGGGTCTGTTTCTGAGGCTTTAATGAAGACTTGTAAGCATGTTGGGTCTAAGGATGCGTCTACGGCCAAATCCTTCACCTGTAGGTGCACCGAGGGGGAAAACTTGGATGAGGAGGGAACTGTGAATTCCGAAGCTCTTAGGAAACCGAAGTATGCCAAGGAACAGGCCGCCCAGAACATGCAATGGTCAAAATTGTGTAGGTCCAACGATTTGAAAATCACCATCATGAGCTGGTCTGTGATTGGCAGACGTTCACGTTTGACTACGCCCTGAGATCGCTTGATCCCCCGAAGAACTCGCTGTAGGCGCAGGCAATTTAACAAAGGGTCATTGAAGCCCTGCTCAATCTGAATGGCATGCACAGCAGACAAAAAAACGGTGATTGAAGAGTACTGAATGGATCCGGCCAGGTGGGACACAGACAGACACAAGGTCCACTCGTCAACTGGGCAGGGAGACCCAGAGGGTTAGAGCTTACCCAGTTGCTGGCAGAGCTCTATGAACCTTTTTTGACCAGAAGCGTAGGAACGTCGTGTGGATGGAGCTAGGCCTTCTTGGAAGAAATGCATGCACTTGGATTCTAGAGAGCTGACGTCAAGTCGCATATCACTTCTGGGGGGATTGAGGTGGGGGCTGCCAGTGCCGTTGGGGCCAGGCGTCTGAAGTCCTGCCAATGAAAACGGGAAAGGGCGTCAGCCACTGAATTACAGAGTCCGGGGATATGCAGTGCTGAGAAGGAAAACTGGAACTTTGCGGCTGAGTGCAAAAGATGGCGCACTAGGTGCATGATGGCTGGCACCTTTCACGTTCTCCAATTGAGGATGGCGACTACTGCCTCATTGTCGGATCGAAACCTTATGTGCAGCCTTGGCCACCTATGGCCCCAGACTGTGGCGGCAATTGCAATGGGAAATAGCTCTTTATAGGCAATGGACTTATCAACTTGCTGATGTAGCCACGAACCGTTAAACCACGCTGAGCCCCAGATGGCCCCGAATCCTATAGCCCCTGATGCGTCAGTCATAATTTCCAAGTCTGGGGGAGGGGACAACCCCGGGAATAGCCAGAAACCAACACCGTGCCAATGTGACAGGAACTGGTGCCACCACTTGAGGTCAAGTCTAAATTCCTGGCTCAACCGAATAGGGTGATCCTGCCTGCGGAAGCAGTTCAGAAGATCGATCATCCTCCAAATGAAGGCCCGACCTGGCCAGACGACTTTGGCTGCATTGTGAAGATGACCTATCAGGGATTCCAGCTCTTTCTTGGTGCACCAGCGCTTCGCAGTCCATGCTGCGATTAACTTCCTAAGCGCTGCCAACTTATCCTGCGGAAGTTCTGCTGATTGTTGAACCGAATCTAGGTGAATGCCGAGAATAGTAAGAGCAGTTGATGGGCCCACACACTTCTTAGGATGCAACGGAAGGCCTAATTGTTGGCAGACTGTGAGGGCTGTAGCTAAGTTATGATGACACACCTGGGAGCCAGGGGTGGCCACTAATATGAAATCATCGAGGTAATGAACCAGGTCTGAGATTTTATAGTTGTGTACAAGGATCCATTGAACCATATTCGCAAGTGAGTTAAAAATATAGGGAGCGGACCGCAACCCAAAGGGGAGTGCTAAGTCAACGTAGTACTGGCCTCTCCACTTAAGTCCAAGCAGGTAACGGTCCTCTGGATGCACAGGGACGTTACGATGGGCTGATTCCACATCAAACTCTGCCATCAGGGCCCCTATCCCGTGTGCGGCTACCATCCTGATAATTTCATCCAGCCGTATGTAGTGCATCGAGAATTCTTCTGGGTCTATGCCATCATTAACACTGAACCCCTTGGGGGAGGATAAGTCTACTATAAGGCGCCATTTGCCTGTTTGACCCTTTTTTGGAATCACGCTGAAGCTGCTGATATGCAACTTGGGTAACGGGGGGTATAGGAATGGGCCCGCTACTCTCCCTAATCTGACCTCGTCAGCTAGGTAGGAATCGATTACTCCTCCGTGTTTACATGCTGTAGGCTTATTTCGTTTTGCCGATTTAAGATTGCCCGAGGGAGTAAAGCCGAGTCTGAAGCCAGTACGCAGTCCTTCGAGGACATACCGGACTTGCCCTCTATCTGGATGACCCCTGAGCTCATGTTCAAACCGATCTGGTTTCAGAGGAGACACTGCAGAGACCAGGGGGAGGCTGACTGTGGGTGAAAGAACAAAAATTAAGTAGGGCTAGTCGCAGGATAGCCAAAAATATATGCTATTTATTCGCCTTATTCTTGAGTAACAGAGCCTGGTGACAGGAGGTAGTCTAAAGAACAATATCAACTAATGCTACAAATTAGAACTAACAACAAGAACAATGTCTATGGGCGATTGGGCCCTTCAAGGCCAGTGCTTAGCGTTTCTTGCTTCTCTCATTATCCCTAGAATAGCTTGGGGAGCGTGACCTTCGTCTGGAGGCTGAGCTCTGGCAGTCTGTAGTGCGATGATCTCCATTGTAGGAGCTACACTTATAAGCGAATTTGCAGGACTTATAAGGAGATGAACACTGGCCACGATTCCAGGATCTGCAAATGATGTCAGAGGAATGTGATCCAGTTGCTTCCCCCTGGGCGATCACACGGCCAGGGTAAGAGTGGTTAGTTGTCCCTGCCGCATGGAAATTAAAGAACTGCACGTTCATCGCTGACCAGTCAGTCAGTTTTGTCGCGGCGGCATGCTGCCTAAACGCTAGGTCATAGTTGAGCCAAACTTGGTCACCAAATTGGCGGTACGTGCGTAGGATTAAGAGCTTATATGCCGTTAGGTCACGCCACCGATGCGGCAATGACGATGCAATGACCAGCATGAAAATTGTAAACGCTTCGACCCAACTTACGACGTCTTCGATCCGATGGCGAGGCTTTTTGCCGCTCGACGCTAGAACTACTCTGCCGTCAAACAACAACTGTGGCTCGGTTTGCGCCTGGAGGAGCTTTGGCGTGAGCAGCTCGCTCAGGTCGGTAAATTTGCCCGCCAGAATTTGATTGACGATCTTTGGAGGGATCGGAGAAAACCCCGGGCAAACAACGAAGTGCTGATCGAACAAACTCGATGAAAGCGAGGGGAAACTACTGACCGTCATTGGCGTCGCCATTCTAACCGGAGTAGAATTCGTCGTAAGCATAGAGAACGTGCTCAAAAATTCCGGTACAGAATAAGAAACAGACGTACCTGTAGCCAAGATGGGCGAAGTCGTTTCAGAGAATCCCAAGCTAGAACCTGCTGCCAGGAAACTTTCCACGTGGTTGGCCACCGATGGATTCAACACTGACGAGGGTGGAATTCCCGTAGCGAGCGAATTCCCGTTCGTCGTAGTTGACGTGGTGCTGGATGGTAATGACCAGCCCTGTAATGAATTTACTGCCGCTAAAGCTGCTTGAGAAGCCACCAGCCTAACCATTTCAAGCATATCCGACGGCATGCTTGGCGAGTTTACGAGAGGTGGCGTGTTAGATGCTGATGAAGACGGAACTACCGTGGAGGCAACAGTCGATGTTGGATGGCCTTCGTTGACGCTAAATCAGGCAGCGGACAGACTATTTCTAGTCTGACGCCCTTCCATTATTCCAAACGGGGCGAAAGCGGAGAATACGGTAAAATATTTCAGCACAAGAGGCGGCTCACGTTAGGATCCGCGACGATCTCACAACGTACTGAAAACCTTGTGACCCTGCAATTGCAAAGGGGGCGCCCCGCAGCATGTCCTCCGCTGACCATCGTGCCTAGATTTTAACCTTGCCTAAATTTCATTTAGCCCCATATAGAGCAAATTAGATAACAGAACAAATACTGGACTGTTGTCTGTATTGTAAAAAGCTGTACTGGAGAATTCTATGAGTTGTTTGCTCAGTGAAAACCCCCAAGCCTGATCTGTCATTCCTGGGGAGCATTAAACCATAGCTTGATCTGTAATTCCTGGGGAGCATTAAACCCTAGCCTGATCTGTCATTCCTGTGGAGCATTAAACCCTAGCCTGATCTTTCTGTCCTGGGGAGCATTAAACCCTAGTCTGATCTGTCATTCCTGGGGAGCATTAAACCCTAGCCTGATCTGTCATTCCTGGGGAGCATTAAACCCTAGCCTGATCTGTCATTCCTGGGGAGCATTAAACCCTAGCCTGATCTGTCATTCCTGGGGAGCATTAAACTCTACCCTGATCTTTCATTCCTGGGGAGCATTAAACCCTACCCTAATCTTTCATTCCTGGGGAGCATTAAACCCTAGCCTGATCTATCTGTCCTGGGGAGTATTAAACCCTAGCCTGATCTGTCATTCCTGGGGAGCATTAAACCCTAGCCTGATCTGTCATTTCTGGGGAGCATTAAACCCTAGCATGATCTGTCTGTCCTGGGGAGCATTAAACCCTAGCCTGATCTGTCATTCCTGGGGAGTATTAAACACTAGCCTGATCTGTCATTCTTGGGGAGCATTAAACCCTAGCCTGATCTGTCATTTCTGGGGAGCATTAAACCCTAGCATGATCTGTCTGTCCTGGGGAGCATTAAACCCTAGCCTGATCTGTCATTCCTGGGGAGTATTAAACTCTAGCCTGATCTGTCATTCCTGGGGAGCATTAAACCCTAGCCTGATCTTTTCATTCTTAGGGAGCATTAAAAGGAGGACATATTATGGAATGAATATGAATATTTTTTTCTTCTTCAGTATGTTTGTCACCACCTGAAAAACATTTATGGTGTTGATTGTAACAGGAAATATATTATAGATTTGGATTCAAGGTTAGTGTCTAGTAATGAATGGTTCTTTCCATGCAAATGCATGATTCAGATAAGAAGTTTTATTATCCTTGTGAAGTACTATTACTATTTTCTATGATATACTGGTGATTAAAAAATGGTAATTGATCAACTTAGTTGCTCTCTTCAGTGCAAGTGAAAGTATTCCTGAGGTCTAACATACTTGGGATTCCAACAATTTCAATGATAATTATCACTTTAAAAATACAGAGATACTTTATTCCAGAGCCTGGTTTGGTCTTTTCAGATGTTTCAAAGAGAAATGCTCCTCTTTCATTCAGTGCGTCATACTGAATGAAAAACCATGTTGTTCATGTATCAACAGTTTTTTCCTCTTTGTTTTAAGGTTTTGGCTTCCTTTTGTTGTTTCAATAGCTTCTCTCATTTTCCTCTTTGACTTTGGCCACTGCTGTTGTTGAGCTAAGATGATAAAGTAACATTGTCAGAGGAAATTTAGGTCACAATGACTCAACCAAACCCTGACCTTAACATGGTATCTCTTTACCTATAATTTATTCACATTGCCAAAATCGCAATAGAACTTCATTTCTAAATAATAATTTTGATCCGTTGATCTATATAATTACTCTGTAATCCCCTGAGTCATTAACAAGTAAATTGTTGTTGATTTGTTTTCAGTACTTCCTCTAAGTTTTCGAGACATCTGATCTTCCACTTACCTGGTGCTGTATTTAAAGATAACATTCATGCTAGTAAAATGCTGTTGTTTGTGGCACAGAAAATATTTACTCTATTATGCTACTTTAAGTAACTCAGAGTCTGCAATTCTGCAGATAATTTTGTGAAGCCATTGATTTGCAGGATTAAGCATTTCTTGCTGTTGTTTTGTTTTGTAGTGGAACAATTTTAAGGTCTTCATTAGCCTTCAGAAAATGGATTTGCTCTGACTGCCTAATTCTCCTGCTTAGTCTTTGTGGCCTTTAAGCTATGTTTAATCTAGACATGAAGTTGTTGTGTTTAATACTGTATTACTCTATTGAGACAATTTTTGATTTTGATCAAGAACTCTGATTTTCAGGAAACTTTGTCCAACACATTTGCACACTACTGGAAAGGAAGCTCAGAGTTGGTTCTGAGTTTTCTGCAAACAAAGATGTGGGTTCTGACTCTTATCAACCAACATGGCCAAAGAGTGAGGTCTTGACTGGAAATGGCTTTGTCCACACATCTGAAATTAATGCAAAAATACAAGAAGACACACAACATGAAACCTTTACCTCAGGTGCAGTTTTGGACTGATTGTGTAGTGTTTGCAAAGTCAGTTTTATTATATTATTGATTTTCGGTATAATGTATGGTTTAAACTCATCACACTGAAACAGAGAATTTGCATTGTGATCATTATGGCCCCTCGTTACCAGAGCTTTTCCAGGTTTCTGTAGCTAGTCCTTGGAAGGTAAAGCACTGCTGTCAAATGGCAAGTGTGTGCACTGGGATTAATATTTGGCTGCTTGTTCACCAATTTTCTGCCCAAATTTCAAAGGAAAATATAAGAAACAACCAGTGTCTCCCAAAATAAGCAAATGGAATTTGAAGCATTTCCAGAAATTTTTAAAAGGAAACAAAAGTAAGGAAAAGAAAACACTTTCAAGAGACTTTTTCAAACACAAAGATTAGTTAGGTGAGGGTTTCCTTTACATTTACTATCTTATTTTGAGGTTTACCAAACAAAAAAATTATTCATTAAATTTTGTAAAATACAGTGACTTATTGGCTTTTGAGGTTTTTTGTAATTAGTGCCATGAGATAACTTGGCTCTGACAGCCTTAAAGTATGTCACCTGGTCATTACAATGTTGGCATAGATATTTGACTGATGTGTTGGCAGGTAACCTTCATCACTTGGCTGAGTTTCCTGATGACCTCTTCTATCCCAAAGTGAAGAGAGTCGCTGTTCTCGTCTGGAGCACATGCACAAAAGAAATCAATTTTTTTGTGAAGCTAAATTCACAAAGTAATCGTAGCACTTTCATTTGCCATTGTAGTTAACCTGCAAGAACTAAGAGAACTTATTGTGAAGGATGGAAAAGGTGAATTGGGGATTTTCTGTGACCAAGGTGTGTTTAATAATAAGAAAGTAAAATCAGAAGCCAATACAAGTCATATAAATGTTGCAGACGAGAAAATTGTCACTTGCTGACCTCACTAGTTTTAACTCTCACGGGTTTATACAAGAAATAGAAACTTTCGAATTTTCAAGTCAACAAAGATAGGAAAAGATTCTCATCTGGTTCTCTCCAGTCAGAACACCTATAAGGTATGTAATTAAGGAATTTTCTGTTGTGCCGTTATTATTAACACATGTCAGATGGAGAGAGTTTGACCACTTTATTTTTTCGTGTCTTGTTTGTCATGTAACAGCCTAGCTTCAAAAATGTGAAAGGAAGTTTCTCCAAAGATTCTGAGTACTTGCTATTTCTTGATTCACTAGTATCCAATGTCAGGTGAGCACAGAACTTGTTTGACAAGTGTGATGACAAATTTGAGTCTTCACGCGGTGTAACTTTTTCTGGCCGTGGGAAGATTTTATACAAGTCAGGGAGAGATTTGCCAGGGTTCTGGCTCTCAGTATTGGTGCTTAACCCCCTTGCAGACCGATCGCCATCTCGCGTTGCTTAAGTCCTTATTTTGCTGCAGGCAAAGAAACCCTAGCACTGAAGCGTTTGACAAGGACTTTCTTGCTGGTCATTTAGCCCATTTGGACTGACAGTTAGGTGACGATCAAAGGACATTTAGCCGAAAGTGATCAGAAAGTTAGCCGACAATCAAACAACAGTTAGCTGAAAGTTGACGGACTGTTAGCCCATTGTTGACCGATGTGTTAGTTGGAGCAGATTCTATACCTGTTCTGTGGTCTCTTTTTTCAGTGATGTTAAAGAAAGTTGATCACAAGAAGGAAGCTTGTCTTTACTTAAACTCTTCTCCTTGTTGCTAGGTTCGCTTTCTCAGCATGGATACGAACACTCCCCTTATCCTGAAATTGACAACTTTATCTCAAGTGTTCTCACCAAGGGTGGAGTACAGGGTCAAATCAGGAGATGGGTTTATTTTCCACAAGGTACCGTCTTAGACTGAAGTTTTTACATATAAAAAATAATTATGTATATTAATGATGATACGTTTACAGGTAAAAACGAGCGATATAATATTCCGACGTTTCGGCGACTTCATGACGCCATTATCAAGCGTACTTGATAATGGCGTCATGAAGTCGCCTTAACGTCCGTATATTATATCGCTCGTTTTTACCTTCCTATGTATTACTAAATCTTCGTTAATATGGATTATACGTTTGTCAATAAAAGAGTCATTTTTAGGAATTGAAGTCGCAATCAGTTCTACTTTTTCCATTGAATGCTCTTCCAAGTGAGTCACAGATCACTTGTTTGTGAGCCAAGCAAAAAAGTAGGTTATTACAAAGACGATTAGAGGCAAACATGCGCGATTGGTTGAACAACAATCTCGAAACTACATTTTGGCTAAACCGAGCCTTCAAAAAAGCCTCTAAGTCTCTGAGACAGTTCCTCTCTTTCATTATTTTTCTTTTTGTCTTTAAGTATTGACTGGTACTGTTTATTTTTAGCTTGATATGGGATGATGCTACTGGATCACTGATCTCTAAAGCATTAGAACATATAGGAACATTATATCAATATTTATGTTGTGCATACATTCAGTTCAGTCTGAGGCGTGCCTTTGGACAAGGAATGTAAGGAACAGGAGATCAGATGTTCCTTGAAATTCAGTGAATCAGGCTGTGATGAGTGCAGAGAATTTCTAGAGATAAGGTCTAAGCAAACAAATTTCTTTTTATTCAACAGGAAAGTTAATCACTTATGATGTTATTAATAACCGTTGGTGTGAAAACATCGGAAGAGCGCACAACAGTAATAACGTGACCGCCGCCTGGTTAGCTCAATTGGGAGAGCGCCGGACTGCTGTGCGGGAGGTCGAGAGTTCAATACCGGCCGGACCAACACTCAGGGTCTTAAAATTAACTGAGAAGTGTATGCTTCCTTTCTCAACATCAAGAAATGGTTAGATATTCTAGTCTTCTCGGATAGGGACGAATAAATGGAGGTCCCGTCTCCTGCAGGGTTAGGGGTAGAAGACGTTAATTTCCCACGCACGAGATTACTGTGTGATGGATGTCCTCCCCTGGGGTGGGATGGGTGGGAAAAGGTGAGGTCGTTACATGGACTAAAGCGGCTGCCAGAGGCGCCTGATAATGCTGACGTCCGATCTCAACCTTAGTAACACTGTAGACCTTAGCAATTCAGCCTATGCTGCTATTAAGGTATCGAATCATTCACTTTCACTTTCACTTTCACTAAGCCATTAAGCCACTCTTTCAGTAATGATTAACAGGCAGATTCTGTTTCCGTGCGTCTGTTTAGTAATAGATTACAGGTAACGTCAAAATGTGGTAAGAACATAGTCTTTCCACATTTAAACTTCTTCTGTGATCTATAACTGTACAGACCTTCTGCAACACGAAATATATTTGTTTTATATTGTTAGAGAGCAAATAATGTAAATGGTTAAGTGATCTATGCGTCTCTCCTCTAATGGATCATAAGAAAGAACCAATCAGAAAGCACGTGTTATTCAGCTTATCATATAAAGTGCATGTATTTTCTTTGCCTTACCATGTGTTTAGTTCTGGTTTGGATCACGACGATTCTACTGCATGGTACTTATGTTGTTCTATCCAAACTCCCTTGAAAGAAAATGAGGTTAATAAACAAAATTTCGTCCATGAATTAAAAGAAAGGTGAAACAATGTTTATGGAAAATACACCAACACGCAGTTAAATTTTTTATACTAGGATTGTGGCAGACTTGAGAGTTGGTGTTTACTACCAGAAATGCCACGACCCCGACTGTAGAGGGATTGACTATCGTTCCCCTGGTATGTTCTGGCTGCCGAAAACACATCATTTTTTAGGATTTGTCGGGGAGCAGACTTAAAAATCGAGAATGCGGAAGAACGATCCATGGAGAGTTCTCGCGCAGATTCCAATTGAAATGCAAAGTATCGCAGGGTTTTTTCCAGGAACTGGAGATGTAACCTTCAGTTTCTATCTACCTACCTATCTAATCTATCTAATCTATCTAATCTATCTATCTATCTATCTATATTCAAATCTTTACCAGCATCATTCTAGCTTTTTACAGTCCTTCAAAAAGATAGTCAAGAGACGCTCACTCTTAAAATTAGAAGAAAGGTGTGTATTTTTGCGAAAAATTTTCCAGACTTTGCAAAAGTATGGAAATAAAGATGGAGCCTTAAAAAATAACTCGGAAGAAGTCTGGAGTCTATTCCTAACGGCGAGAAGGGCCTAACTAAATTTCACATTCATCCATTAATTACTCAAACATCGGGAAAGCTTTTTCGGTTACGTTATTTGTGGAAGCATTGAGGGGATAAAAGACTTTTTACCATATAAACTAGTCATAGCCTATTGTCGTATGTTCAAAAAAAGCAATTTGCAAACCATTTATCGTGTGGTTACTTTCAGAAAAGCCTATACCACAGGAAATCAATCGGTTGTCCAGTTGTGAGGTAATTGAATAATCACTCTCCTGTGTAAAAAATTTGAATACGATTCATGAAGTGTAGTTTACACTGATTAATCCCATAGCTCTTTTGTTAATTCATTTAAAAATCTTTCAAAACCGTTTATTTTCATTTTTCAGTTTGACGAGTTTTCAAGTAATGATTTTGATGACCAAGAGCTTTGTAAGTTGTTATCTGAATGCGAGCAGAGGCTAAATGATTCTAAGAATGATGAAATGGAAAAAATGCTGAATACAAACGAGAACAACACGAACGAAGATTGTGTCCCAAGAAATAAACAAGATGTAACGCAATTTGACAATAGTGGTTGTGTTACGCAACCTAAAGTTGGTTGATTGTGACTTCGGTAATGACTTGGACGATGCATTACTGCTTGAGCTTCAGATTCCACATCACAGTTGTGATAGCGAGGGTGCAGTTTCACATACAAGAAGCCTTAGGGATCACAAGAAGCATTCGTGACAATCTTGTCACGATAATGAGAATTACACGAACGAAATATGGAAGTTATCAGACGAGAGAAGCAACAAAACCAAAATAAATAAAACGGCTAGAATTGACCTCTCACCAAATTATGCGATTTGGCAGGATGAAACAGAAGCCAGGATGAGTGAAAAGTATATGTGTGGTGGGGTATTACTTGAGGATTATTGCGATCATAATGCAAGGGAAAAATTTTATCAAAAGGGGAAGTTTCTGAGTGGTTGGATGAAGAATCTCTTGGTGATTTAGAGTTGTCCATGGCTGCGGAGGAGGCCGAAAGTACGGCTTTACTCAAATTTAACCTACTAGTTTAGCACACTTTTTTTTTTAATGTGATAACTCTCTTTACCAGGAAAAGCCTCAAAGATAGTGTAAATTATTTGTTAAGTTCAATTCGATGTTGTCCTGTACAGCCCTGAATTCAAAGTCAGTTTCGAGAAGTGTTTTCTAACTACATAAATGAGTGGTAAACGTTTTAGCGCTGAGATATCTGTGTTCTCAAATATGTGATCAGCTGGTTTTAACGGAAAAGAAAGTTTTGAAAAAGAGAGGCTTTCAAAAGAAGCTGTAAGAACCTAATTAAAAAACTTTAAAAAAGAAGTTTGAAAATCACTCGCCTTCGTCTCTTCTCGCATTCCCAGTTATTTGATCGTGTTTTAGAGCCCGGTAAAAAGTTTTTCATTGCTCTTATGACATAAGTAGTTGTCACCGATCAAATGCGGGCCCCTTTAATAAAGCATCCGCTTGGAAACTGAACTGACCAATCAGAAGATGCGTACTGTGTTCATTTATGTTAGAAAGCCTCACGTAAAAAATATGGCCAGTTGAAGGTGTTCAGTTGGTAAAAGGAAACGTGATATTAAACTGTGCGACAGTAGTAGGGGAGTACAAAAACAAGGGAGGATTGGGTTGCTGTCGCTGATCTTACCTTTTATCTCCCTCCCCCCCTCCCGAAAAAAAAATGACTATGATATCCGGCAGTTGGGTCGGGCATTAGTACATATTTTGGCCCACAAGAGGCGATGTTGAAGTTTTGAATTGATCGAGGCATAACATCTGTTGTCCAAGTGTGATTTCAAAGACTTTTAAGTGTAAACCATGTTTTTGTTATTGTAGTTGTTAGCAATGAGATGTAAACTGTGTTGTCATTTTCTCTTTCGTGATCACTGTGTCGCATCTTGCCTAATAATGTTAATGGAAGCGGATTGCAAATTGGTCCCAAATCATACATGGGATTTCAAAATCTGTGTTGAATATGTTTGGACGTAAGGCAAGAAAACTGGGTCTAGTTCATAAACTCGGCTAACTTCTTGAGTATAATTTAGAATAAAAGACTTAAAATCTATCTCCATGGCGACATCATACCTCAAAATGATCAATTCAATTTTCCTAAGTTTGCTGGTTTTACTGTATCGTCTCTATTGATATGTTTTCTAAATTACTGTAAAAACCCTTAAGAAGCCTCTCTTGGATAAAATGTTAATGGTTTTTTTTTCGTTGTCAAAGTGTAATAAGCTGGTGACTCACGCCATGTAAAATTGACGAAACCTTTTATATGATAGAAATGCAAAACTAGCTAGAGGCACAATTGCTGACGTTATGACAGATGTTTGAGGATGTCGTCCATAGTGACTTCAAATGAATGGAAAACTCACTCATAAGAATGTATTTTTAAGATAATGATCTGGAAAAGCCGTATGCAGCCTGCTTTTTGTGTATGACGTCATTGCTGTTTTAAGGCACTCGATCTGAATCAAAGTGACGGAGGAGCGAAAATATATTTCAGGTATTTATTTCTTTTTGATATTTGAAATGTACGAAGAAAGATAAGATCAAATGACAGTGAATTATGATATCTAAAAAACCGAGTGAAGGATGATATTTCAATTCCACAGGAAAAAAGAAACATATTTTGCGTCCTTGGAATTCAAACATGAAAATTATTTATTACTACCTCTCCACTTTTTTCGTTTGAAGGGCTGATAGAGAAATTCGTAGTTACTCAGGCCTGTCCTCAAAAACTCGTGTGAGAGACTTGCCCTTTTCTACAGCGAAATTGTAAGCATTTCAACTCTTCGTTTTACAAGGAGGTGATGAAGGAGAGGGGGGGGGGAGGCGGACAGAGAGGAAATATATAACAACAGGACAATATGTGAAACACTCGACCTCACTCAATGATACATCCTCCTTTCAGGGACTTGAGTTACAACCAGATAGAGGAGCTACCACCTGGAGTCTTCGATAACAACCCAGAATTGACCATATTGTAAGTACATGATAGTTATGCATACATGTATGTTGATATTGACGCGCAGTGAGTTACGAATTACCTAATTTCTCAATTGTTGTGGGTGTAGTCAGCTATGAGCTAAGGCAATGGAACAATGTGCGATGGTTAATTGATTGGTAGTGATAAACAGATGGGAGTAACCTGGCCTCGTTAAATCATCTGAACATTTGTAAAAAAAAGAGGCTACCACCGGACTTTGGTGGCATTGGCTCTAACAATTTCATTTTCTATCTTTACCTATTTCTTTTGTTTTCGTGGTTGTTTTATTTTCTTGCGTCAGATACCCTGCGCGGATATTGTGATAAAATAAGAGAGGGAAAAAACGAAAGGTGATCGTCCTTACAGGCTTTCTCTCTATAACAGTTTGCTTTGCTCTCTTCCCCCCCCCCTTCCCCCTCCCACTCTACTTATTCTAAGTAGATGATAGTTATGCATACCTGTATGTTGATATTGACGCGCAGTGAGTTACGAATTTCTCACGCGTTGAGGGTGTAGTCAGCTATGAGCTAAGGCAATGGAACAAGATGCGATGGTTAATTGATTGGTAGTAATGAACAGATGGGAGTAACCTCGTCTCATTAAATCATCTGAACATTTGTAGAAAAAAGGCTACCACCGGACGTTGGTGGCCTTGGCTCTAAAAATTTCATTTTCTACCTTTACCTAGTTCATTTGCGTTCGTATTTGTTTTTCGTTTTTTTTTATCTAAAATTCGTATCCCCAAGCGGCCATTTAAAGTTCTGTTTATTATATAGATAATGATGAGATTTCCACATAAAAGACAACTTTGTTTATTCATTTTCCAAACAGCAATTGGGTAATTATGTTGGTAACCATGGCCACACCAATATCCTCACACGTGAAAGATAAAAATAGTATCTTCAATGCGTGCGGTGAAGAAATGATTTTTTAGTCAAAGGAGAAATCTTGGTATTTAATCAGTATCTATATAATAAATATCAATATCAAGTGTAAGCATTTTAACTCTTCGTTTTTCGAGGGGGCAATGAAGGAGGGGGGGGGAGGGACAGAGAGGAAATATACAACAACAGGACAAGATGTGAAACACTCGACCTTACTCAATAATACATCCTCCATTCAGGGACTTAAGATACAACCAGATAGAGGAGCTACCACGCGGAGTCTTCGATAACAACTCAGAATTGACCTTATTTTAAGTGGATGATAGTTGAATATGACAAAAACTTGAATATGACAAAAACTTGAATATGACAAAAACTGAGTTCATGCTTATTGCATCAAGGCAGAAGTTATCACAATTTACGGAAAGGCTTTCTCTTATTATAAACGAAAACGCAATCGAACGAGTAACCTCCGTTAAATCCCTTGGAATTTATGTCGATCAAAATATAAATTTGGAGTGTCATATTAAAAACATCTCTAAGAAGATAGCTTGTGCCATTCTTGCGATTAAACGAATTCGGCATCTCACTCCATTTAATGTTTTAATTAAAGTTAATAATAGCCTTATTTAACCACACTTTGATTATTGTAACGTAGTGTGGGGAAACTGTAACAAAGGCCTTTCTGAAAAACTGCAAAGGCTGCAAAATCGGGCAGCTCGCATCCTAATGTCAGCGAGCTATGATAGTAATTTGGACGATTTGTTCCGGGCGCTAGGGTGGCGAAGACTCTACCACCAAAGATTGGAACAGAAATCTATCCTAATGTATAAAACATTACATGGTATGACAGCTGATTATCTGAGATCAAAATTCGTATATCGTGACAGTGTAAGTGCTTATCGTTTAAGGAATACCGAAAACAAATTAGTTCTTCCACAACCTCGAACCGACTATCTCAAGAGAAGTTTTTTGTACAGCGGAGCTCAATGGTGGAATAACGTACCTGTAGACCTAAGACAAGCGTCTTCGCTGACTGATTTCAAATCTAAATTAAATCGCCACAGTTTAAAGTAAGATCTTAAAGTAAGATCTTAACTTTAAGTAAATTTTAGACGCGGTCTCCATAAAAAGCAGAATTTTTTACTTATTTCTTTTATTTGAATTGTTATTATCAAAATAATTTTTTTAGTTAGATAGATAGGTTTCTGGTATAGAATTCACTTAATCAACTGATGGAAAAACCGTGCATAAATAAAGTTATCCTATCCTATCCTAGTTATGCATACCTGAATGTTGATATTGACGCGCAGTGAGTTACGAATTATCTAGTTTCTCACGCGTTGTTGGTGTAGTCAACTATGAGCTAAAGTAATGGAACAAGGTGCGATGGTTAATTGATTGGTAGTAATGAACAGATGGGAGTAACCTCGTCTCATTAAATCATCTGAAAATTAAAAAAAAAGGCTACCACCGGATGTTGGTGGCCTTCGCTCTGACAATTTCATTTTCTATCGTTGCCTAGTTCTTTTGTTTTCGTATTTGTTTAATTTTTATGCGTCAGATACCCTGTGCGGGATATTGTGATAAAATAATAGAGGGAAGAAACGAAAGTTGATCGTCCTTGCAGGCTTTCTCTCAATAACTGTTTGCTTTGCCCTCTCTCCCTCCCCTCTCCTCCCCTCCTTGCACACAGTTGCGGCCTATTTCGCTGAGTAATGTAATAATGAGGGTTTTTGAACATCTTGTCTACAGGCAAGAATTATCTCAATATATGAATAACTTCATTAGCTTCGACCAGTTTGCATACCGCAAAGGCCACAATACGACTATGGCCTTTATTAAGTGTCAAAATGCTTGGCTGAAATGGCTTGAGTCGGGTTTTGATTGCGTTAGAATTTTCTCTTTTGATTTCAGCAAAGCTTTTGAGTCGGTCCCTCATGATATCCTCTGCTCTAAGTTGAAAACACTCGACATAAATCATACGTGACCAATTGGATTATTGGTTTTTTACAGAACACAAAACAAAGAGTTGTTGTTGATGCCATTGTTTCGGATTATCTAAATATCAATAGGGGTGTCCTCAGGGGACAGTTTTAGGCCCTATACTATTTTCTATTATGGTCAACGATATCAAGGCCATTCTACCAAATCAGAATTTGCTTATGAAATATGCTGATGATTTAACATTAAGTATTCCAGTAAAACCGCGGGCTAACAACGGCAATTCAGCAGCTCAGGAGGTCCGATCGATCGTCGCATGGACATCTGCTAACCGTATGCAACTAAACTTCAAGAAAACGCGGGAGATGCTTCTTAGAGGCAAATCCACATAGGCTTTACCTGCTCCTCTGGTTTCTAAAGAGCGTAAGCCATGTCTGAAGTTGTTGGGTGTAACCCTTCAATCTGATCCGTGTAACTGGGATTTACATTTTGATAATATTATATCGAAAGTCAGTAGTCGTCTGTACATCTTACGTGTTTGTAAATTCTATGGACTGCCGCTGGATCATCTTCATCTTCTTTTATCAGTTTTAATCTACCGATATTTACATATGCTGTAAAAGTATGGGGCTGCGCGTATTATCATAAGTATCTGAGTCGCATAGACAGGCTGTTCAAGAGAGCTTTTAAGCTTGGTTAATGTAAAGAGCTTTTTTCGATTGAAAATATTATTACTCTAAAAGATAAGAAGTTGTGGGCCAAGATCACCGACAGCGATTTTACAACAGCTTTAGATGACCTTTTGCCACCAGAGCGACAAATGGTTACGCTACGTAAGAGGCGCCATAATTATATTCTCCCGCTTGTCAGAACTGAACGTTTCAAGAGAACTTTTGTTAATAGATCTTTGTTCTCTTTTTAGTTAGTCAGTTAGTAATTTAGTTAGTTAATTAGTTTTATACTTGATGAGTTCATATTATTGTAACTAAACACGTATGCTGTTTAGAGTGCTTAATAAAGACTTTTATTATTATCATTATTATTAGAATAGTATTTGGCCGTTGTCTTGCTTTAGGATGACGGGTTGGAACTAGTAGGACTGGCACTACTGCTCACAACCACGAATGAAAGTAGTAAGGGTGCTGTAAACCATCACATTAATTGCTAAACATTGAATAGCTCTCGTAGTGTCTGGTGTCAAAACATTTTATCGCAAAATCTAAAATTTTCCCTAACTACCGCAAATTCTCTATTAAGCCCCTGGGGGGGGGGGGCTTATTTTTTTCAATCACTTTTGAGGGGGGGACTTAAGGTGGCTCGTACCAGTTTCCTCGCGCGGGGAACAGGTCACTCTTGCGTGACTCGCGTGATAGAAACGTGCGAAAGAAGCGCGAGATCAAAAGATGAAAATTCAAAACAAAGATGGTGGCGCGTGGAATTTTTTCTACTTTTTTGACAAGTTTACCTAAGAGCTTGTATTTGCTGTGTTGAGCGGCCACTGTGAATGCAGGAGATAGAAACTAAGATAACACAGACGATTTTCGAAGAAGTAAAGGTTGCTTCAATTCACATTTAAAAGAAATATTCAACCGATATGAGATCTTGCGACGGCAAAAGAAGAAGAACTCAAGTGAAGGATAATCTACCTCAAGTGGATGAAGACTTTGAAACTTCAAGGAAAATAATATGATATAGCCAGAAGTCATGTGTAGGATTTTTAAGATGAGCTCGGGAGGCTGTCTTTGACGGCTGCTTAACGATTTTCTTAGCAGTAAACGTCTGTAAACATCAGATCGTAGGTGCTCGCGCGAGTACACGCAATTGTCAGCGGTAGCTAAAACAAATCATGAGCAAATGTCGATCTTACAGAATCCAGATTTATAAATGCGCGAGAGCGCGCGTGGAAATTGCTAAACTCACGAAAGCTATTGCATGAAAACAGGTCCGGTGACCCCTTCTTTTTATTGTTCCAACATGATAATAACGTCGAAAGGAATCATCAGAAAAAAAACTAGAAAATTCTAGGGAAGGAAATTTGTGATGTGTGCAAATTGCCCTTTTTGTAGATTTTCTGAAATTCCGCTCCGTAGAATTTTTTAAAAATCTCTGTGCATTTTCCTTTTCAAGTGCCAAAAGCAATCACTGAAAAATATCAGGGGGTCACCGGGTTAGTTTTCGAATTATTTAAGCCACAAGCTAAAAAATGCGTCTGAATAAGCCTATGAAAGCGTTGCCATGGAAACTGCTAGTGACGAAATGATACTTATTTTTGGATAACCAATGATTATGTAATTAAACCCCGTTAAAGTGTTCAACTGGCCTTGGTAAGTCTTTCTGTTGTATTCTTTCAAAGTTACAAACCATCAAAAAGATGAAAACCGTTACGAGCGGCCTTAATAATAGAGATGAGGGGCTTAAAAGAGAGGGGGGGCTTACTTAATTTAGCGAAACGCATCATCTGTAGCAAAAATACCGTGGTATGAGACAGAGTAGACTTACGTGTTGTACAATTAGTCACTGTCAAAAGTATTTAATTCACTTGTAGGAGCCTAAAAGTAAGAAGATATAAAATTCTTATTCTATAAAAATGTGCTTCCGGTCTCATGTTCTTCGGCAATTTTTATGAGAATGGTTACTTGCATAGATTTGTCGTACACAACTTACAAACGAGAATCTCTGGAAAACTCCTCTTATATTTACATTTTTTATCTCTTACATTTAAATATTTTATATAAAGAGCCTTGAAATTCATGATACTATAATTCTACGGTATTTCGTAATTTGATAACCTAACCAAAACAGCAGAAAGTGAAATCGAAAAGTTAGGAACTTTATGGTCAAGATTCAATGTCAATGTGAAGGATTTCATCCTCATCATCCTCATCCAAAATAAGGTGTGCGACGTTTTCTTGAGCCATCTCTTCTTCTGAAACAATAGTGTACTCGAAAGGATCGAACCCTTCCTCCTCTTGGTGAAACGCTTGCAATCTAGGTAACAGACTTTGGCATGGACCATGCTTGGTTTGGGGGAGGGGGAGGGGGGGCTTAATGGAGAGGGGGAGCTTTTTAACTTTCAATCTACAGACTTAAGATAACCTGATAGAGGAGCTCACACCTGAAGTGTTTCAACAGACAGCGATCATTAGCCATTAATCATAATGATATCAGCAATAGCTTCCATTCGGCCGGAAGGAATTCTCCGATATTTGTCCATTACCTGTTGCGAAAATGAACAGAGAGCGAGGCACGAGGAAAACTTTGAGCTTCAAGAATCAACTTATGTTCAAGGACAGGTATTACCTGTTCAATCGTCTTACTTCATTATCAGCAAGACTCATAAAACTTGCAGTGGATGACTGACAGAACACAAGCAAGCTGCAAGGATCACAGCAAATATGTTGATGTGAACAATCACATTAGTAATTATCTCATCCCCGCATAGAACACGCTATTGATTGAGTCTCTATTGCATGACTAACCTAGAACACCTTCTAAGTATTTTCAACACAAGTTGACTTTGATTGGTTCACAAACTTAGGTAAAACCTACAACTTTTGGTATATTCTTTGAATAGGTACTTATATAGGAATCAGATAGCCCAGCTACCACCTGGAGTCTTCAGCTACAACATCAAGTTGATTCGACTGTAAGTAAAAAACATGCATTGCTTATTCCAAGACATATTTAATCGACTCTTACAAACCTAATCACACGTATAAAATATCTCAGCTCGCGTATTTACAAAATCTTGGTTCCAAACTTTAAGTGCCCAAGAGCTCATGAAATATGCCATGGCGTTCCTTAAAGTTGAGAATTAAAGCTTAAAAACTAATCGTTCTTATGTACCTGAAATATTGCTGGTTACCGGAAGCCTTACTAAGTTACCCGGAAGTAAGTTTGCATTAATTACCTTCTAGTTAGATAATGAAAGTATGATGTGGTCTCTTAGTTTTATCAGGGTTTAAAAAGTCTAGTTTTAATAACCCAGTAAGAACTTTAGATCAAGAATATGTCCTCTTTGTAGTGACTTGGATGACAACCAAATAAAAGAGCTACCACCTGGAGTCTTCGCTAACAACACCGAGTTAACTGTACTGTGAGTAATACACTTATCCGTTTATATTTCACTCTATTGTTCAGAGAGACGCCTTTAAACGGACGTTGCAGGGTTCAAAACGCAGCCATTCAAGCGGAAATTTCAGTGTATTTGTATAATACAATGGATAACTTCTAAATTCCTCCTCCTTCCTTCCCTCTTTGACTCTTAAATATCTACGTGGCACACAAAATCCAATGGAACCGTCGCAAAATCTGATGACTTGAAACTGTAGAGCGAGTGTAAAACCCCCGCGCGGACAAAAGCGTTATACAATACCATTAGCCAGTGTTTTGCTTATAAAGACGGCTTGGAACTAGTAGCCTGATACAACTGATCACAACTAATGGCAAAAAATCGAAATAGTCATGGTCCTGTAAACATCACACAAATTGCTAAACATTGACTGGCTCTGGAAATGTATCGAGTGTCCAAAACGTTTTTACGGAAAATTGTCGCAAAAATGGACATTTTCTTTGGCCAGATAGAAAATGAGACAAAAAAAGACATGAATGATAAAATGCTTCACCTAAATCCAGGATATGCCCTCTATCTACAGTCTTGAGACAACCATATACAGGAGCTACCATCTGAAGTCTTCCAAAACACAGCGATTATCGTTCATTTATCATAATTATATGTACAATAGCTTCCGTCTGACCTGAAGAATGCCCCGATATTTGTCTGTTAAAAAAAAAAAACCATAAGAGAGCGTGGCTCGAGGGAAACTACGAACTTCAAGGAACAACTTATGTTAATAAAAGAAAAACAAATATCCAGGCATATTGTTAGGTCAAATGGGAATATTGTGTTCATCATCCTTCAAATATTTTTAGAAGTGCGGATAATAAATCATTTAAAAACAGTTCATCGTCGAAAAAGCGGATTAATTTTTCTGTACGGCATTAATCTATGAATTCCTATTGAAATATTTTCTTTTGATCTCCAGATTGAAAATCAAATTTAACAAATGGTGAACACCATAGCGCACACTATTGAGTTTTGGATGCACGTGGGAGGTTGCTAAGCACAAAACTGAGAAGCGTAGGAGTCGCGCAAGGCGATAGCCGAGAGTAACGCTAGCTTCTTGAGTGCCTTGCAAACCACTCAAAAACATTGACTGGCTCTCGGAATATGTCGGGATCCCAAACATTTTTCGGAAAGTTATTGCGAAATTTAAATCTACGTTTGCCAAAAGAAAATATGACACAATAAAAGTATACGATACGGATAAAATGTTTAACCTAAATCCAGGATATGTCCTCCATCAACAGACTTAAGCAACCTGATAGAGGAGCTATTACAGCAATTATCAGTCATTTATCATTATTACATGAGGAATAATTTTTTTTCGGCTTGAAAGAAACGCTCTGATATTTGTTCATTATCTTCAACACGAAGGCTGGGAAGACCTAGACTCATTTGTCACTCACCGTTAACGTGTGCGGGTCAAATTTAAATGCTGGTAGACGAACATAGGGAAATAATGAGATATCTATTGTTTAAATCCACCAGCATGGTGGCATGAGGTAACGTGCGAACCACCTACTTCGATCTCAAATTTACCGCCACAAATAAAGACAGAAAGGAAATACAAATCTCAAAAATTCTTGTATTGTGATGAAGGCATAAAACGATTTTGGGGAATGCGCCCGATGTTCACTGCTTTGGAGTAGCTGTACCTCAAGCTGACTTGACTCTAAGAGTTCTACATCACACGACGGTTGATTGACAAATGGTCCAGTGGCAGCTAAGGCTCTTTTTATAGCCCGCCTTTCGTAGTTAAGCCTGGATGAACTCAGGCTTGAACGGGACTCGAACCCATGCCTCCCACATACTAATTCAGCCCTTCTACCCAGTGAGCTACAGAGCCACACGTTTAAAGCGAGGTACAGCTGAGAGGGTTCTTCTTTCTCGTGGAGGGGACTCATATAATTACTGATCCCCATGAAATTCTATTGTTCTCTCTCTGCATTAAATCAACGATTGTAGTCTTCAAGATGACAAAACAACTGTATGAAGAAAACGGAGGCCGTCCTTTTTGTTAGCAGGGAAATTATCAGGGGTAATATAATTGAACACGCTAAATAAGGAAGCTGCAATGTTAAAAATATTGCAGTGTCCAGGCTGCAATATTAAAAATATTGCAGTATGTAGGTTACAATTATTAAAAATATTGCAGCTTGTTTTAAGAAATTTAATGTATAAAGCGCACCAAAACTGATAGCTTACCACATTGTCAACATTACCGTTTGCGTTTAATTCTCGTTTATTACAACTTAATTTTTTGTTTCGAAGTGCCACTTTGATCAACTAAAATTTTCAAAACACTGAAAATAAATACAATCAAGGAGACTGATAGTATGGAGCACAATCTATTGCATTAAGAAGTATTATATTCATTAGTTTATTTATGGGAAATAACAATTCTAGCGGAATTAGTGCTAAAAACTACTGACTGATTACAACCCTCTTGATCACATTTTTCCGGACTTACCACTTTAAGCTCTCGTGCAGTATAATTTTCCCCGTAGTGCTCTGTGTAACAAATAATCCTTCGTCTTCCGACGAATCCATCCTCTTTCTAAACCCACGTTCGCACTGAGTAAAATGACTGAATTATCTGGCTTATAAAGTATGCAAATTAGCAGTGTTACACGCCTTGCACGAATTAATTCCATCATTAGAACTGTTTTGAACAACTATAACAACGAGCTACAATAACAATCCTCGGCACAATTGAAATCTAAGATATATTAATCACAACAAAGAACAATAGCAATGAGCATCACAATTATTACGCATAAAGGTGCGACAAAAATCAAAGATCCAACACAGACACAGAACAATAGGATTTCATGGGGATCAATAATTATAATAGAGAATTATTTCGGCACATGGCATTATGAAAAATATTGCAGCCAGCTGAGGCCGTAGGCCTTAGCTGGCTCTAATATTTCTCATAATGCCATATGCCTCGGTAATTATCCTTTAAATAATTTATAATTGGGTTAATTCCATTTGATCGGGGGCATTGACAGTCAAATAAAGCTTTATTACTAGCAGCTGAGCTAAAATATTAGCAACTTCCGAAAATAAGCCTGAAAAGAGAAAATTAATCCTTCAACCCCCTAAAGTTTGCCTCGTTCCCAACGTGCAATGTGTTACCAGAAATCTGAAAAAAAGTTTGGGGTTATTTTCTGTTTCGAACAAAGTTTTCCTTTTTAACATTTCACTGTGTTAAAAATGTTACGAATCTACTAAATTGCTATTATGATATTTGTGTTTATTAAGGCACTTCATAACACTTTTAAATGTTATCTTTTTCCATTACTGTGAACCAACTGAAAATAAAAAGCTAAAAAAAAGACAATAACATAGGCACACTCTTGGATTAATAGTTATCTATTTAGAAGAGATCTTAAATTTAAATATGCCCATTTTCTAGGTACTTAAATGGAAACCAAATCAAGGAGCTACCATTTGGAGTCTTCACTAAGAACTCCAAGTTGACTCACCTTTATGTAACACATGTGTAAAATGCATATTTCTGCGGAGTTTGAACTTAAGCCTCTATTTTCATTAATGGAGTTTTTTACGCAGATACTGGGAATACCCTTTGGGTGTTCAGTAACAGAACCAAAATTATTCAAGTGCTAGTTAACAGTTATTTTACGAGAGCAAGTCGAATGTGAGATGTTAAATAACCAACAAATTGCACAGGACAGAGTTGTTTATAAAAATCTCACATTTTGACTACGAACAGGAGTAAAAAGCTATTTCCTTTCCAAATGGAGTAGAGTTCCAATCGCTTCAGCTCAAGTTCTCCAGCCCTTTTCCAGTAAGAGTGTTTGATCTAGTGCTAACCGCTGGAACTCCAGCGGTTAGCATTTGATACCGTTTGTTTTAAAAACGGTGATAACCAAGTTGCATCACCTCGGTTTTTCAAAGTATGTCCTCGAATGGCTGGTTAATTATCTGTGCGGCAGGAGACATTACGTTCAAATTGATGATCGCAAATCGTCACCCGTGCTCTCCGAATTTGGAATCCCCCTAGGCTCAATCCTTGGAACCGATGTTGTTCAATCTCTACGTCGCGGATCTTCATGATATTCTTCCACCTACAATCAAAAGTTTCCAATATGCCTACGATATAACATTTTACTCTAGCTGTTCTACACTTCAGATCACATCTCAAGCGGAAAGCATGAATGCAACCCTGGCAGGCCTCGGCGCCTGGTCAAATGATCCAAACCTGGCCCTGAATTGTAAGAAAACCAAGGCCATTCTTATCTCAACTCCACAGATGGCTCATGTACATTCTCTCGGAAATCTGGAGTTGGGATTAGAAATCTTCGGTAAACCACTGGAACGCATAAATGTTACAAAACTCCTGGGAGTACATATTGACTCGAATCTTAAATGGGAATTTCATATCAGTTCTATTCTTCAATCTTGTTATGCGACTCCGAGAACCTTAAGAAAAATAAGGAACTTTACTAATTTTAAACTACGGAAACATTTTGTAGAAACATTAATTCTAAAACAAGCTGCTGTGACATTGTTTTTTATCCACTACCAAAGTTCCTCTCAGCTAGACTACAAAGGCTCCAGTTCGATATGGCTAGTGCATATGGACCTTCTGTCTGCAATCAATGCACCTGCAGAAACTCACACAACAGAAAAACTGGCGTTTTTCTGTTGGCGTTTTTCTGTTTTCCGATATTTGGGTGTTTAAAAAAGGAAAAAAAATCAACAGAGAGCGATGCTCGAAGGAAACTGCGAGCTTCAAAGAACAACTTATGTTATTAAAAAAACAAATATCCAGGCATATTGTCAAGTCAAATGGGTATATTGTGCTCATCATCCTTCAAATATTTTTAAAAGTGCAGACAATAAATCGTTTAAAACAGGTTATCGTCGAAAAAGCGGGTTAATTTTTCTGCACGTCATTAATCTATGAATTCGCCATGAAATATTTTCTTTTAATCCGCAGATTAAAAATCAACTTCAACAAATGGCGAAAACCATAGCGCAAACTATTGAGTTTTGGATGCACGCGGGAGGTTGCTAAGCACAAAACTGAGAAGCGTAGGAGTCGCGCAAGGCGATAGCCGAGAGTAACGCTAGCTTCTTGAGTGCCTTGCAAACCACTCGAAAACATTGACTTGCTCTCGAAATATGTTGGGTGTCCAAAACATTTTACGGAAAATTATGGAAAAATTCAAATTTACGTTGTCCGGAATGTTTAACCTAAATCCGGGATATGTGCTCCATACACAGACTTAAGCAACCTGATAGAGAAGCTATTATAGTAATTATCAGTCCATTATCATAATTACATGAAGAACAGATTTTATTCTGCTTGACAGAATTGCTCTGATATTTGTCCATTATCTGAAGCCTGGATATACTTTAGGCTTAAACGGGATTCGAACTCGTGCCCCCCAGCGCTACTATCAACTGACATAAAGAGCCACACGTTGGAAGCGAGGCACAGTTTAGGAGGTTCTTCTTTCTCGTAGAGGGACTCATATAATCCGTAATTAGGTAAATTTCATTTCATCGGCGGTATTGACAATCAAATAAAGCTTTATTACTAGCAGGTCAGCTAAAAAATCTTAACAATTGCCGAAAATAAGCCTGAAAAGAGGAAATTCATTCTTCAACCCGCACATTTACCAAAGCCTGGCTCCAAATTTTGAAAGAAATCTCATTCTCTTAGTTATCAATTGCATTACTTTCAGCCCATATTTTCATCCAGTTTAAGGTAACAATATGAACCCAGGAGATTATAACCAATAAACCAATAAACTGTTCATATCCTAGTTATTACAAGGACATATTTAACTTTATCTTCAAATTACGGTTCTTTTTTTTTTTTTTCTTTCACCATCTGATTTCAGTCATTATTAATCCCTGTAGGTTTCAAGATAGGTCAGAGGAACACCTTTCATGGGCCTTTTTCCCCTAATGCAAGCAACGTAAAAAATTATCGAATTGTACTTCTTACATTCGGAAACTGAGCCATTCTAAAAGATGATGTCAGAATTATAGTTCTCCGAACTCAAGCTCCATCTCGACCTCAGTTGCTCTAAAGGACTTAAAGTGTGTTTTTTTTTCATGATGCTTAGACTTATTACACTTCTTGATTGTCGGTTCCACACCAGGGAATAACTCTTTTCCCCATGTTTCTGGTTTCTCACTTTTTGCCGTGCAAAAATAAATAACCTGAACTTTCCCTCCCCCAAGCCTATATAGTCTCATAGCCCTTTAATATTTAATTGGCTTAAAAACGATTACGATGCAACAACATTTCATGACTTGAACCATTCCAGCTAATACAAATCAAGGTTTAGAAAAAAGGCTGATAGTTTCGAAAGAAACTGTTTGGGGCTGCGTCGGTGGGAGTAACGAAATAATTTGGATATATCAACAAAGTTGAAATGGTAAATTGGCCACCGTAATGATTACAAAAGCTGACGTTTCGAGCGTTAGCCCTTCGTCGGAGCGAATAGAGGAATTGTGGGTTGTGTGTGCTTTTAAAGGCAGAAAATGGAGCTACGTTATTGGTGGGTGCATGGCAACGAGAAAAACATGAATAAATTAGTGGAATGAAAAGCGTTCATTGATCCCTGTGGGATTGAGACTGCTGGTTTGAAAGATGAGCTTTTGTTCAAGATTTTTACGGCTTTCCGTGCCACCTAAGTGCAAGGAAAGACCGCAGATTGCCATATGTTGCTTAGAATGATTAGGTAAATTAAAATGTCTAGCGACTGGTTTAGATGTGTCCTTGTCATTCCTTTCCACGTCTCGAAGGTGTTCTCGGAATCGGTCACCTAGTCTTCCGGTCACCTAGTCACCGACTCCGAGAACACCTTCGAGACGTGGAAAGGAATGACAAGGACACATCTAAACCAGTCGCTAGACATTTTAATTTACCTAATCATTCTAAGCAACATATGGCAATCTGCGGTCTTTCCTTGCACTTAGGTGGCACGGAAAGCCGTAAAAATCTTGAACAAAAGCTCATCTTTCAAACCAGCAGTCTCAATCCCACAGGGATCAATGAACGCTTTTCATTCCACTAATTTATTCATGTTTTTCTCGTTGCCATGCACCCACCAATAACGTAGCTCCATTTTCTGCCTTTAAAAGCACACACAACCCACAATTCCTCTATTCGCTCCGACGAAGGGCTAACGCTCGAAACGTCAGCTTTTGTAATCATTACGGTGGCCAATTTACCATTTCAACTTTGTGGATATATCCAAAAGGTTTAGAAAAGACTTGTTTACAACATCACATGTTCAATCGTCTTAATTTATTCAAAAGCATCATAAGAAATATGTTGATGTGAACAATCACGTTAGTAGTTATCATCCGCGTATAGAGAAAGCTATTGACTGAATGTCTATCTCATGACAAACCGTGAGCACCTTCTCAGTATTTTCAACGCAAAGTTGACTCTGATAGCCGAGAGAAAGGTTAGATTCTCGAGTCCACCATTACCAGACTTTAGCAACCTGAATAGCTTTTGGTCAGCTTGAAATAAACGCTCTGCTATTTGGCCATTATCTGAAGCCTGGATATACTTCAGGCTTGAACGGAAATCGAACCCGTGCCTCCCAGATACTAATTAAGCGCTACTACCAAGTGAGCACCAGAGCCACACTTTGGAAGCGAGGTACAGTTGAGAGGGTTCACCTTTCTAGTGGAGGGGAGTCATATAACTTGTAATTAGGTAATTTCATAAGCTTGAACGAGATGGTTCTTTTTTCATCTGATTTTAATCATTATAATCCCAGTAAGTTTTAAAACAGGTCGGAGGAACACCTTTCCAAAGCTTTTCCCCTAACGGAAGCAATGTCTAAAATAATCACATTAGCCTTCTTACCTTCAGAAACTCAGCCATTCGAAAAGATGGTGTCAGAGTTATAGTTCTCCGAACTCCTGCTCCGTCTAGACTTTAGTTGCTTTAAAGGAATTAAAAAAAAATTTGAAATGATTTTTAGACTTACTACACTACTCTATTGTCAGCTCCGCACCAGGGGATAACTTGTTTCCCCTAGTTCCTGCATGGTTTCGCAAGGGGCTTCCCCTAACGCAAACAATGTAAAAAATAATCGACTTGGACTTGTTATATTCAAAATCCCAGCCTTTCGAAAAGATGATATGGTGTCAAAATTATAGTTCTCCGAACTCAAGCTCCATCTACACCTTTGTTGCTCTAAAGGACTTAAAATGTGTTTTTTTTTTTGTTGGTTTTTACTCTGTTGTCGGTTCCACACCAGGGGATAACTCTTTTCCCCATGTTTCTGGTTTCTCACTTTTTGCCGTGCAAATATAAATAACCTGAACTTTCCCTCCCCAAAGCCTATATAGTCTCATAGCCCTTTAATATTTACTTGGCATAAAAACGAATTACGACGCAACAACATTTTATAACTTGAACCATTCCAGCTAATACAAATCAAGCTTCAGAAAAAACTGGTTTACAATATCACATGTTGAATCGTCATACTTTATTCAAAAGCATCACAAGAGATATGTTGATGTGAACAATCACGTTAGCAGTTATCATCCACGTATAGAGAAAGCTATTAACTGAATGTCTATTTCATGACAAACCGAGAGCACCTTCTCAGTATTTTCAACGCAAGTTGCCTCTGATAGCCGTGAGAAAATTTAGATTCTCGAGTGCTTAGCAAACCATCCAAAAACATTGACTGGCTCTCGAAATATGTCAGGTGTCCAAAAAGTTTTACGGAAAATTATCCCAATAGTTAAATTTACGTTGGCCAGAAGAAAATGACACGACAGAAATATACGGTATGTAAAATGTTTAACCTAAACCCAGGATATGTCCTCCATCAACAGAGTTATGGAACCTGATAGAAGAGATATCACAGCAATTATCAGCCATTTGCCATAATTAAATGAAGAATAGGTTTTATTCGGCTTGAAAGAAATGCCCTGATATTTGTCTAGTATCTGAAGCCTGGATATACTTCAGGCTTGAACGGGACTTGAACCCGTGCCCCCCACATACTAATTCAGCGCTACTACTAACCGGGTAACAGAGCCTCACGTTGAAAACGAGGTACAGTTGAGAGGGTTTTTCTTTCTGGTGGAACGGACTCATATAATTTGTAATAAGGCAAATTTCATTTGATGGGTGACATTGAATCAAAGAAAGCTTTATTACCATCAGGTGAGCGAAATGTTACCAATTACCGAAAATAAGCCTGAAAAGATAAAATTCATCCTTCAACCCTCTAAAGTTTGCCTCGTTCCAAACGCACCATTTGTTAAGAAATCCAAAAACAAGCCTATGGGGTTATTTTCTATTTCGAAGTTTTCTTTTTTCAACATTTTAGCGTGTTAAAAAATGTTATAAATTTACTGATTTGCCATTGCAATATTTGTGTTTATGAAGGGACTTCCTAACACTTTTAAATGTTATCTTTTTTTTATTACTACGAATCAACTAAAAAGAATTGGTCAAAAGGACACAATAACCTAGACACACTCCCAGATCCTTAATTACCTATTTAGGAGAGATCTTAAATTTAGTTATGTCCAATTCTTAGGTATTTAAGTAAAAACCAAATCAAGGAGCTACTACATGGAGTCTTCACTAAGAATTCGAAGTTGACTCACCTTTATATAACACATGTAACGCACATTTACCATGCAGAGCCTGCTTACAAATTTTAATAGAAATCCCACTCTCATATCAATCACACTACTTTCAGCCCTTATTTCACCCAGTTCAAGGGTACCAGTATCAATCCAGGAGATTATAACCAATAAACTGTTTATATCCTCTTGATCAAAAGGACATATTTAACTTTATATTCAAATTACGGTTCTTTCTTTTTATGACAGTCTGATTTCAGTCATAATTAATCCCTGTAGGTTTTAAAACAGGTCCGAGGAACATCTTTCATGGGCCTTTGTCCCCTAACGCAAGCAATGTGAAAAAAAATATCGAATTGGGCTTCTTACATTCGGAAACTCGGCCATTCTAAAAGACGGTGTCAGAATTATAGTTCTCCGAACTTAAGCTCCATCTAGACCTCAGTTACTCTAAAGGACTTAAATATATTTTTTTCATGATGCTTAGACTTATTACACTACTCTTTTGTCGGTTCCACACCAGGAACTAACTCTGTTCTCTTGTTTTGTGACGGGTTTCTTACTTTTTGCCGCTCAAAAATAAATAACCTCAACTCTCCCTCCCCCAAGCCCAATAAGTCTCGTAGCCCTTAAATATTTACTTAGCATAAAACCGATTACGACGCAACAGCATTTCATGACTTGAACCATTCCAGCTAATACAAATCAAGCTTTAGAAAAAACTGGTTTACAATATCACATGTTGAATCGTCATACTTTATTCAAAAGCATCACAAGAGTATGTTGATGTGAACAATCACGTTAGTGGTTATCGTGCGCGTATAGAAAAAGCTATATATTGAGTCTCTATTTCATGAGTAACCGAGAGCACTTTGTCAGTATTTCAACACAAGTTGACTCTGAGAGCCGAGAGAAACTTTAGATTCTGGAGTGTTTAGCTAACCATCCAAAAACATTGACTGGCTCTCGAAATATGTCAAGTGTCCACAAAAATTTACGGAAAATTATTGCAATATTGAAATTGACGTTAGCCAGAAGAAAATGACACGAAAAAATATACGATATGTAAAATGTTTAACCTAAATCCAGGATATGTCCTCCATCAACAGATTTAAGGAGCCTGATAGAAGAGATATCACAGCAATTATCAGCCACTTACCATAATCAAATGAAGAATAGCTTTTATTCGGCTTGAAAGAAATGCCCTGATATTTGTCCATTATCTGAAGCTTGGATATACTTAATGCTTGAACGGGACTCGAACCCGTGCCTCCCACATACTAATTCAGCGATACTACCAACCGGGCTACAGAGCCACAAGTTGAAAACGAAATACAGTTGAGAGGGTTTTTCTTTCTAGGGGAGGGGAGTCATGAAATTTTGTAATTAGGTAAATTTTATTTGATCGGTGTCATTGAATCAAATAAAGCTTTATTACCATCAGGTGAGCGAAATTTCAGCAATTGCCGAAAATAAGCCTGAAGAGAGAAAAATCATCCTTCAACCCTCTAAAGTTTGCCTCGTTCCAAACTGGTTTACAACATCACGTGTTCAATCCTCTTACTTTATTCAAAAGGATCATAAGAGATATGTTGATTTGAACAATCACGTCAGTAGTTATCGTTCACGTATAGAAATTGTTATTGACTAAGTCTCTATTTCATGATTAACCAGGAGCGCCTTCTCAGTATTTTCAACACAAGTTGACTATGATAGCCGAGAGAAACTTTAGATTCTCGAGTGCTTAGCAAACCATCGAAAAACATTGACTGGCTCTCGAAATATATCGGGTGTCCCAAAAATTTAACAGAAAATTAATGCAAAATTTGAATTTACGTTGGGCAGAAGAAAATGGCAAAACAAAAATATACGACTAGCTCCACATGCTATTTGCGGGCGTGAACGGTCTTTATGAACATGAAAATTTGCTTGACAACCGATTAATGTTGATATCTTTTAAAACGCGTAGATTAGATTAATAATAGTTAGATTAATAATAATAATAATTAAGTAGATGTCAGTACAACTTATGAAGTTTAAAGGTCTAATAAAGGTAGTCCAGTTAACCTAAGTACAGAATATGTCCTCCATCAACAAAGTTAAGCAACCTGATAGAGGAGCTATCACAGCAATTATCAGTCACTTCTCATAATTACATGAACAATAGCTTTCATTCGGATTGAAAGAAATGCCCTGATATTTGTCCATTATCTAAAGCCAGGACATGCTTCAGGCTTGAACGAAACTCGAACCCGTATCTCCCACATACTAATTCAGCCCTACTACCAAGTGAGCTACAAAGCCACATGTTGGAAGCGAGATACAGTTGAGATGGCTCTTCTTTCTAGTGGAGGGGACTCATATAATTTGCAATTAGGTAAATTTCATTTGATCGGCGGCATTGACAATGAAATGAAGCCTGCTGTGTATGTAACGCATGTTTGTTAAATACATATTTCTGCGGAGTTCGGTTTAGCCTCTATTTTCGGTATCGGATTTTTTACGCAGATAATGTGAGTATCTTTTGGAATAACAGCATCAAAATTATTCAAATGCTATTTAATGTGAGATGATAAATAACCATCAAAGTGCACAGTCCCGAGTTTTTTTATGAAAAAAGTCACATTTTGACAACGATCGGAAGTTTTTTTTTTGAAGCCAGAACAGGAAACATCTCTGATAGGTCTTATAAGGGCAGAAGATGTCCTACAGCAGCGGAGCGCACGTCAGTAAGCATAAATGAAATACTGGAGAATTTGTAATTGCCAGCATTTATTTATGCTCTTACGTAGAATGCTCTTCAGGAACGTTTCCTTTGGGCCATGAGACGTTTTTACTCTTAACATCGATTTTCGGCTATCTCTTCGTAGAAAAGATCAAAAAATATTTCTTGAATTCTGGGCGTAGAATTCCACCCTTACGCTCCCTCAGAAAAGAATTGGCATCCAGGAGATGACTTAAGGAGATCCTGATATTAACAGGCTGGACTGATTTGCCAAACAACATGACATCGACTGAGCCAACGCTAAGGGTTTATAAAACAAGTGCGTTGCTGATGACAAGATGGTCAAAGCTGACAGCAACTTGGCGGGCAAGACGACCCTGATGGAGCAAATAACAAAGAAAAGAATTCAAGCTAAGAAACCACTCAGGTTGTGAAATGAGCAATCAACCCATAATTAATAAACCTCATTATTAAACGTTCTCAAAAATGTACCAATTTCAACGTGAATATCACGTCCCTTAGCACACTCTAACGTCGTTCGAGCTGTAAAACTTCAATCTCTTACGCGCGATTTTTTTTAAAAAACTGAAAACATAAAATGAAAGCATTGTTTCTTTATCTTACTAATTCATTGACGTATCTACATTGCTCATGTCCACATCCTCTTGAGAGTGCCTCCTCCTGATACTCTCAGGCCTTGTCATATTTACCAAGTGATCTGCACAATGTTCTTAGGTTTCCGTCTCTTGTTGCTTCTCCTTCTTTATCGCTTATAGTTTAGATGAAATACGAACACATAGTATGTTCAGGAGAGGGTTGTTCACTGGTTGAAACAGTTCGTTTGGAGTTGTGATTTGTTGGGTTGTGGTTTGTTGAGGCGTTCCCCAAACTTGCCCCAGAAGGAGTTTAACATCAATAAAGCCACCGTGTTACGACCTGGGTTCTTCTGAATCTGCTCAGAAACTAACTTGATTTTCTCCCGCTCCTTATATTCTCGCACATACCGGGCCTTGAGTTCTCGCATTGTCACCCACGATGGTCAACGGCTAGCCTCTTGATTAATTATCGGCCAGGTGTTGACACAATTGGCAAAACGTCTCTTTGCTCTTTGTTCTTTGGGAAAGTTCCCAAAGTTCTCCTATGGTGCGATCGGGATGTTCACAGACTTGACCGCGATCTGGAAAGCACCTAGGACATCCCTGCCAAACGCAACCATAGAACTCGCGAATGGTACTTCTACAAGTATCATATCTATCCATGTAAATAACGAGCTGAACTCAAGTTTTATTCAGAAAATGTTATGCCATTCTTCCCCCCCCTTTACAGGAAGTCAATTACCATAACTTATCCAGTGCTTCCCAATAGAGATAATTGCGTAATCTATCGTTCTTGTAAGCTTTTTAGTGAAATTGCTGAACTGCAGAAACTCGGCCATTCGAAAATATAATTTAAGAGCTCTACTCGTAAGAACTCCAGGTCCAGCCATTCCTAATTAAATTTTTTCTGACCAAATTGAAAAATGATGCTCAAAAGAACACAGTGACATAAACCATACTCTGAGAATTATGATTACCCTTTCAGCTTTGCCAATTTCGTTACTTGTATAGAAACCAAATCAAGGAGTTACCACCTGGAGTTTTCAATGACAGCTCCGAGTAGACTCACCTGTACATAACACACTCAGCCGTCAATATCTGATAGGTTTTCCCAGATATGACCATACAATCTCCTTATTCACAATAGTAGAAGAACCAAGTGAAGTCCAATTCGGTCTGTAATCATAGAAGAGATTAGCAATATAGGACAACCGCGAAGCAAGAAGTCCTGTTACCAATTGATCAAAACTATGACAAAATTGGAGAAAGTGAATAGGCATTGCTTATAGATTTTCATATAAAAACAACAATTAACTCGGCGAAGTCCACGACAACAGCTTATCTTTCTTTTGTGCTTAAGAAATTGCTGGCTACCAGCAGCCGCGCTAAGTTACTCGGAAGCGAGTTAGCGCTATTTAACTTTGATAATGAAAGTATGCTATGGTCTCTTTAAATCTCATCAGGGTTATAATAAACTTAAGTTTAATAACCCAGAAAAGACATAAGATTGAGGATATATCCTTTTCGTAGTGACTTGGAGGACAACCAAACAGAAGAGCTATCACCTGGAGTAAGCCATTCGAAAAGACATTGCAAAACTAAAAATTTTCTTTGACCAGACAGAAACTGGGACAATAAAATTACATGGACCATAAAATTGATGTTTAACCTAAATTTAGGATATATTCTCCATCTACCGTGAGACTTGAGAGAACCTGATGAAGGAGTTACCACCTGAATTATTCCAAAATACATATATCAACAATAGCTTCCGTTTGCCTCGAAGAAATGCGCCGATATTTGTCCGTTATCTGTTCTGCAAAATGAACAGAGAGCGAGGCTCGAGGGGAAACTGTGAGCTTCAAGGAACAACTGATGTTAAAAAAAATGATAAAAGAAAAAACACTCAGGCTTATTGTTAGGTCAAACGGGAATATTGTGTTCATCCTCTTCCAAATATTTAATTAAGTGCGTTTAATCAGTCAATTAGAAACTTACTGACGAAAACGAAAGCTAATTTAAGAGTATTTAAGCTCAGGGGGCTTCGAAAGCGATAATACGCGATTAAAAGAGAGTGGAATGATTTTTAGAGGGTGTGAGTTAATCAGAGGTGAGTATCTTTTTTCATTAGTTACAGGTGACTTGAATAAGATTTCTAAACTATCACTGGTGACCAATGCCGCCCTCTCAGGGCACCTAATTTATTTGCATTTGCAAACACATTTTCATGACTGGTAACAATAAAGTAATGTTGGAAAAAGTTTTCACTAATAACACAATCAACAAAATGCGTTGCGATTTGTTTGGTTCATCCATCACGCTGCAAGAGTTGCAAGTAAAAAACAAAAAACATCTATTGTCTGTTTCATGACACATTTTTCAGCGACTACTACAGATGCTATCACACGCTTGATTGGCAGGATTCGAATCTCATTGTTATCAATCCCACTACTTCAAAAAAAAAGGGGTTTGGAGGAACACAATTTCCGTTATATCAATCAAGTATATTCAACCCATATCATCACCCAGTCCAAGGTGATAATATCAGTCCCAATAAATATTAAAAAAAAAATTGTTGAGAACAATAAATTGACCTTAATCTTAAAATCACGACTTTGTATTTTACCAATCGTAACTAATCCCACTAAGTTTCAGAACAAGTTAGTGGATCACCTTTCATGTCGTTTTTCCCCTAACAAAAGCAATCACAATAAAAAATAGTCGATTTCTTGGCATACAAGGTATGCGCATGCTGTACTGAAGGAAATGGGTCATTGGAAAAAATGATTTAATAATTGTTTTTTCGAGCTGTGAGGGACTTCATGAAACGTTTTAAATGATGATAAGAGTACTACAGTACTCTCTTCTCAATCCGAGACCAGTAGTAACTGTTTTTCCCAATTCCTTGTTTTGCTCTTGTCCCTTGCGAAAATAGATAAATCTCAGCCACCCCGCCCCACCTCGCCCCAATCGCCCCTTTTTATTTTATTGGGACACTCCATAGTCCTTTAGTAATATCTGAGTGAGACAGAAGCCGATGGCGATGTGATTATAATTAATGACCTAAATTATTAGAGCTAGTACAAATCAAGCCTTAGACATAACTGGTTTACAACATCATGCACAACATATCATAGACCACATCTTTCTAAACGTATCAAACGCGCAGATATTTTCCGAAGTTTTAAGAAATGCTCAGCCAAACATCTTTGGCAGAGTAAAAGATAAGCGATCCTAAGGAGGAAAAATGCATCTTCCCCTTTTTATCCAGAGGGAAAAGCTAAGCAACGATATAAGGGGACTTCACGACACTTTTAAAATGGTATTTTAAACCCATTCCTAGTTTAGTTTATCCAACCCAATTAAAACAAAAAAATGTTGAAAAGGACAGACAACATAGACTCACTCTAAGACCGCCTTTCTTGACATGTCAGTTACGAAGGAACCAGAGAGACGCCTGAACACCATGCAGTGTCTACAGAATACCAAATCACACTGACTAGTACTTTGGGTATGATTCACACCACGCTTGATCAGTGGAGCCCGGTATTGAATGAGTGGGCGAAGTGCCTTGTGTAAAAACCGTCAGTCATCTCCGAGGAAGAGGAACATTTGTCATCAGTTCTTGTTTCCAACAGCTATCCCTCCTCCTTTGTACAGAAGGTCGCGACCGAAAAAAAAAAAAAAAAAAAAAAAATAGTAATAATAATAATAACAAAATTCTCCCGTTAGCAGAGAGCCCGTAAGTTTATGTAACACAATTTGTACAAACAAACAAAAAGTTTTTAAAATGGAAAATAAGATAGATTCACTGTAGGAATCATGATTATTCACTAAGAAGCGATCTTAGGTTCAGTTTTGTTCATTTCTTAGGTACTTATTTGGAAATCAAATCAAGAGGCTACTAGCTGGAGTCTTCAATAACAACTCCGAGTTGACTGTACTGTAAGTGAGACATTCATAAGTTAACATTTGATGGATTCTTTAGGATACATAGGATGCTTTAACAGAAATGTGATTTCAATCCTGATAATCCCACTAAGTTTCAAAACAAGTCAAAGGAACACCTTTTATGGGATGTTTCCCCTAAGACAAGCAATCATGAGAGATAATGATCGATTTGGACTTTTTGCATACAATGAATATATATCCTGAATTGAAAGAAAATGGGCCATTCGACAAGATGCTTTAAGAACTGTTTTTTGGACTCCGAGCGACTTTATGAACCCTTTCAAAGGATGTGTAGACAAGCTACAGTATTCTTTTCTCAGTCCGACACCGGGGCTAGCTGTTCTCCCCATTTCTTGGCTTTGCTCTTTTCCGGTGCGAAAATCTCAGCCCCCTCGACCCAGTGCCTATTTATTTTTCCTGGAAAGTTTTGCGTAAGGAGTTCAAGTTATTGTTATTTGTTAGGTCCTCAGCGAGTTAGCGTCCCTTTACAAAAGTGCGGAGAAAACTGTAAATACGAGAGAATGTTAAGTCATAGCAACAATGCTTAAGATGTACGACTTTATTCTTAAATCCAGAGAGAATCTTCCTGTGGGGATTGGGTAACAATCAGATTGAAGAAAATGTCTTTCCTTTTTTGAATTTTAAATTACAATTTTCGTCTACCCTGCGCTATTATTTTTGTATTCACGCGCAGCGCACATGATTTTACAAGCTAGTCAATCAGGTCAGAGAACATTAACCTTGCCATTGGAAATTGACGTGGTCAATTTTTCTCGGGCATCCTTTGTTGTTCTGTTTTTATGGAGTTGTTTACTGTTTTTGAGTTTTCGTTCAAGTCAATTTGTTGTCCCTCAGTTTGGAATTTTAAGAAGTTTCTCAAAATCCGAATGTTGTGAATACTTTAACACATATTTGACTAATACATACTTCTGCGGAGTTTGGACTCTAGCCTCTTGTTTCGTTATTGATTTTTCACACAGATAAAGGGGGTACCTTTTGGGGTGTTCTATGACAGCACCAAAAGTTATCCAAGTGCTAGTTAACAACTATCGTACGAGAGCAAGTCGAATATGATATGATAAATAACCTAAAAAGTGTATAACCCCGAGTTGTTTCTAAAAATCTCACATTTTGACAACGAACGAAAGTAAAAAGCTACTTTCTTTCCGAATGGAGCATAGGTAGTTTCATTAGCTTCAGCTCAAGTTCTTTCGCCATTTTCTAGTAAGAGTGTTTGACCTAGTGCTAACCGCTGGAATTCCCCTTTCCCAGTACACATAAACAAAATCCCAGACACCTGCTCACCTGGTTACCCCTATGACAGCCCTTTAGTATCCTTTTGACTCACAGAACATTGACGATACGACAAAGCCTTAAGAAATGAACCTGTAGGGCGAGTAAAAAGCTATCCCAGGTAATTAAAATTGGTTCACAACATCTTGTTCTGGTATCAGAAGACACGAAGACTGGTAAAAACCGGTACGATTGGCAAGATTGAATATAAACGTATGGCAAGAGTCAATATAGTGCTGGGAACGATTATGTCGCTAAAACACTGCTACCTTGTAAACTCCCTTGGGTTTCTGTTCTATGCTAACCTTTAACACTCACTATTTTAACCAAAAACTGACTCTGAACCTGAAATATTAATTTAGAATAGACCGTAAATTCAACATTTTTCCGTGATATTAAATTCGAGGAAACTCGTTGAAATGCATTTTTCGGCGTTTTACCGCTGATCGGTTAACCTTTCAATTTCAAAAACATGAACGGCCCACTTATCTTTGTACTATATACTTTTAGGCTTAGAAGGTTCAAACAAAAAAACTTCCTTGTGGCAACTTTTAGAGTTGAAAACCGGGTAGACTTACCCACTGCGGCTTCTTCAGCTTCTCAAAATTGCAATTGAAGGGGTCAATGGAAAGTGCAACTGCCTCTGATTAAAATGAAAACACCTCTCATTACATTGGCTAGCAAAATGTACATGTGTTAATGAAGCAAAAGAAAGATAAACTAAATTTATGCGTCATTTTCCACTTTCCTCGTGATCAAGAAACCCTAATAAAACACTTTCCCTTTTTTATAAAATGCTACCTCCAAAAACTTAGTTCCCAGGCTCTTTTCTAAAGGACACAATAACACAGACTCAGTTTGGGAATCATGATTACCTGTTAAGTACATGTTAAATTTAATTTATTTCCATTTCTTAGGTATTTCTTATGACCTCAAAATCTCTTTAGTAACAGGGCAATCTTATTAACTTTGGTTCTAAGCTCCATCTTTGATTTCTTGCATCAGAAACAGTTTGTAAGGCTGCAATTTTTGTTAAAGCTGAGTCTGAGGTGTTTAAGCTCAGAGGTCTTCGACAACCATAATAATTATGCGATTGAAAGAGAGTGGCATAGTTGTTAGAGCATGTGAGTTGAACAGAGGCAAATTTACCCATTCAAAGGTTACAGCATCAACCACAATACCTATAAACAATTGTTCAGCAGGAGGACAAATTTACTTAGGAGGTTCGAAAGGGTTTTCCACAATTAACAGCAAGTGCCAATCGGTAAAAGATATCAGGACTGTCAAACTTATCATCAGCATAATGACTTAACATATGCATAACACTATCTTAGGGCAATATTGTAAGGGGGTTCGTCAGGCATTATCTGTTGCCATGACAACAGTACAGTGGTGCTAAAAGACCTTCTAAAACTCAGTTTTTTAAAAATATCTCAAAAACCAAGTCGGTGAGCTAGTTTTCTTTTTTCAAATTTCTTAAATATCATTACATTCTCTAGCTGTATACGTGATACTAAAAAAAGCTATCTAATAGAACTTGAATTATTTAGGAAAATGCTTTTTTGAAATGTAAAAAAATTTCCACTAGATAAATTTTTTTAAAATTTTGTTCAGGAACGCGTAATGATGAAATTAATTTGTACACAAAAAATCAGGGTAGGTCACCGAACTAATTTTCAAGATATTAGTTCATCAACTTAGCAAGCTTTATTTCCGGCTTTTGCAATTTTAGCTCACACTTTTAAACGCGTTTTAAACGATACCGCTGATTCAAGGGGCTCATTTTCGCGAGGTTGAGTCCGTGTCCGCGCGATTAATCGAGGGATGCCCTCAGGGCGGAAAAATCGTTCATTCTGAAGATGGATTCACATTGTTTTGTGAATTTACACATTCCTGAAAAGTGAGTCATCATTTGAGACTCAGACTGCTGACTGTTATGACGGTTGGAAATGAATTTCGGAGAGAATTCTCTAGCGGAATTTGATATATGATGACAAGTTGATTTTGCAGATGGCGCCAATGCCAGTACTCCATTGAAGCCGTTAATGTTGACTTTCTCGTACAGAGATTGTAGTGTAACATGAGACAATCCAGCATCTGCCAGCTTCTAGACCATGTTTGTCGAAAGATGATGCTTTCCATCGAACGTCTGGATGGTATCTTGTCGCTGTTCCGAGAAGATGGCTGGATCGAAGGCTTCATTCGGCGATGCACATTTACCATGATTGACCGATATAATTGTTCATGCGCAATTTCAAGTGGAAGAGTGAAAACAATTTGGAGTGTAAATAATTTGCTTTGACGTCTTCCAGATTGTCATGAGCATCAATTTCAGCGGAAATTAGGGTTTCATATACATCAGCAATTTATTAGTCGTCGCAGATTTCGCAAATTTCTATAATTTTCGAGGTACTAGAGGTATGAACAAGCCTTGCGAGTTTGCATTTTCGCAGTTGTAATGTACAGTTTATCAAGGGAAATATCAACAATCTTTCTCACAAGTTTAAGATAAATATTTTATTTTAATTTTACCGTCTGTGGTTGAATTAGAATTAAAGTCTCATCTACATTTTTACGATCTCTTGTTTACAGAACATTATGTTTATTTTTATGGCAACATCTACACTTCTCCATTTCCGTTAACAAAACTGTCAATGTTTACAATCCTGCATCAAACAATGATTTAATTTTCCTTTTCATCTTCCAGTGAGTTGTTTAGGAAAGTTTTCGGTCATTTCATTTTATTAGGAATCAAATTCAATGCGAATGAAATCGTAGCACTCAGAGGTATCCACTTAAATTTTTCGCGGAACAAAGTAAAATCTTCCGAATGCACACGACGCGACTTTATTATTGATAGGGTGGCGACTTCACCATCCTCCTTTCGCTCGTTAAATAAAATTTTTTTGACCACTTTCGGTCAGAATCTTGCCATCCGAACATTTTCCTACCTGCTTTCAAGAAGTAAACTTTCCATTTTTGTTTCTCAAACAACCACTTCCGCTGGAAACAATAGAGGTGCTGGCAAGTTTGAAACACTCCTAGCGGCCATGTTAGTTTACAACTCGCCTGCGGATCTGATCGCGCGCGCCATCGCTTATTTCTCTCGCGAGTAATTAGCTTGCGTGTATCTTGGAATCCATTCTCCGCGCGGTCATAAAAACCCTTTCGAGCCTCCTTAAGTGAGAGAAACGTGCGAAAGAAGCGCGAGATCAAAAGATGAAAATTCAAAACAAAGATGGCGGCGCGTTGAATTTTTTCTACTTTTGTGAGAAGTTTACCTAAGAACTTGTATTTGATGTGTTGAGCGGCCACTATGAATGCAGGAGATAGAAACTAAGATAACGAAGACGATTTTCGGAGAAGTAAAGGTTGCTTCACTTCACATTTAAAAGAAATATTCAACCGATATGAAATCTTGCGACGGCGAAAAAAGAAGAACTCAAGTGAAGGATAATCTACCTGAAGTGGAAGAAGACTTTGAAACTTAAAGGAAAATAATATGATATAGCCAGAAGTCATGTGCAGGATTTTTAAGATGAGGTCGGGAGGCTGTCTTTGACGGCTGTTTAATGATTTTCTTAGCAGTAAACGTCTGTAAACATCAGATCGTAGGTGCTCGCGCGAGCACACGCAATTATCAGCAGTAGCTAAAACAGATCATGAGCAAATGTCGATCTTAGAGAATCCAGATTTTTAAAACGCGCGTGGAAATTGCTAAACTCACGAAAGCTATTGCATGAAAACAAGTCCGGTGACCCCTTCTTTTTATTGTTCCAATATGATAATAACGTCGAAGGAATCATCAGAAAAAAAAACTAGAAAATTCTACGGAAGGAAATTCGTGATGTGTGAAAATTGTCCTTTTTGTAGATTTTCTGAAATTCCGCTCTGTAGAATTTTTTAAAAATCTTTGTGCATTTTCCTTTTCAAGTGCCAAAAGCAATCACTGAAAAAAATCAGGGGGTCACCGGGTTAGTTTTCGAATTATTTAAGCCGCAAGCTAAAAAATGCGTCTGAATAAGCCCATGAAAGTGTTGCCATGGAAACTGCTAGTTACGAAATGACACTTATTTTTGGATAACCAATGATTATGTAATTCAACCCCGTAAAAGTGTTCAACTGGCCTTAGTCAGTCTTTCTGTTGTATTCTTTCAAAGTTACAAACCATCAAAAAGATGAAAACCGGTACGAGCCACCTTAAGGTAATTTCCTTGTTTTGCACTGCGCCACCGTTTCTGCGCACAACATTGCGACATCCAAGGAGGCGGCCGTTCTTCCCGCTAGCGTGAGAAGGACAAGGGCCGCTTTTGCAAAGCGAAAGCTTTTAATCGCAATAAGGATGCCGCAAATTGGCTGAAAGCTTCCTGGTCTGCTCTTGAAAAACAAGAAAATGAAAAGAACGTGCGTGATCCGGATGTCTGCAGTGGATTTCCACTTCGCGGCCGTCGAGTTGTAGAATTAGATGTCCTCGCTGAGGCTTTGGATTGAGGCTCTGAAGCCTGTGGAACAGCTCTGCTGCTCTCCGACTGCATAAAAGAAACAGTGTCTGGGCTAGGATCACTACTCTACATATGCTGTTCAAACTATGAGTGTGGGGAGACAAATATCGGTCGAACAAACAAAACCCACCGTAGTACCGGAACAACGCGAGGGAGACCAATCTTTAATGTAAATACGAAGCTTGCTGCAGGTTTGTTTACATTTAACGTTGCTAAAAATATTGTTTTCCAGCATCCATTTAACATCTAGCCAATTTCTTGATATGTTCAATGGACATATTTATAGGGATGCTACACGCAGGAATAGGTCCTGCCCACGTAAACGAGTTGTTGTCATCCATTAATATACCATCACTTGGAGAGTCCACGCTGAAGGCTCGCGAGAGGGAAGTAGGGCCCAAAATTGAAAAGTTGGCAAAGGAATCATGTCTGGAAAGTTTAGAAAGCGAAAGAAACCTGTGGAAAGATGATAGTGAAAAGGAAAATGTGGAGACAGGAGCGTCATATGACATAGGATGGCAAAAAAGGGGAAAAGCCCACGACAGCCTAACAGGTACACTGCGAATTCTACATTTGAAAGAATTGAAAAGGGGGCATTTGGATATGCGTTTTCATAGAAAGCTGCTATTTTTTCTCCGGATTATTCTTTAGCTTACTGACAGTTCTCGTGTCAGCTAATAGTCAAAGTCAATTAAACAAATGAATAAAATATATCCTTACTTTCACCACTAGGTGTTGGCTCCATGGTTGGCCTAAAACCTGGCAAGGTGAGTTGCTATGGTTCAAGGTCAAAAGGTAATGTATATACATATATTTCGTCTACTAGCACCTTGTTGTAAACAACAAGAGCTATGTTTTTCTTTCAATTTGACCAAAAAAGTACAGAATCATTCGACATATGACCTCACCCATATTTGCCTCCTCTTGAAAGTGTTACCCAGGACCTTTACTCACAATGTCTTTTGTAAAGGTGTGCAACATGTGAAACTGCCAGCAGACAGTCAAAAAACCCTTGCGTACATGACTGCAGGCTCAACTGGGAAGGCTCATCAAAAGCTATGGAAGCTGATGTTTGTGTTGATCTAGTCAAAAGGTAATTACTAACCAGGTATGTAAGAGTAAAAATAAAAAATAAAATAACAATTATAATAATAGTTGTTAACATGTTAAATTCACATTTTATTGCTGCAAAGAGAGACTTGTGGAATCTGTTCATATGATATCAGTGTTACAGTAATGACACTTGAGCCATAAACAGTGGAAAGTCTTACAATACCTTACACCCTTGGTAATAAGGATTCAAAATTTGACAAGAAAGCAAACATGAAAATGCAGAAAAGAAAATACTTTAAGGTAATGCCTTGTTGTAGTTTGAATGCCCTCACTTTTTATGGCAAAAAAATTAATTTTTGTGGTTTTACTCTGCTTAACAGTTGTGGAGAAAAAATGTAGTTGTATCTGTTCTTGTTGGGGATGATGACTCGTCCACCATAAGCAAAGTGAGGAAAAATGTTGAGCATGAGGTTGAAAAATGGTCAGACATAGTCCATGCTGAAAGATCCTTAGGTAGCTCACTATACAGTATCAAGACCCAAAACAAAGCCTGACAGATATGGTGATACAGTATTTCCAGCGATGCTTTGGTTACGCACTAAAGCAGAGTAAGGATGATGAAGAAGGTGTGCAAAATGGTCTGAAGTCTATTGTGCCCCATGCTTATGGTGACCATTCTTCCTGTGGCAACTGGTGTGGCTACTTAAAAAATTCTGCATCCTACAAACACAGAGGCCCTCCCCATGGCAAGGATCTGATGGACAAAAGCTTGAGGCAGTCCCTGGAAAAGATCCTAGAAGTAAGTACACTGTACATGTATGGTGGCACAGCTCGCTCCTCACAAATTCCCAATTCTCACCATGTTACGTGTAGTAGAGGAACACAACTCTTAGAAAATAGTGTTAGTGCTTATGATTGTACTCTAATTAATAACTGCAAGGGATAAAGTTATAAGTGTTAGGGGACTATCAACCTCTTTCTCAGTTTCACAAGCTTTTATGAGATACCAAATTTTAGTGAAGAAAAATCATTTGTTTCTTCAATTTAGATTTATGCTTCAAATGCCAAGAAGCTAGCTGGTCAAACCAGGTAAATGAAGCACTCAATAACACTATAGGAAGCAAAGCTCCAAAGATCAGACACTACAGATCTAGTGAAAGCAATGACTCCTGGTGTTGCATGTGCTGTTGGCCAAAAGAACTCAGGTCAATCTAGTGATTCTTAGGTGAGCAGATATAATATTATGAGCATTTTGTACACTTCCCAATTTGTGAGATCCATAATTTGAACATTACACATTATCCACCATGTCCAGTGTTGTACTACCAGTACTTTGCATATCATAAGTCACAAAAGAAAAAAAATAAATAAATAAAACATCACTATATTATAATTTAGAATATGGTTTTCACTAAGACTGGTGAATTTCTCCTAGGCTTTTATGAAGACACAACTATCTCCAGGTTCCATTTCTTTAAAGTTTGGAATGAAAATGGACAAGAAAACTCTAAGTTTGAAAGAGAAACAGAAAAAAGAGAGTTCAAGAAGAAAAGAATTGAGAAGAAAGAGAAGCAGTTGAAAAAGACAAAACAGCTTGAGAACATAGAAGGACAACAGTATAGTTGTGGATTGGGCTTTGATGGACACGATGCTGCTCAGGAAATTCCAGTACCACCTGCAGCCTCAAAGATTGAGAAAGTATCATTAACCAAAGACTACCATCAAATCATATTTGATTTAGAAACATCTAGATGGGGTAATTAGCTTAGTTTGCAGGGTGGAGTTTAGCAAAAAAGTAACAAAGGGAATATAACGATGTTTGTCTTAGCAGGGTATTTCTGAATTGCACATTAGAGAATAATTATATTTAATGATGAAATTGTTTTTCTATTTTGCTAGATTGCTGAATACTCATCCTGATAATTTGCATCATATAGATTCCTTTGTTTTTTTCATGCCCTGTTCTTAAAGAAAAGAGGTGAGATGCAAATTAGCAGGACAGGTATTCAGAAATCACTCCTATTTTTATTTTAGATATACTCTGCATAGATGCACTAAGCTTTTTCATTACATTTTTCTTTGTAATGTCTTTATAATTACAATATCGGATTACAATATCGTAAAACAGGTAATGATGCTGAAATCCTACAAATTGCAGCAACAGATGGTAAAGATGAGTTCTCTATTTATATGAAGCCTTGTAATGTAATATCACCAGAAGCATCTGCTGTGAACAAACTTACCCTCCAAAGAGGAATACTGTTTTATGATGGGAAGCCAATCACTGATGCCATTGCAACTGATGTGGCCCTGAAGACCTTCATTGAAAATTGAAAATCAAGAATGCCTTGCATTTTAGTTGTACACAATTGCAAATCCTTCTATGCCAGGTTCTTGGTGCAAGCAGCAGAGAAAAATGGAGTCATGGATGACTTAGTCAAAACAGTTTCTGGCTTTACAGACTCTCTTCCAGCATTCAGGGAATTACTTCCTGAGAGGAAATCCCATAGCCAAGAAAACCTTGTACAAGAGCTTCTCTGTAAATCCTATGAAGCTCACAATGCTCTTGCAGATGTGCAAACACTCTATATACCAACTGTTACAAAAGCACAGCTTTAAAGTTTCATGGGTGGCATCCTATCAGAAGCTCTTAAAAGAAAAGAAACTTCTGGTTAATACCCTGCAGCCATTAGTTAGAGAGTAATACATTTCAGCCTCAATGGCCATTAAGTGTACAAGCTCAGGTTTGGGTCTCCCTCACCTACAAGTGGTATTCCAAAGAGGCAAGGAAGAAGGGGTGAGGCAAGTTCTGATGGAGAGGTTTGACAACAAACCCAGAGTCTCCTCAAACAAGCGGGTGCTGGCACAAATATATCAGTACTCTATAGATAATGCAAATTAAGATTGTGATTTGTGTAATTCGTGTTTTGAAATAATTTTTGCATGGAAAATGTGGTAGTCAGAATGAGGACCAGTGAGACATTGAAGTGTGGTTTTGAAGTATAAAAAGCACATTTTAAGGTTCAGTTTGTATTTTTCAGAGTAGACTACACTGTACTGTATATATGACTTTTACATATTTCATATTTCCACCGTGAGTTTTTGCTTATTAATTACGTGATTACTTATTTAATACATTGTTCATTTTGAGGGCCTCACTGAAAACCGCTATGCCGAGCTGGGCTCCAATTCACTCTTTAAATATTTTTTAATTAAAAACTCCCGTTAGAGTGATGGGTGAAAAATTTCCCATTTTGCTGTGTATAGAAACCAAACAAGAAAACATACGAAGAATAGGAATCAACAGTCTTTTCTTCAAGTTTCTCTGTCAAGTCTTTATTGCCCCAAAGCAAAAAATATCGAACCCCAGCTGACTGGAATTAAAACGCTAGCGCTACAAAACAGTTTCAACTAAGGGTTTATAGCTTAAAAATCTCATGAAATCTTGACTTACCTAATCTTTGTTACTTTTTCACGCTTTCCAAGTATGAATTTCTGTGTTGGCGATATCAAACACATAAAAACAACCGAAAACAAGCTTAGTATCGGGTGCATACTTCGAACGTGATAGGCACTATTTGTGTCTCGTCCCAGTCCCCACCGTGCAAGCCCTCCATCCTGATTGATCCTGACTACGATCTCAAAACCACGTCCACCTGTCACGGCAGTTTGTGAGGAGACAAGCACTGTGACACCCGATTTTTTTTTTTCAGGTATTTGCTATGAACAGTCTAATAAAGAAAATGTTTAAAGAAGAAAAAAGTTTGATAGTGGAACTTGATTTTTTCGGAAAATAGTTCTGTACTTGGTGTATTTTGGCCTATGCGGAGACTTAAAGGTCACCACGAAACTGTCCGAAAAAGTGCAAAATCCCCACAACCAGGCAATCAAAAACAGCTAAAAAGAAGCAATGCTACTTATTTTAATAAAAGAAGCTTTAATTTCAAAATAAGATTTTGTGTCTTTCAAGTTACCAAGGCTAAACTCTGTATGAAGGTGATTCGAATCTTTAATGCACAACCAGTAAAAATACCCCATTTTAAGAGGGTCTCAATGGGGTGCTGGCTTTTACGGTTATCGGCTAAAGTTTTGGCTCTTTTACGGCTATCGGTTAATTTTTTACAGTTACGGTTAACAAAAAAGTTAAAAATTAATTTCTTTGGTCCCAAAAGGTTAAATATTAATAAACCTGTGTTTTTCTAATCTTTAAAGCAAAATAAAGGTGTTATGGTCATCTCAGGCTTAAATGAGTTATTCTTTTGAAAAAAATTAATATTTGATAAATCATACCACTTCTAATATTATTTTACGCATAGAATTGTGAACTACGAAAAAGGATTCAATACAAGGCCATACACAACTTAACTTACGTAATGCATTCTTACATTTACTTGTAGGAGTGGTGACCTATTTGTCACATTTCCGTGACTCTTAGACTCACATTTCAAAGTGTCGGAGCCAAGCTGTGAAGTACGGCTTTGAAGATCTTTGAATATGAGATTTTTCGATCTCATTTTCTTAAAATGACATGTGGTCTTTGTTTTAAACCGAAAAAAAAAGTTTAAGCTATTGCCAGGGAACTAACATTTCTTTTGTGAGGGATGAAAATGATCATTCCTTATAGCAGTTCATTATAAAAATAAATAAACTTTCTGTGAATGTCAGAGGCGTTTTTTGCAGCTTCGGGTATCTGTTGTTAACATGAATCAATAATGGATCTGCAAATAGGCATCCAGTTATTAAAAAAAAACAAAAACAAAAACAAAAAACAAATTTCAGGGTCCAGTGTTTTTTACGATAGCGAAGGACTGTTGAGAACGACTGTCTGCAGCAGCTTACAAATTGACAATGTTTTACCGGCAACTTTACTTTATTAGTATTTCCCAAGGGGCTTTTCAATACTTAAGGTTTGGGCAAAGTTTTCAACTTTGCCGGCAAAAGAACCACAGAGAATTTGAAACCACAACCGGAAAGCAAACTTTTGGTTTCAACTATCAGGGTCGCACTAGGTGAAAGAAATGTCAGTGATGACACTTCGATAAACCATACACACGTTTATCGACGTGCTATGGGGAGAGAGCAGTGAGCTGAAAAAGGAAAACAAACGTTAAAAAAATGCGTCCCGTTGAAGCATTATTAATTACGATCACGGTGATGCTTATTCTTCTTATTCAATTAAATCACGAGCCCTTTTTTGTCTTTCGTATGATCTATGAAAGATGGGTTAACGCCTGTTTAACTGTTTTGACTGCCGCTATGATGAGAGCGAGAAATCGACGTCAGCGAAGATTACTTCGAGCGCCATATGCCTGGTCAGTTCCGCGACCAGTCGAGTCGTTTGCTGTTTACTGACAAGCGATGATAGTTACCGCTGTGATAGCTATTGTTTAGCCGGAGTCTTCCGAAATCTACTGCCCCACCCAAGCACTACGGCGTCTTTGATGTTTTGGCCGGTTTTCAAAGTTTTTGCGAACTGGAAAAGTTAAGGTCGCATTAGGCAATGTGCTCCGATGACAGATTTTTACACCAAAGTGACCACATTCACACCAAACTTTGCCAAGTGCGACCCATGCCTTAGTGATCAACAGTAAGCGTTTTGCAAACAGTGAAATCTCTGCTAGTTGCTTTGCTCAGGTATTTCAAGCTCGCGATCTCCTGAAAATAATAAATATTAATCCTCAGTAAGAAAACCAGTCTTTCGCTATCGAAACAATTAGCTCCCCAAACATGTGGGGAGCTAATGTAGTTTCTGCAATCTGCAAGATAAAAGAGCCGCAAAAATTTCTTTCCACGCGGCATCCTAGTAGTCACGTACAAAATTCATAACTTTAAGAGTACTTACTGTTCAGCTCGCTTTTACTATCTGAGTCGAGCAACAGGGGTAGTTCCAGATCTAGCTGCTGCTGGATCGATAAAGAATAATTTTCTATCTTGCCGCTGATTTTGGCGAGGCGGTAAAGTCTAAGGTCAAATTTCCTAAGACCAAATTTCCTGGCTTGCTCGTTAAGACCAAGAAAGTCAATAACGTTTTTCTTGAACGCTGAAAGTGTCCGATGCTCTCTTGGACTTTGAGTCTTGCCTTGTATCTTTCGCTTGGCCTTTCCTCACCCGTTCGATAAAAACTAACAACAGCTTTCAATACCGACATCGTTCAACTCACATGCACACTGGGTGAAGAAATTGGAGATCTAAAAACAAAAAGCTGTCAACTTGTCCTACAAAACGCAGGCCAAGTGAGGTCAAGGGAGACTACCGGGGATCCTTGAAACGAGCTTGGCCTATAAACGTATGAACTACATGTACGACATGTACGGAGTCGAAGTCAGCAAAATAAGAATTGAAACAGGTCATAAGTAAGTTTAGCAGCTTCCTTAAAATTAAGAAATTTAGGTAACAATTTTTTTTTACGGTTACCTCTTTTGACCCCATTTACGGCTAACGGTTAAAATTTTTCAATTTTTACGGCTATCGACTAAATTTTTGGCCATTTTACGCCTATCGGTTAACCCCATTAAGACCCTCTTTTAAGAGCCTGCTGTCGCGTAAACAAGCACGGTGACCCCATTTTTTTTAATGAAATTTTGTAGTGTTTATATCATGAATGTTAATTAAACCAAGTTTCAAAAAAAGTTTGAAAGTAGAACAATTCTAAGGGAATTACCTTAAGTCACTTTAGGTCGACTTAAATCGCCTAAAGTTGCAATGTTCTTTTTGCCGAATTTGCTTAAGTCGCCTTAAGCAAATGACTCACGCTCATGACAATATGGCGGACGGTCACGTTTTTAGAGCTCTTAGATACTGGATCATTCTGCTTTATTTCTACGTTTGTTTCTCTGGTGCACTCCTTCCCAAGACTAATCCTGACTTCGATATATCTGGTGATACTCTTCTCTTCATTTCTCACGGTCTGACGACAGTGAAAATTCAACATTTTAACCATCGGTCACCGAGCTCGCAACATGCAAAGAATCTCCAGCTGCCGAATTCAAGACTTCTACTCCTTGGATGCCGTTTTACGATTAATTCCTCTCTTTCCTTACTACTTATTCGTCTCGCAAATGATGTTGAACTTCAACCTGGTCCTGTTGGCTCCTCTAGTTCACATGACATCCTGTCTGATCTTCGGGATTTGTCAACGAAAAATGGGCTTAAAATTATTCATCAAAATATCAGAGGCCTCGTGGCGAATAAGGATAGTCTATGCCAAATGATCGATGATTCCAAGCATATAGACATCATATCCCTCAGTGAGACTCATCTATCGGACAGTGAAGAGGCTCAAGTTCAACTGGATGGCTATACGTTCATTAATAGACCGAGGAAAACAGGCAAAGGTGGAGGTGTGGGAGTTTATATCTCCTCTTCTGTCCCCTTTCATAGAAGACTAGACCTGGAACGCGATGGGATCGAATGTATCTGGATAGAAATTCTATTTCCAAAATCTAAGGGTATCCTTATTGGTTTTATTTATCGCCCCCCGAGTTCTTCAAAGCATCTTTGTGCAGATTTTGAAAATAAACTGGAGTCGATGCTTTCTGCTGTATCATCTGAAAACAAAGAATGCATTTTGACAGGCGATATCAACTGCAATTATTTGGTAAGCTCAGACAACAAAGAACTGAAGGCAAAGCTATTGTCTTTTGGCCTTAAACAGCTAATCAAGGATCCCACGAGGGTAACGCAAGATTCAAAAACACTGCTAGATGTGATTTACACAAGTCGCCCTCAGAATGTTTATAGTGTTAAAACCATTCCCGCCGGCTTAAGTGACCATGATATGATTGGTTGTGTCCGGAAGCTGCATAACCATAAATTCCAGCCAAGAACCATCACCTGTCGAAACTATGCTAATTATGATCCTATATCCTTTTACAATGATTTACGGTCCAATAGTCTCACACCTGTCTTTAAATCCTCCTGTGTTAATGAAGCATGGTCTTTTTTGAAAGCCATTCTGAAAAAATGTATTGATAAGCATGCGCCAGCTATAAAGAAGAGCACCGCAAAAAAAGCATTTTTTTAAATGAGTTAGATTAATTCAAAATGAGTTAGATTAACTCAAAATTTGAGTTAACTCAGGAATTAACTCAATATATTGAGTTAAGTTACTCAAATATTTCTACTAAAATTTGTCAAGTAATATAACTCACAATATGTGAGTTTATTTACTCGGTATTGAGTAAATTAACTAAAAGTTGAGTCTGTCATAAGGAATACAGGGATGAGGGATGATTTTGAGATGGGCTTTACCAGCAAAGGATGCTTTCTGCTGGGATATTTTTGCTATATTTGCTACACATTATGTAACAGTATAAAGTAACACGTGCACTATGACAAGACATAGTACACAAGCAATTGACACAAATTCGAACAATATTAAACAACCTTTACAAATCGATCCATCCCCAAAATGGCCAAAGTACATGAATAAAACACCCATAAATCATTGAAATACCCAATAACTCTTTGATAATTCAGAGAATCTAACTCAAATGTTGAGTTAAATTACTCAATCGCATTATGATATCCAAGTTGGTTTCTGAGTAATTCTACTCAGAAAAAATGGAGCATGAATAGCACCACAACATAGTTGAAACAAAAGTAATTATTCTTTTTAATAATTTTTCTTTATATTTTTGCAGCCATTTTAAGAAACTTTACTTTCTATTCTGCAATATACTATTTATCATGATTTTTTCTGTATTATTTACATGCATCAATATAGCAAAATGTAATCAAAAATATCATTACTGCATAAGATCCAATCTGTATTTCAATGTCACGAAGACTTGGTTGGCATAGCAACCAAATCCCTTAACGAGACCAAGGGGGTAATAATCTAGAAGCTCAGATTGCTTAATATATCTTATTTCGTTCAGTTGCTGAACTTTAAAAGCATTTAAATGACAGACAAATTCAGTAACATTTATTTTAAGGTACTGAAACCAAACTATGTGTCTCTCAACAACCAAAACCTTTTGGATCTTTCCCAAAATTGGAAAGCCATGGTGGTAGTCAATTACAATAACATCGCCCTTTACGTATTTGGTTCCATAAACTTTAACCCAGGATGTGCGTGTCAGTGAACTGTCGCCTTTAGTTTGGGGGTCTGCCTCTTGCAGCTCATCTTCTACTCCTGCTTCTTGAACAGTTGTTACCCTTCCAACAGCTAAAAAGTTATATAAAATATATATATATATTAAAGGAAACTCTCATGATTTAGCCAATGACATTGAACATGGGGTTAAATTAATTTAATGCTTAGGTCATTAATTACTGGGGGAGGGCTGGTAAGTTTAGGGGGCTTTGATTTGGGAAGGGCCAAAAAATTTTGGACCAGCATTTAGGGAGAGGGACAAGGCTTTGATTTGGGGAGGACAAGATTTCTTGGGATGAAGGTTTAGAAATTTTACTGGCCCTCCCCCCCAGTAATTAATGATGGCTCCCTTACCAGGTCCAATTTCCAAAGACACTCTCAAATAGTTGCCTTGTGAACTTTGCATTCGATAAGTCTGAAGGGCTTGATGCCTCATAGCCAAGGAATAGGTGATATTTTTGAAATTGTTGACGTTGTCTACCAGCTTTTTAAAGTAGTTATGTTTGGCCTCGAACCTCATGGCCCAGTTTCTTACTAGGGGACCATTTCTGTAAATGAAAGATTACTAGATATTATTCAAAAACTCATTAATAATTCATAAGCCTTTGGGCCAACTGGATACACCATACATATTACATGCATGGACCTTTATACTCGATAATGTCCCCCTTTAAGTCCATCTTTTAGATGAACCTTTATATAAAAAAAATTACCTTCATTAGTATTCTTTATATAAAGAACACTAAGACAGATGACTTTATCTGAGAGGAAGTATATGTCCATGTTTAGATGAAGACTTAGAGCCTCATCAAGGTCTCATCACACCCTAAAATTCCAGATTGCCATGTATAGAATATTGAGCATGTGGGAGTTTCTTTTAGAGCTACTCGCACATGCCTGTGACGTCAAATATCTATTGAAGTATGAAAGTCCATGTATGGTGGCTCCAGTGGAACCAAAATCTTATAATTATGAGGTCTAAAAACACTCGGCTGCACCTCATGCTTCTAAACCTGATAAGACATTATTGCTCATTCATTAAACATCACATAAAACTATAAGTAATACTGCATTATATACCCATGTATAAGCTGCACTGCAAGTTTCAGAAAACTTAAATAATCAGCATGATGAAGTCTGAGTGGGCTAATAATACATATATTGAAAGGGTATGTAAAGTTATGAAAGGTGGATAAAGTGGTAATACCCTTCCCCTAACCCCCAGTAGTACAAAATGTACAATGCTTACAATTTCAATATAAAAAGACATACTTGATAATTTGATTTGGGTAATGCACCATGTAATGCTGCTTTGGGATTGGAAGCCGGTCATTGAGGTTGACATAGTCCTCTAGGTACTCCTCTATGAGAACTCCAAGATATGCAGCCACCTGTGGTGTTGCTTTAGGAGCAAAAACAATTTCTTCAATTTTCAGTAGTCGCAAAAAGTTTTCCCAGTGCTCATCATTTTGTGGAATCAAGTCTCCTATAAGTATAGGAAACATTCTTGCCAGGCACCACATCCGAGCTGCTGGTGAAAGAAAGAAAAAGAATATGAAATTATCATGTACTTTTAGTATACAACAAAGCCTTTTATATATATTTTTTGTATATTTCTTTTTCTTTTTAAAATATAACATAATATATAATAGTAATATGTAACTCAGCCATTGCAAAACATCATTCTCCTAACCTGACTGTGAAATCCTCATTGAATTGTTTGCCAATGACTGCGGCTTTATAGGACTTGGTTTATTGCTAGCATCAGATTGAGGATACCACAATCTTTCTAATCTGTCATTCACAATTTCAAGTGTGAAATAATTTTCCTCTTGAATGTACTTCTGTAACAGAATCTTGACTTCTAGGGGCAGCACTCCCTCAAGTTGGTCATGCATGACATCAAGAACAAGTCCATCAGTAATGTGGAAGTAACGGGACTGGTTGAGAACACTTCTTGTTTTTACCCCATAAGTTGCTTCTAGATTTGCATCATTTTCTACAAGCCGGCAATGTCTGTCATGGATTGCTCTTGTTCTAATTTGAAAATCTGCTTCTGTAAACTAATATCAATGTGACATTCACAATATGAGTTGTATAATAGTATATTCATCTCAAATCCATGAACTTTGAAGTGTAGACTCATATTAACACTATTGACACAGGGTCTGATCAAAAGTCTAAACTTATTTGTAACAAAATTTAGAATGCCGGTAAATAATCTTTTACACTTGACACATTGAATAATGACCAAAAATGCATGCACACTACTACTACTACCTTTGTGTTAGTGTCTTCTCTAGTTGCCATACAAATTCTACAAATCCTTAGACCAGAAAAGCTCTCCTGAAAACCACCAAGAGAATGTGCCCCAAGATTGTCACTTGAATAAGGTCCAATGGAACCACTGAATGTTCTTTCTTGTTCATCTATCCAAAATGTTACACCTCTATCCTAGGAAGAAAACAAATACATATTTTTTAATTAAATTATAAATTAATATTAATGACAATGTGCACTTAATTATTTTTATATGGTTGAACTTACATTTAGGTGACAGTTAAGTGTATGCTACAATATACTTACTGCCTCTAGTTGATGCAGGTCTTGCATGAATGGCTGCAGTATCCTATTCATTCCATACTTTTTTATGAGCGGTACTCGGCACAAAGCAATTAGCTGAATTGAGTTGATAACAGAACGGTATTCTGGACTAAGATTTCCCAGATTGAAGTAAAAGGCTCCTGATGTTCATAAAAAAATCAATTTCAATGGCAATAGTCATAACATGTTGTGCCAAACCAAATGCATACCTCAAACAATGTTTTCCTTTGATATTTTTCAATTCTGCTTTAATTCTGCTGACTGTTTTTACCACCTATTTATGTTTAAGGTATTTGGCTCAACATACTAGGTATGACGTATGAATCAAGGCTGAACCTTCTTTAGTTTGGGTCAACACAAATGTGCTATTGTGCAGCACAACAGAAGCACGTCGTATGAACCAGACCTTACATTTGCACTTATTTTACACTGCACATTTGAGGGAACTTACTCTCATTGCATGTACGCATTCAATATTTTGATATTGAACAGGATTGACATTTAGGATGGTGGATGTTGCATGTCAAACCTCATAAACATTCATAAGTGAATAGGATATCCCCAAAAGATCAGTTTTTAGAGATTTCTCAAAATTTCCCTGCCAGATATTGTTTAAACATGACAAACATGCAATTAATATCTTGTGGATAGTTTGGTTGTAGTTTGTTTTTTCATCATCTGCAAACACACCATCAACAAGCACACACACACACACAAAAACAGGAGATGACTTTTCCTTTGAAACACACATCACAAAAAAACAAAAGTTTGTCAGTCAATAAATAATAATGTTCATGATAATTATTAATGCTAACAGCAACCTAACAAAACACGTAATAGTTTACATGCATGTAAATACATGATTGAAAAGCATACCTATTTTATGTTTTTTTGTCTTTGATCCAAGCGGGTTTGTTACTTGAAAATCATCATAGTAACAATGAAGAAGTAGTGCATTACCAGGTTGTCCAAAAAGAGCATGCATTTTGTACTGTTCACCATCACAATAGTCTCTTAGAATTCCATCATTTGAGGAATGACCATTCATAACCTACAAAAGTACCCAAATTATTAAAATGTGCCACAAGTAATTTGTTATTAGAGGGACTGTCATGTAAAATAATGGTATTGATTCAATATTGTCAACTTCAAAATGATATCTAAATTGTCACAAAAACTAAGAGTTTTCCAAATCACCACACCCAAGTTCCTCCATAAAAACATGTAACCCATAAACTGAAGTGTTTCAATATAACTATTAGTGCAGTTTTCGTATGACTGTGAAACGTTCACGGCATGAACACTGTCATGGGAAGGAGTCAGCCAATTAAAAATCTAGAAAACATCACGGTCACTGCAAGACACGCACTCCTCGTCCAATCAAATGCAAGAAACATGGCACGAAACACTGCACGAACACTGTCACTACGCGGACACGGCACTGCTTAGCCAATCACATCGCGCAAAAAGAAAATCCAGCCAATTAAAATCCTACGTTACGACACGACACGTTCATGGCACTGAACTTTTCACAGTCATACGAAAGCTGCTCTATACAGGGACTGCACAGCATCCTAACAAGTGTGTGTGTGGGGGGGGGAAGGGGGGGGCGCTAACATCAGAAAATGCAAACCTAACCCTACCCATCTCTGCAGTTCCTGTTATATTCCCTGTTCTACATACATCAAATAGGATGCTTACCTCACATAAAACATCTGCCTGATTGAGCAAAGATTGTAGGGTTTTCAGTATCGAGATGTAATGAAATGTTTCCTTGACCAGGCAGAGTTTTTGCTTGCCTTGCAGATAGCGATATTCAGCATATTGATTGAGGATGACTTCCTGTGGCTCCTATATATATTAAAACTCATATCAGCATAATAATCAATATATTTATATTATTTTGGTAATGCATGTGTTTATAAGAAGGCTAATTAAGATGACTTTAAAGCAAGTTAACACAAGTGATAAAATACATTAATTTGTCCCATATCTTCTAATCACATCTATTAAAGCCTGGACATAAGCTAAGGACTTACCACAAAGTTAAAATTCTCAACAAAGTACTTCATCTGTTGGTATTCATTCTGCAAACGTTGTTTTGCTTGGGAGAAGATACTTGGCTCATCAAGTACTCCAGATAGGCCCTCAACATCAGCAATTTCTATTCCACTGCTTTGAAGGCATGCCACCACTTTGTTTTTCATTTCCACTAAACTACTGTCCACTAGGTCTCCTGTATTGTCAAGAATAGCATTGACTGTCTGTTGGCTTAGTTGATTTTCTTCTTTGGTTTTTAAAATAAACAGTGCCAAGAATCTTGTCACATCGTCGACGTAGTTTGTGTCTTCATTTGAATCGTTGTCTTCTCCATCTTCTTCATCAGAGTTTTCATCTTCTACGTCTTCATCGCCTTGCTCACTTACGTTCGCAAAATTTAACAGTGCATTCTTCTTCTCTTCTCTCTGGATATGGGATTTGAACGAATTGAATTTTCGAAATGACTGGCCGCATTGTCTGCATGTGATGCTAAAGTTTGGTTCATGACTGTGAATAAATTTGATATGATGTAATAACTTTTTGAAGCTTCTACCAAGAAAACTAGTACAGTATGGACAACTATGCATTTGGATATACGGAAAACCTTCGATAAACAACGACGCGCTGATGAAGGAGAACACAGAAAGACCCTAATTCAATGGCTCTTAAACGAATGTCTGGGTGCTGACCAGTAGAAACGCAGGCTCTGGGAACGAGATTGGAATGGTAGTAGGACAAAGTTTGAGACAAATCAACTCTTTTCTTATAAAAATATTTATAATATATTTCATTACAACGTAGATATTATTTTAGCCGTCTTTATTTAGGATATATTGTATGAATGAATATTTTCCAATTTGAGTTTCCTGTTGTTTTGGCGCTAAAATTTAACCTCGATGTGATGAACATGACCATGTGATAGTGGCTACCAATCAAAAAAAAGGGCGCGAATGTACGAGATAAAACTCTTGTTCTCCATGAATGCTTTCTCCCACGTAGTCCAACTCTTTGCATTGCAATAGTCAAGTGAGCTCTTTAGCGTTTTCTAAAAGATGGCAAGTTTCCCGAAGTCTGTGGACGAGGTTAAGCAGTGGATGATACAAATATATTCGAAAAAGCCTCTCTTTCGATTATTTAGGTATGATTCTTTCGCTTGGTTTGCCATAAAACAGTAACAAAAGATATCGCAATTTTCATGTGCCGTACGACCGGAATAACAACCGTATCGAATCTCCAGTATTGCGTCACTTGATCAGTGTTCACGCTTTGCGATCGTAGTACACGATGTTATTGTTTTGGTACAAAACCTGTGGCGGTCGCACGACTTGGCCTCGTATCCTGGTTAAATTCTTACCAATATTATAATATTAAACCTCGACGAGATTTTTCATGTCGAAATGTCGAAAAGCATCATGTTTTCCATTTAGAAACCATTCGAAATGAAGTCATAGAGGCAGTCGGATTTTCGACGTGCGCCTTTCCAACGGCTAACTTACCCACGTAGAGTCTTTGCAGGATTACAAGTGTCACACTTGACCCTTGCAAGCATTGGTATCTACTTTTGAAAGAGGTATGTGACGTTCCTTTGCGTAAATATTTCATATGCGTTGTATTTAAGATATTTCCCGACGAAATCCAAAGTGTGGCGACGCGGGAACTTCAGCCGGCCAAATCATCGTTCGGAGTAGTGGGGTTAGTCAGGATTCCCGACCTCGTTCACGTTGTGTTCACGTTTGGTCTAATAGCTGGTCTATCTTCTTCTTAATAAAATAATACCCGACGAACTTATTAAATCTGCGGGATTTATGACTATCGTAAATCTGGTGAACTCCGCCACACTAGACTTTGAGCCCGAAGGCGCGAAAAATTTATCTTTTGGCGCCAAACTCAGTCAGGACTCCGAAGAGCTCGCTTCCTAATTTACCGAAAGATCAGCCAGATTAAATTTCCTTGGAGTGGAACTGAAGAAGCTTCGAACACAGATTTCTCATCTCGAATCAGCATGGAGTCAATTTTACAGACCCCTTTTTTCCACCTCAATGTTCGTACCTTGTCGTGGTGAGGTGGCTTGAGTGCCTCAATGACCAATTGCAATACAATGCCTTTAAAGAATTCAGCTTCAGTTGGTGGGCTGTATTTTCTGCAAGGTAGAGGCCAGACTAACACAGACTTTGTCATTGTAGTTATTGTTATGATTATTATAATTATCATTATTATTAATGATTTTGTTATTGTTATCATTATCTTTATGATTGTGATTGAATCATTTTCAAAATGAAATAGGCTGCTCAATGAGGATGGCATGCTGAGGCAAGTAGATTTTCATTTATATACCCCCCCTCCCCCCAAGTAGAAATTCAAGTATTTCTGATAGTTTTTCTCTTCAATAGATTGTTAGAATGCAGAAGATTTTCTAAGACACTTTGTACAGAGGGCTTCTCTTAAGTAGTTGTTTTCTGATTCAAAACCACCTGCCTAGTTCTGTTTCTCTTGGGTAGTTAGTCCATGGACTGTTGTTATCTGATGGCAGAACTAACAGGTGGATCTGTTTCTCTTGGGTAGTCAGTCCATTATGGGCTGTTGTTATCTGATGGCAGAACCACCAATCTGTTCTGTTTCTCTAGGGTAGTCAGTCTATGGACTGTTGTTATCTGATGGCAGAACCAGTCCCTATTTTTTTCAGCTCTATGCTGTCAGTCTTTTATGGACAGTTATTTTTATCTGATGGCAGTTTTAGCTTGCTCTTTTTGTTTTGAAAAATGTGTTGCTTATGCTGTTTTTTTTCACGTATCATCTGTTATTAGTCATAGGGTGACTTTGGTCAATCAATGCTATCATTGTCTTCATTATTATTATTGTTAATTCAGCTGCTACTCTTCTCTCTTTGCCACAGGGCCCACTACAGATAGCACTAGCTTAATGAAGTCCCAAAACCTTTCACAATGAGCCAACTCAAGAATTGCAGTCCTGAACAGTTTTTGGGGTTTTCCTGGCTTTTCTTGAGATTATTTTGTCTCAGTTTCAATTACTTGGATACTCATTCAGCTAGACTAACAATAACACCATTTTGTTCGTAGATAAACATTGAAATAATCATAATAGTAATATAAATGATAATAATAATGAGTTGTTATTGTTACTGTTATCATTATCATTATCTTTATGATTGTGATCATCATTTTGAAATTGAAATAGGCTGCTCAGTGAGGATGGCATGCTAAGGCAAGTAGATTTTCATTTAATTTCTCCCCCCTCCCCCCAAATAGAAATTCAAGTGTTTTTGATAGTTTGTCTCTTCAATAGATTGTTAGAATGCAGAAGATTTTCTAAGACACATTGTGCAGAGGTCTTAAATAGTTGTTTTCTGACTCAAAACCACCTGCCTGGTTCTGTTTCTCTTGGGTAGTTAGTCCATGGACTGTTGTTATCTGATGGCAGAACTAACAGGTGGATCTGTTTCTCTTGGGTAGTCAGTCCATTATGGGCTGTTGTTATCTGATGGCAGAACCACCAATCTGTTCTGTTTCTCTTGGGTGGTCAGTCTATGGACTGTTGTTATCTGATGGCAGAACCAGTCCCTATTTTTTTTCAGCTCTATGCTGTCAGTCTTTTATGGACAGTTATTTTTATCTGATGGCAGTTTTAGCTTGCTCTTTTTGTTTTGAAAAGTGTGTTGCTTATGCTGTTTGTCACGTATCATCTGTTATTAGTCATAGGGTGACTTTGGTCAATCAATGCTATCATTATCCTTAGTATTATTATTATTAATTCAGCTGCTACTCATCTCTCTTTGACACAGGGCCCACCACAGACAGCACTAGCTTAGTGAAGTCCCAAAACCTTTCACAATGAGCCAACTCAGGAATTGCAGTCCTGAACAGTTTTTGGGGTTTTCCTGGCTTTTCTTGAGATTATTTTGTCTCAGTTTCAATTACTTGGATACTCATTCAGCTAGACTAACGATAACACCATTTTGTTCGTAGATAAACATTGAAATAATCATAATAGTAATATAAATGATAATAATAATGAGTTGTTATTGTTACTGTTATCATTATCTTTATCTTTATGATTGTGATCATCATTTTGAAATTGAAATAGGCTGCTCAGTGAGGATGGCATGCTGAGGCAAGTAGATTTTCATTTAATTCCTCCCCCCTCCCCCCAAATAGAAATTCAAGTGTTTTGATAGTTTGTCTCTTCAATAGATTGTTAGAATGCAGAAGACTTTCTTAGACTCATTGTGCAGAGGTCTTAAATAGTTGTTTTCTGACTCAAAACCACCTGCCTGGTTCTGTTTCTCTTGGGTAGTTAGTCCATGGACTGTTGTTATCTGATGGCAGAACTAACAGGTGGATCTGTTTCTCTTGGGTAGTCAGTCCATTATGGGCTGTTGTTATCTGATGGCAGAACCACCAATCTGTTCTGTTTCTCTTGGGTGGTCAGTCTATGGACTGTTGTTATCTGATGGCAGAACCAGTCCCTATTTTTTTTCAGCTCTATGCTGTCAGTCTTTTATGGACAGTTATTTTTATCTGATGGCAGTTTTAGCTTGCTCTTTTTGTTTTGAAAAGTGTGTTGCTTATGCTGTTTGTCACGTATCATCTGTTATTAGTCATAGGGTGACTTTGGTCAATCAATGCTATCATTGTCCTTAGTATTGTTATTATTATTAATTCAGCTGCTACTCATCTCTCTTTGACACAGGGCCCACTACAGACAGCACTAGCCTAGTGAAGTCCCAAAACCTTTCACAATGAGCCAACTCAAGAATTGCAGTCCTGAACAGTTTTTGGGGTTTTTCTGTCTTTTCTTAATTTGTTTTTGGCCCAGGTTCAATCACTTGGATACTCATTCAGCTAGACTAACAATAACACCATTTTGTTCATAGATAAACATTGAAATAATCATAATAGTAATATAAATGACAATAATAATGATTAGATTAATGGAAATAATCATAGGAATTACAATCATCAGGATAATGAACATTATTTCTCTAACTATTGTAAATATTTTTATCATTGTTATTATTATTATAATCATTATTATTGTCATCATTGTTATTATTATTATTATCATTATTATTGTTATCAATGTTATTATTATTTCCATCATGAATTATTAGAGGTGCTTGGGAAAAAATGATCTATAGTTCCCTCCAACTCATTATTCTTTCAGTTAAGTGAATTAAGACTTGTGAACAGTTACTGCTTTATTCTGTCATTCCTGATAACCGTAGAAATGGTGAAAGTCCACAGATATTATCCCTCTAAGAGTTTCTCCAGGTGTTTTTTTCCTCTGAATTTGGTTACAACAGAATGAAGGGCATCAGAGTATAGTGCGCCCAGCTAGACATGAATTACATTAATATTACAGGGTCATTTTGCTGTATTCAGGGTTTAATCTTAGCCTTCTAGAGACAAGTTTGTACCTCTAAATGCAAAACACATTTTATCGTTTTTGAAAACAAACTTACAAAAACTGCCAAGAAACAGCTACTAAATTTATGGAAACATGACGAACAAGCCAACTAGACTGTGTACTACACATCATTGAAATCAAAGTATCACTTTAGGAACATAAAATCGCAAGGTCAGTTTCCCATTTTTAGTGCCTGAGAAAAGATCAGGCCACCAGATTACTTCAAACTCTCTGGTTGCTCGTCCCTCTCAATTTCCAACAACCATTTTAGTTTACTGGGTGAGAATCGTGCTTGATTTCTTGCCCCATGCTCTTTCCTTGGCCGCCTGTAAAGCTTGTTGAGAGTTTAACAGCTACTACTTGCAGCAACCTCCATATTCCCCCGATAGCTTTTCTTTAACTATAATGGTACAGAACTTTGATGACTCAGACCAGAAATAACATCATTCACTCTACCATCCCTGTATTAAAAATCTTTGGATTTTTCTCTCCATACAGGGGGCCGCAAATGCATTTTTTCCCTCGAACGATTATAAAAGCATTCGGCATGCCTGCCAACAAAGCTTGGATGTATGTTTCAGGAACTTAGTATCTTTCAACTCGACACCATTTGCCTGAAACCAAAATAATAATTACGGAAGTTAAGAGATTATTTACTTCTGGAGTGAAATGTACTAAATGATTTGCCCTTTCAAACATAAACCTGAGTTATCAGGTTTTGTCAATCACAAAATTACACGCCGGGTTATTAGTATTCCTTGGGGACCTTCCTATATTATCATAAATATCTAAGACAAGCAGGTCTTTTAGCTAGGTAATCTATGTTAAAAATCGCGCTCTACAACACTTAGAATTATTTTCCTCACTCATTATTTTTCTCAAACTGCAACTTCGCGTACTACGCAATTATTACTACGCAGTCATATCTGGTTTCCAATTGGGAGAAGAGCTTGTTATTATTTTTGTTTTAGAGGTGAATTGCGATTTCTTGTATGTCAGTCCCCTATTTCGTCGAAGAAAAGCTCGGACAAATACTGAAAGTAGTGAGTAAGTCACTATGAACAACTGGTGCAAAGTGACAGCACTATCGAGCCAAATTGAGAACTGTTCTTTAATGATTTTTAACATGTACCACCAACTCTTACTGTTTTTAATTTCTGCGTTTTAATAGACTTTGACATGTTCTTGAGAAGATATTAAATCGGTTAGCGCTGTTGTTCCCTTCTAAATTATTTTGGTGGAAGCGCCTCATAAGACACTGGTTTAACTAAAACCATGTTGGGCGACGTTGCATTTTGACTGCACAACCCGCAATTAAATTTAATTTTAACAGCTATTCGAGTGTGTGAAGAACGGAAAAGAGCAAAATTACATACCATCGGCCTTTCGATGCACGGACGAATTAAAACTTTTTACAATTCCTCTTATCCATTGCTTGTAAATGATAGACCTTGTCCTTACTGACTTGCGGGAGGCCGTACGATCTGTTGTCCATTGTAGAACTTGGCAAACTTAGCGCACTCTGCCTCGAGCGCAACAATGTGATCTTTCGATTCTCTATCTCACTAGCGCAGTTGTTGTGTTGAACATGGACGAATAATACATCGCAGCGTGTCTTGTAGATAGCTAGAGATGCAATCTTTAGGATAAGCGCTGAATATGGACGAGCTTTAAAGCCGCCACTAAAAAAGCACAATCGACCGTTTTTCATTGTAAGGATCAGGTCTTTCACACAGCTGTCAGAATTAAAGAGAGGAAGAACGTCGATCTCGCTCACCTAAGTAGCGAAGTACACCACGAGCGGCGACGATGATCAAACACCGGGAAGATCACCGTGGTGTCCCTCTACTCTTTGGTATCATAACCAAGAGCGAGCCGTTTCGACTTGTCACTAAGTTTTACGGTTTATAAAACAAAGGCCCCGCTCTAGACAAAGCCTTAAAGAATGAAACACTAGAAAAGCTTACTTAGCTTGGAATTATAAAAATTTCCTTTCTTAAAACTCGAAGATTTTAATGGTTTCCGTAACTTCGTATTTTTCCAAATTTCCTCTTTTGCATGTTATGCTGTTTTGCATTTTCTTCAACGTATAATTTAGTTCAGCGTCGATCATTTATCATCCTTAAAAGAAAATATTCTGATCTTTACGTTTAACTATAAAATTGCTTTGGCTTACATTGTGCGCCTAAAAGGAGCGTTAAAGTAAACATGAGTTGATTCCACGCGAGGGTTTTACCTGGAAAAATGCCTGCACACGAGTGACACCGACATTACCGCGTGTCCCTTTCTGGAAAACATACATACATACATACATACTTTATTTATTCCAGAAGCAGACTATGTATACACTAAGAGGAAATGGAAAATATGCTTCCAGAAAAGGAAGTTAAGAGGTTATCCCTATGTGAAAACTCCCTAAGAAATAAGTCTAAATGAAAATAAAATACTTAGTTATAATTAAATATTTAAATACAATTTAAGCTGAGATTTAAAATGCTGAAGATTATCAGCTTCCACAATGTTTCTTGGTAATTCATTCCATAATTTAACAATCCTAATGAAGAACGAATGTTTATAACAATTAAGTCTTGCTGGTTTGACGTAAAGTTTGTACTGATGATTTGCTCTCGTACATCTAGTTGTGGCAAAATCAAAAAAGGTTCCAAAATCTAAATGGTAAAAACCAAAAACAATTTTATAACACTCAATTAAAGATAGATAAGTTCTACGGTCGGAAAGAGTAGGCCATTTTAGCAATTTGCATCGATCTTCGTAGGACATGTCTCCTTTGCGTTGATTTAAAGCAAGTCTTGAAGCTCTTCGCTGTACATTTTCAAGAGCATGGATGTCCTTGACGAGGTAAGGACACCAGACAGGTACCACATATTCCAAAATTGGCCGTACAAGAGATTTGTAGAGCATAGACAAGAAAGTGTTATGACAAGAAAGGTCAGCTAAGGGTTTTGGGTTACCCAAACTATGCAATTTTGACGCCGAAAAGTGCCAAAAAGTAATTACAGAAACTTCATCCGCAACACCTTGAACGTGCTGTGGGCGCGAACTGAGATCGTCTCTTACAGTTAATAATTGCCAGGCGGAACTCAGATCCGGCTTAGCCTAATTTGCATAAATTTTTTTGGTGGGCAAAGCTCGTCATGGATTTCTCATTATTCCAGGTTGTACCATATGAAAGGGTTGCGTCATCCGCGCAAATATCAAAGTTAGAAAGTTAGAATTACTAACATAGAGTTGCAAGTCATTGACAAAAAGAAAGAACAATATAGGTCCAGCAATTGAACCCTGGGGTACTCCTTGTTTAACTGACATAAGAGAGGAAATAGTGCTATTAGCCTAAAACAGACTGACTCAGATACGATTCAAACCACTTGACAGTTCGAACAGTTCGGCTGTATATTTCAATCTTATCTAATGGAACTTTATGGCTTACCAGGTCAAAGGCCTTTTTGAAGTCAATGAAAGATAAGGCCTGATACTTTATCACTATCCACGTCAAACAGAAATTTGTCAGTGAGCTTGATGAGAGCAGTCTCCGTCGGGTGATTTGGTCAGAATCCTGATTGCACTCGGAAAATCAAGCCATTATCTTGTAAGTAAGCAAGTAAAGAGTTTGCAGCGTGCCTTTCGATAACTGTATAAATAACTGAAAGGACCACGATTGGCCTGTAATCGTTGCAATCACCCCGAGGTCCACCTTTATACTTAGGCCCTTCGTGCAAAGATAAAAAAGCAACAACAACAACAACAAATAAAAGAGAGAATAGGGAAAAAAGCGATTTGAGGAGTCTGGCAACGGCGTGAGCGCGTGCGTTGGTGCCAGGATCATACTCAACTGATGCATGCTTGCGTATGCTGCATTCCCTCCTTCCGTTTCGTTTGTTGTTTAAAATCAAACAGCGAAAAGACAAACTAGAGTCCGAACTCCGTAGAAGATATGTAATTAAAATGATCATAACACTCGGTTTGAATAAAACCCTTTCACTTCGTAAAAATTCCAAACTCAAGGATTTAAAATAAGCGCGAGTTAAAACTCAACGACAACAACAACCGAACGTAGACTCGTTGACTCGTCTCAACTCTTAGCTAGATAAACTGCTGCCGCGTACGCAACTTCTGACCCATCTCCAAAACCGTGTAATTGAATTGAAATTACGCTCTCGTCTGAAAGATAACATCTTTGGATCTGGATACATTCGGCCTTTGACGGATCCGATAACCATTGCGAGTACCTCAAAAAAAGTCCCTCATCGAGAGGGGCATCCCATCTAAATCTTTTCCTGAAGTAATTTATGGTAATCTTTACATCTACATTTAGTTAAAGAGATACATTTGTTTCTAGACAAATAGAAAATATTCCATTCCTCTAACATATTTCTGTTTTTCTCTTCAAATAGTTTGGGATTGCAGCAATAAGTTGAAAATATTTTAAATAGTTTAGTTCAACATTATATTTCCTTTGAAAATTTTCTAGAAATAAGAACCTACCGTCTCTATTTAGTAAGTCCTGTATGAAATAAATTCCTTTTTCAAACAAATATATACAGAAAATAGATTTTCTCTCTATTGTAATTTCTTTATTGTTCCAAAGAATAAATTCACTAATGTACACGTCAGGATAACCCCTGCGTAATTCCTTGAAATAGTCTAACATCTCGCTATAAAAAAGAGGCATTTTCTTGTCAAAGTGCTTGGAGTTGTAATTACATTTCAGTAGGAAAGATAATCCTCCATATTTGTTAAAATAACTATTAGGAATAGCTTGCCAGGTCTCATTTGTGAAATTTGGAAACCTGCCTAACCAGCTCAAGTATAGTGATTTTACCACAGTGTGGACATTTGGGAAGTTCACACCACCATGAGAGAGAATGGCTGACACATTACTGCTCTTTTTACTTCATCATCTTTTTTATTTTTCCACAAGAATGCCTCAGCTGCAACTAAATTAATTGGCAAAATTGAGTCCTCCACTAATTTCTTTCCATTAGCTTACTACTGACAACATTATCTGTGCTTATCTCTGACAGTCGTCTTTTGTTTATTATTGTCCTTCAACAACCTGGCTAAAAAAAGATCATGCTTCCTCTACATTTTGTATTTGAGCTTACTAAATGTACCTTTCAAGCAGCCTGAGGAAAAACATGTATGACTTGAACATACTTTCTCCCCAATTTTCTAAATGCGAATATTAAGTAATAATGGGGGTATTAGTTTCTCAGTAAAGAAACTGTGGTGCCGCGTCAGTGGGGGTTACCAAGGTAATTTGGTTTTATTAACTAAGTTGAAATTGTAAATTGGCCACTGCAAAAGAGTTAAAAAAGCTAACGTCTTGAGCGTTAGCCCTTCGTCTGACCAAATGGAGGAATTGTGGGTTGTGTGTGTGTTTATGTGCAGAAAGTGGAGCTACGCTATTGGTGGGAACATGGTGACGAGAAAAACAAGAATGAAGTAATGGAATGAAAAACGTTCGTTGATAATATTTCAACTGAGGCATCAGTACCTTTTCAGTAGAGTTATTTCAGTCCTACCTAATCAGACCTGACCTTGATTTATATTTGTGTGAGACATTTAAAGTATACTTGTACCCTACATCAACAGCAAAGAAAATGATTTTCACTTAAACAGTATACTTAAAGTGTACTTCAAAAATGGCACTGCAGTTATACTTAACTAAGTGCAGCACTATTGAAGGGTTATTGAAGTATGATTGCAGAATAACTATTATTGATGCAGAGTACAGTATGCTTGAAGTATACTTGAAAGTTATCTTTTTTGGTAAGGGATGCGGTCGGAATTTTCCTTCTGTGACGTTTGTAGTGCTGACTGTCGATCAATAAGTTGGGCGCGGTAGTGACCCACTTGAACGACAAAAACAGTGTGACCATGTTTTTCGAAAAAGTTGCAGAGTGACCTTGATTTGTCGAAAAAGTCAGTCACCAATACATAAACGACGAAGTCTTAGAAACTGAGAAAAGGGAATGGAATTCTTGAAATAAGATGGACGCAAAGATGCAGACAGCAAGTAACTATCTGAGTCTAGGTTTGTAATACAGACTAGTGCATAAATAAATAATACAAGAAGTTCTAGGAGTGATAACGATGAGACTTTTTGCAGTGGCCGGCAACTCTTGTTCAGCTATGAGTTCGTTAATCGTATTTTTGACATGTTTTGATTAATGGAAGTGAGATCTTTGTCAACCTTTCAAAAAAAGAGGTGTCAGAAAGTTTCCACAAAGCTTCTTTTTGGCTGTGGTCGGTCCGCCAAACAACTACTGCGCCGCCCTTGTCGATGCCTTGTGATGTCTTTGCGTTTTATTAGGCTTTTTAGTGCTGGCCACTCTTTAGAGGAAAGATTGGGAAAGCTAGCGCTATGATTGAATTTAAAATTGATTTTCAAAATTCTCAAGAAGTCTTACTTATAAAACACGTCTCTTTCCCATTGTTGGCAATACCATAACCCTGAAAAATTTTCTCAGCGTGACCCATACCACTGGTTCATTTCATGAAAATCCACAGGACACAGCGTTGTAATTTAATTCTTGAGAAATTTGGTATATAAGCGACATACTTCAGACTCAAGAAATCAGGACTCCCCGGTGTAGTTGTTGCTTTGCGTGTGTGCATAATTCTGTCAGTGCGTGCCTGTACATGCATGCGTATGTTTATACTTAAAATATTGAATGCTGCACATTAGCACCAACATAAGCAACAATACTCCAAACTTGGGAGACATGGCAAATCTAGATAAAATAAAATAAAGAAATTATACGTTAGCCCATTTGTGGGTTTTTGTGTTCTGTTGTAATTCTTCTTACTGCGAGGAAAACATATAGGTAACAACACTGAGGAATGTGTGTCGTTAAATTAACTTAGGCATGGAAAATTGGCAGGGGTCAATGGCTCTAAACGTAACTAAATATGAAGATAAAATCTCGCGGAACCATGAACAAACAAGAGGGAGATATAAAAAAAACTGACTGTAAGACCTTAACTTTTGTCTATTTTCCTCCATTTGTTTTCTAAATCGGAGTTTACCTTTCTGAGGAAGTGTCTTCACAAGAAGCTCACGCAAATAAAATGCCTCGCAATTCTCCATAAAGGAGTTGTTTTATGGCATTGAACATTTCATTAGACATGCATCAGTGACAAAATGAACAATTTGATTGCATTCCGCAGCCCATTCAGTTTGCTCAAGAGGCCATGATATCTTGCAGAGCGCTTCATGGTGTTTATTCAAGTGTCTCAAACAAGAAGGTCCTTATTTTTAAATATACCCTTTTAGAAATTAACACCAAGAAGAACACTTGTTACTGAGGGTATATGTAGGAAACTAGTAATGAACGTTTTTGTTAATTCTATTTCGAATGAAATTAAGAGAGAGTCTTTTGAATAGAAACTACGATAGAAAGAAAGGTTGGTGGCATGCACGAGTGATAATGTTGGAAAGCTATGCCTTCTGACAATTATCGGGTTATCACTAACAGCTGTAAGGTTGCCATTAGACCTTGTTATTTTCTCATAATAGAGCAGTCAGTTGTTACTGCAAGGTAGATAATTACATGAATAATTAAAACAAAACCTAACGATAAACGTATAAATGCAAGTAAGCACAACTTTCCTACTCTATCGCTGGCGCACGCAACCAAAAATTGTGCATCACTAACTTCCTATCCAAGTACAATCGTAATAATACCTCGCTGTAGTCAACATATGTTCAACGCCTATGCAATAAATGTAATTCCATCTTGAAGAGTCCACCGAAAAGTTTGTGCAAAGTGCAAAACAACACACTGAGTACAGTCTTCGTTATAAGAAGGGTGACTAGCAAAGAGAGGTCGGTGACATGTACAAGTTTTAATGTTGAAAAACTGACATCATCACTTGGGCATGGCACCAACCCTTCTTTCTTAGTAACGTTTCTTATAATGAAAACTGTTGGTTTGCGCACTACAGAAACTTTTTACTATGCTCGCCAAGATAATTACTTGGACAGCTTTTGGAGAATTATCAGCGGCTATCACCTACTGCATAAGGTTTAAGCTGTAGGAGCTTGTTGCTTTATCACAAAAGAGCAGTCCATTATTGTTACTGCAAGGTAGATAATTGATTGCGTTCTTTAGAAATAGCCTAACCTAATAAAATGATAAATATAAGGAAGCATATATATATAGTTTTCCTATTCTATCACTGGCGCCGGTGAAAGCTGTGCTTTCCTTTAATAGTTACAATTAGCGAGCAGAACTTACTTATGTGGTGCATTTTATAATTAGGTGCCATTCATGGTCATTCACTTGAGATTTCTTTTGAACGTGGCTGTGCAAATTGAGTCCAATCGACATGCATCAGTGACAGAGTTGGAAAGCTGTGCTTTCCTTTAATAGTTATAATTAGCGCACCGACAGAAATGGAAAGCTGTGCTTTCCTATAATAATTATGATAGGCAAGAAGACCTTCCTTATCTTTTTCTGGGTTATCACTCGAGGGAAACAGAGAAATTTTAATTTTTTGAGATAATAACGCGCATGTGGACAAAGATAGAGTGGTAGAAACTTCCTCGTATAAAGCCAGAAAAAACTGCGAAGGGAAAGATATAAATAATCTACAAACTTGAGGCCAGTTTCTTAAGAAATTAAACTCAACTATAACGTAATCAAAGTAAAGCGCGCGCTCTGACTGGTCAATTCAGCGTCCACCATTTGCCTATTAGTGTACGCTGCTGACGTGAGTAAATGCAAAGGCTAGTTTTCCGCGCGCGCTTGTTTTTTCTGGTCACGCAAGATTTGTTAAATAAAAGAAAACTCTTTTGCTACAATGTATCAATGATATGTTATAAACAAATGGTAAACGCTACAGCGTTCACTGTTGAGTTATTAATGCGCTTGGGGAGGTTTGCTGAGCAATCAGGAGGCTAGAGTCGCTGTCGGCTATCGCCTCTCGCAACTCTTACGCCTCTTTCGTGCTTAGCAACCACCCACGTGTATCTGTAACTCAGTATGGTTCATCTCATCTAGTTAAATTTTCTCCGGTTCTTATTGGTTTAAATCGATCACGTGACGCGATAGTGTTCATCCGTGGAGAGACACTATTTAACAATTGGTTCATGCTTTAGCGTGCACTATCGAGTTATGGAGCACGCGGGAAGTTTGGAGAGCACGAAAGAAGCGTAAGAGTTGCCCGAGGCGATAGCCGAGGGAAACTCTAGCTTCTTGAGTGCTCTCCAAACTTCCCACGTGCTCCATAACTCGATAGTGCACAGCTGAAAGCATGAACCAATTGTTTTAGAACATAGCCGGTGGAATTGTGCATCAAATCCGACGCGAAAAACGGACAACAATATCAGTTGAAGCGAACCGTGACGGCGCTGTTTCCGAGTCTCCTTTTCCTTTGTTTTTCTCTCTTTCTGCCTCACTTAAGAGCTCTAGCCCAAGGGAAAAGGTCGAAACATTGTCTTCGTTTTCGGACTAGTAGGCCGAGTTTCTGTTTGTATCCATTATTGTCGCGAAATATATTATTTTTCCCCGCGCCAACAATGGCCGCTCGCGCGAAAAAAAAAGTTCTGGCGAAGTCGGATTTGCTGACGCTATCAGCGTGCACTATCGGGATTTTGAGCACGCTCACGTATAACGAATTTAATTGCGCGACTCTGCTAGCTATGTTCTAATTGTTACGCATAATGTTGAACAATTGGTTCATGCTTTAGCGTGCACTATCGAGTTATGGAGCACGCGGGAAGTTTGGAGAGCACGAAAGAAGCGTAAGAGTTGCCCAAGGCGATAGCCGAGGGCAACTCTCGCTTCTTGAGTGCTTTCCAAACTCCCCACGTGCTCCATAACTCGATAGTGTACAGCTGAAAGCATAAACCAATTGTTTTAGAACATAGCCGGTGGAATTGTGCATCAAAGTCCGACGCGAAAAACGCCGGGACAACAATATCAGTTGAACCGAATCGTGACGGCGCTGATGCCGGGTCTCCTTTCCCTTTGTTTTTCTCTTTTTCTGCCTCATTTAAGAACTCTAGCCCAAGGGAAACGGTTGAAACATTGTCTTCGTTTTCGGACTAGTAGGCCGAGTTTCTGTTTGTATTCATTATTGTCGCGAAATATATTATATTTCCCTGCGCCAACAATGGCCGCTCGCGCGAAAAAAAAAATTTCTGGCGAAGTCGGATTTGCTGACGCTATCAGCGTGCACTATCGGGATTTTGAGCACGCTCACGTATAATGAATTTGATTGCGCGACTCTGCTAGCTATGTT